>NW_017280227.1:0-189480 GCF_001594065.2 Cyphomyrmex costatus | reverse complement strand
AGAGAGAGAGAGAGAGAGAGAGAGAGAGAGAGAGAGAGAGAGAGAACGACGCATGAGCCCTTTTGCATCTCTTCACGAAGCTGAAAAATTGGGTGGATAAAACTTCCATGCGCGCCTTACAGATAATCTCGTGCACTTTTCCTGGGCGATGTTAAAGTAGGATAAAAATCTGACGCGTACTATCGCTCAAGTCAAACGTAATTTTTCGTTTCTTGTTTATGCACAGTTCATTTCGCCCTCGAATCGCAATTATCGCTAATACCATCGTTGATTTCACATCGTACTTATTATTGGTGTATGATGATCGGTGTATTCTAAAAAATATAATTTAACTGCATATATATATAATAGATCTGAACATAATTTTGTTGAACCATCAAAATAATTAAGTAGAAATTTCAAACATGATGGACAATGCTGGAAAAAATTTTGACATTCCAACTACTGAGAGTTTATTTTGATGGGCTAACAAAATTATTTTCGGATCTCTATTTAGCTAAATTTTAAGATATTTCAGTCAAACTTTTTTGTACGTGATTCTCAGCATGTTTAGTTAATACTAACATCAATGTGGTTTGATTCTAGATGGTATTATCATTTTTGAGTGATACATATTACGTAAATTTTACAAATACGAATATGATGTAACACAAGTTTTGTTGTACATTTAATATTTTTAATGAAAAAATTTTATATAATTTAGACTTTCAGAAACACAAATAACCTAATTATCTTAAAAGGGAAGTGAGGGTAGAAGCACATTATTAAATTCAATCTTGAAATGATACGAATATGTAGTTTAATTGTGTATATGTGTCTCTCCTTGTAATACAATACTTAAATAAAATATATAATAACACAAAATAATAATACAAAGTTGCTTCAAAATTAATTTTATTATGCGCGCTCTCTGTTATACAATAGTGACGACCAAGGAATTCAAACTGATACATAAAACGGACAGAATTTTTAAAAGTTTGTTTTCGCTTGTCTTAGCTTTTAGCGTAACTTTAGATTTCTTAATAATAAATACTGAAGGCATAACTTAGCACTCAATAATCTTGCTTACTTGTATGTAAAATTTACATATTAATCTAAGCAATCTAGGGATAAAACTTATGGTGTTTAATCCACACCATATTAATATTTATATTAATACCGATACAGTTATATAAACACGATTATATAAATTATATAACAAAATTATATACAAAAACTTTATAATATCGAATCTACATCCATATTTTTTAGAACGTAAAAGTTATAGTACTCAACACACCGCTGTTGGTTAATTATGCGTCGCGACGAGGGATGTTCGGAATTTGCGGAGGGATGGACGGTTTGTGAATAATATAAGTCGTTCGCGGCAGTGCGGCGTTGTTAGGTTTTACTGCCCTCGAGAGGAGCTATTGGACCAACGATTTATGGGGCGGAAGATCGCGGCTCGTGGAATCGTGGCAGATTAGTCAGATTGTTTGGAAATTTTCATTGGTTTCCTGCCAACTGGGAAGAGAAGAAGGAAATCGGAGAGGAGGAGGTCACCATACCGTCACCGGGTACCTTGGCGTGAGCATTCGATCGTTTCCTGCCCACGTACCGGCTGCTCGGGAAGTCACTCTATTTACGGGCCGTCTTAAGTCGCACGCGAAGCACATGCAAATGCCGCGCGATAAAAGAACAAACGACGTAGTCTTTCCTTCGGCGGCGAACTCGGAGAAACACGGTGGCGCCGTCAACGTCGTCCCTTGTTGTCCTATTGATTTATATTCCTTATCTATAAGGCAACGTAACTGCGATCGAGAGAATCTTTTTCGTCGGTAGATTTTCGCGGTTCGCGTTATTGAGTTTAAAAGCCGAGTTAATTTGAGTTCTTATCCAAGTTCTCTCTCTCTCTCTCTCTCTCTCTCTCTCTCTCTTACTCCATTATTATATAATTATCTCTTAATTCTCTTCTTACTTTATATAATTTTTTTTAAATTGCAGCCAATTACGTTAACATTGATTTTGAATTAAGTAAACGAGGAACTTGTCAATCGAACAAATGTTATAATAAAACTTCAAATTATATTGATGACATGATTATTTTATTGTATTTGTGAAATTTGCAGAGCCAATATTTCAACAAGTAAATTGACCAAGAGATATTTAACACAAATAATTAAGCGATGATTATATTTACCCCAAGAGGATCTATATAATATTTTTGTATAATATTAATGCTGATGAGCATCTTTAGAATCGTAAAAATGTATTGCAAAAAAATATCAAGATTTTAATAAATTAACAACATCGTGTAGAGACATGAGAAGTGGAATGTTTTATTTTATTTTATAGTATGACGAATGTTATACTCACTTTACTATATTAGTGCATGTGCTATTGCTATTTTAATGCGCTCAAATACAAGAGAGCTTGAAACCGCATTGCAATTAAATAGCATATTTCTCTTTTTCCTCCTCTCCCTCTTTCTCTTTTTCTCTTGTATTTCCTCGATGAACGACCGCGACAGTATCTCGATATGTGACACAGGTCGAGAGAACGGTAATGTGAAACAGCAGCTGCATACAAATAGGGAATTTCGAGGGCAGGAATGCGTTATGGCTTAAAACGGCTTTCCATTCCATTAGATGAATCGCGCGGATAATTAATGTAGTTACGGTCACCCATGATATTCAATCCGCGGAAACCATAAAGCTGCGGCCGTTTAATGTTGTTCAAGGATACTGAGTGCGTGTGCATCGGAGCAATAGCCACGTCGATACACATAGGTAGTCTTGGTATTGTAGTAGTCCTTCATCGGGCCTTTCGCATCCCGCACATATTCCTTTTGTAAAGTTATATGTATACAAAGTCGATGTATCATATCAATCTGCTGCAGGAAAGGGCTTTTCTAAAGCGATAAACGACGTAAGAGATGACTGAATTTAAAGAGAGAGAAGGAAATCAAAATCCTTTAAGAGATAAACAAATAGGACTTACAACAACTAAGAGAGAAAGATAATAATTAATAGATTCTAAGGAGTCTCAATGTGGCAAATAACGTGCAAATTTTATTCGTATTTATTTTTTTAAGCATTATTTTGACAAAGCATACAGAGGACCTCGCACTGATCCTGGAAAAAAATAGCTTTATTCAAATTAGCTGAAACTGATATTTTGAAGTTTATAAAAGTCTCCAAGCAAACCATAAAAACTAGACAAACTATTGTAATCTCATTTAAACGTTTCTATATTTTGAGTTTAATCAATTTGAAAAGTGTCTTTATCTACTAAATCGTTCAATTATGTCTTAATACTTTTACGCACAGAATAATAAGATAATCAATTAGTGTATAACAGAACACATAGTTATTTTTAGAAAAAAAAAATGTAGTTGCATATTGCAAATTGCATAATTTCTTTTTAAAGCAACTATATGTTTTCTTTACATTAATTGATTTATCTCATTATTCTATGCATAAAAGTAAGGTATCAAAAAATGAATAGTTTAACAGATTAAGATACTTTTTAATTCAATTAAACTCAAAATGGTAATTTTTAAATGATGCTACAGCAAAAGTTATCCACTTTTAATGGTTGTACTTATGGACACTTTGGATCAGCATGAATGAATTCATTATATGATTAGTGCGGGTACTTTGGCACGTTCTTAAATTATTTAGAAAATTTTCACTATTAATCAATGAGGAATAATTTTTTTGGCAAACATAAATTTTAAATCCAAATTTGGTACCAGATTAGACAACGATCGAGTGAATAAGCGTCGTTTCTACGTCGCCATTATACGTCTGCTCTCCCGCGTTGGGAAATATACCTCGCAGGGCAAAGTTCTGTCGGAACATCAAAAATTGGCGTGTTCCCTCGGGGTGGGAGTTAAATCATTTAAATTTCTGCGCAAACGACCGCGCGCACATGCGGGCAGAACTCACACTCTTCTGGTAGAGGAAAGTTTAAAAAATGATGAAAGAGAGAAAGGGGAAGAGAGAAGAGCAAAAAAAGTGTGAGGAAAGGGTATTATCCAGCTAGCGAATGGCCTGAAAGTTTCGCGTCGAGGGTGATCTCACCCGGAAACTATCCTCAAACTATCGTCAAACTATCGTTGCTACTGACCTTGTTTTCGAGCCGCGCCGACTGCGACTGTACGACGTGCCGAAAATCTTGCGGAAGTTCTCCCAAATGTGTGCATTCGACAAAGGAATCTCCATTTTAATAGTTCTGTTTGCTTTAGATGTTACCATGTCGAAATGATAGTACTTCGTTTCATCGATTTACTTCATTGAGCGAAAATGTCACAATTCCAACATTCAGATTTAGAACTGAAAATTCTATCGAAAATTATAAAAAAAATGGAACATAATTAAATTTTATAATATTAAAATTCTGCGAAAAAATTCTACATCTAATATTAGTCTTAAATACACATTTCTGGATTACGTTCGAATAAATTGTAATTTTATTGACGTTATGTATTTAAATTGTTAATAAAAGTGAGATTTTCATATTTTTTAAATATTTATAGAAATATATATAGCATTTGTGGTTTTTGCTTTTATGTTACGCTTTAGATTATTACAATGATATCGGCGAGTTTATGAAATTTAAAATCCTCGCTAGCTAAGCCGGGAAATGTTTGCACGCGATATCGAGAATGTCCTCGAAAAGGATTTACATTTTTATTTCCCGATATACTACAAGCTCGTTTTTGTTGATGGGGATTACCGCCGATCAACGATAGCACGTGTAGCGAAAATTAACAAAAAGTTGCGTGCCAACAACGCTTTCAGGAATTCCATGTCTTCTCTTTTTTTAGCTTTGATATCATGCGTTTATGATTATACATAAACATTTCGTAAATATTTAATTGACTTATCTTTAAGAACTACTTTAGCAGAATTTAAAAAAAAACATCACGATCTTATGCTATTTTTTTTTAAATAAGTAACAAATAATAAATAACTCAAATAATGTGTAAGTCTGATAAATAACTAGCAAAATATAATTATGCAAAACGTTTTTGCACGATTTTTTTTAACAAAATCACTTAACACAGTGAACTTATGCCATTTTTTAAATAAACGAGTCAATGTGATCATATTTAGGTAAATAATTCATCGTACCCGCCAGGATTTATTTTACTATTCGTGAAGACTCTGACCTCGCATATGTGTGTTACATCTCGTAAATAGTATCCTATGTGATATTCCAGTTTATATAGACGAAAAGAGAGACCGGTGAATCGGGAACGTCATTTGTAGAATATTGGAGTACAATCTAGTCGATTGCATTCTTCGAAACATTCGATACTCAATGGTGAAGGAACCAGAAATACGAAAGTGAGAATCGAAGACCAATGGAGATCTTGGAGGAAGATAATATACCGTTGTACGAAATAGGCTTTGAATCTGCTCGTGTTTTTACCGATATCGCATTTACTGTTAGAAATATATTTTAAATGAGATCTAGTGTGAGAGAATGAAACGAGAAAAATATACAAACATTAATTTAATTTGTTTTATACAAATGTTGCTTTAGTATTTTATTCTCGTCTAATAATATAATGAAGAAATTCTCTTTTATATCTCGATTGCCATTAATTAAACATTCCTATTTTTTTAATAAATTTCTCATATCTGCACGGAAAAAACGATCGACGGTTTTACCGCAGCATCTAAAAATTTAACTAGATACAGATATAAAAATAATTTTGTTAAATTATCAAAATAATTATCTTCATTCTAGAAGAATAAAGAAAGACGACGATAACCCGCAAATCTTCTGGTATAATTGAAGATAATACCCGTGAAAGTCTGCGTAATCAAAATAATTATGTAGATTACGTAAATGTTAATAATAATGCTATAAAAGTTTCTAGCAACTAGTTTGGGTATCTTGCGTAATAATTTTGATGATCTAAAACAAAATTATTTCCAGTTCTTTCTGTACATTGAAAAAAAAATTATTAAATCTTAATGCACATTTTTTTAAATTACTAAGTAAACATTTACTTATATTAAATAAATATTTACTCAATAAGAAATGATAGGTAAATCAAAATTAATGGTTTGTGTATCAAATAAATATATGTTTACGTTCAGTAAATACCTATATTCAAATAAATATTCATCTATTTTTAGAGAGAGAGAGAGAGAGAGAGAAACTTCAATTTATGAATAACTTTCATTTAGGATCACTTCATCAACTCCGATTAAAATTGACTAATCGCATTTGTCATTTTGCTTAACGACAGATGCGATTGGCCAATTTCAATGGACTAATCGTCGATTAAAGTTAATCGGAATTGGTTGAAGTAGCCTTTAATAATTTCACAAATCTCTTACTTTTGTGATTTTTTTGTATATAAGATACGATATTTTGAAAACGAAGTAATGCACATTTGACGCATGCCGCTGCAAACAAATAGATGAATTAAAAGTGCTCTACTTATTGAAGTAAAATGTAATTCCGTGCATACATAGAAAATATCCGAGCATTATTACATTGATACACTATTCAATGTCTTTCAGCGCTCTCTCTGATTCCAGCAAGATCTCGTTTCCAATGGAGAACAATACAGACAGACAAATCCACAATGTATCGAGGATTCTAGAGAAAATGACGTATCCTCAGATTCAGCGAACAAGCTCCTGTCTCGTTGGTATCGGCAGAAGGATGCAGTGAATGCGTTGTATTCTGGGATCGATTTTATCGAGGATGTGTACACGTGTTTAATTGTTGTTGACAGATGTTACTATAATTATGCAACGGTGATTGAATTTTACATTACGCCATTGGATTAATTCACGCCTCTTGATACATCTCTAAAATATGGACTGTGTTTGTTTAAAGTCTTTGTGGGATATAAATTAAACCAATAAATATATAAGAGAATTATATTAAAAAATAGTTTCGTTTTAAAAATACCGTTGAAATGTAAATCATTGATATGTAAATCAACATTTTCGGAGATTCTCATTTGAGTCCTTATTTTAATTTCATTTCGTAATTATACAGCTCTCTGCGAATTTAATTCAAATTCTCAACATTCGTACAAGTTTCATAAGTAGTAAAGACTACGTTATAGTCAGAAGTACGAGAGTAAGTAGAAATTACTTGGACGCAGACAGACAACCTGGGAATAAGTAGAAACGACTACGCTATGGTCAGACCGAATGGAACGTAAAATTGATATTGATAATAAACGTACTCGAAAATGTGCTCGCTTGTATATTATTTAGGGTTTCACTTAATATTTGCAATGCTTATGAGCATCCTTCTCGTCATCAAATATTAAACAAGTATGAAATGATATACGCAAACATTACGAACGTTAGTGGAATGCATCCTTAATATATAGCCTTGGCTGAAAGTATAAAGTACCATAATTGAGACATATACGTTCTATTTTTAACAAAAAATAAATTAAGAAATGATTGAAAAATAATATTTTTACAATAACTTTAATGTTTTGTTAGTTTCTTTTTTCGATTTTATTAATTTTTTTTTGTCAAGAAAAGATGCAATAAAGTGAGATTGTTTTATATTAAATTTATAGTGTATAATTTAATAGCTTTATAAAAATATTTATATTAATATAAAAATATTGAATGTCCGAAACAAAAATACAGAAGCATATTTCAAGAATATTGTTCCCTTTTTCTGCTCTCTCTCTCTCTCTCTCTCTCTCTCTCTCTCCTCCTTCTCGCAAGATCTAGGATGCTTCTTTCATTCTAATCGCTTTCACCTCAAGTTTGAGGACAATGTTGATTTCCTCATTCCTGTATATTGACATAATCCTTTTCATCGTTGTCCGATCCGATTCGGTTATGTCCGATGTGGCTGTCGTTGGTGTAATACGAAAGACTATTCATCGAGCTTCTCGGATAGTCTCGCTTTCCTTTTACCTATTCTAGGAGGAGATAGCTCCAAGCTGACAGCTTGCAGGAAAAGATGATATAGCATCGCGGCAATAGCGGTAGCGGAATGAACTCGCGGCTCGTTTGTATCAGCGCAAGAACGCGGTCTGGATACGCTGCTCGGCACGTTTTGCCGGCCGGTTGATCGGCCAGCCAGCCAGTCAGCTCTGGGAAGATGAATTACATCGGGACGTGATGGTGCCGTCTGCTTACGGTCGCGCCACCGATCGAAATCGCGGAAACTTGTGTACGGATCCCGACACGTCTGCAGCTCCGCCTTGCTCTCTCTCTCTCTCTCTCTCTCCTCTCTCTCTCTCGCCATGTCTCCCCCTTTTCGTTCGTCTTATCGAAAGCTTGCGTGCTCTCGAGCTTTTCGTGTCCCGGTGCTGGAGTTGGGGTGAAGAAAGTGCAAGGGGAGGACGGGGGTGAAGATTGATTGCATCGAATCCCGCGTACAGTCGGTGAAAGAAATCGACGGACGCGGTGCGGAATTTCCGTGCGGCGTTTTAAAGAATCTCGCTTGCATCACAGGGAACGACAAAGGAAGAGGATGTTCCCGATCTCGAAACGCGCGAGTACGGATGAACGCTTCGTCAAGTTGATGACGATGTATCACTTGTTCTGTTCGCGGAATCGAGAGAATTGAACGAGAGTACTCCGATAATCAAAGAGAAGACGGTGAAAGAATCGAACCACGATAATCTTCCGCAAGTGTTACATTAACGTTTCTCACACTTTGCTCTTTGTCGATTTGTTACCATGTTTTCGCCATATCCATTGAAAAAATGTTTGGTAATAATAATCAAGTCTACATAGAAAAAACGTTTGGTAATAATAATCAAGTCTACATAGAAAAAACGATTTTGTTGAAGTATTTATAACCAGTTGAATATAGATCTGATAAGAAAAGTCTCAGGAGTGAACATTACCGATTTCAATAAAACTTTCTCCGTCTTCGAGATATTTTAATTTTAAATTTATTAGCGGGCAGTTCATTAGAGTTTATGCTCGAGTTTATGGTATTCAAAAAATTTTTATTTATTTTTAACAAAATTTTTATCTTAAATTTGTAAAGACAGTAATAAAAATAATTGTTTTTATACTAACAATTATTCCTATCATAAAATGTTATAATATAACAGAAAAAAATTAATTGTTAGCGAGATTTGAATTTGAGTTTATATATAAGTTAAAAAGTTGTTATCATATCCGTTATAAATACATATAAATATTCTAATAAATTCTAATGAACTGCTAAATTTAATATCTCGGAAATGGTTGACCGTCAACATCTAAATAGGAACATAATAATATTCAGGGAAATACACTTTATAATCTTGCTAAAGTTTTATTGAAATTAGTGAAGACCATTTCTAAATCTCCTCTTATGAAAATAATTATGTTTAATTAGTTGACCCATTAAAATAATGAGGTACGTAGGAATCTTAAGCATGACGAGCAATGCTACGAAAAGTTTTTATATTTTAATAATTAGTCTACACTCTACATAAATAATTATTTTAATGGACTAACAAAATTATTTTCAGATCTGTATCTAATTAAATTTTTTCAGATTAACAAAATCTTTTTATGTAGATATAGTAGTTATGTTAAAGTTTGATAAAATAAAATCAAATGTTTGATTAATATAACTAAAATTGAGCGCTAATCATTTTTTCCAAATATTTTATTTTACTTTTTTGATTATTATGTTTGGTAACATTTACTAAATATCTCACTAATATACTAAATAAACTACAATATATTATATTTGATAGCAGACTTTTTTAAACAAATACCTTCATAAAATAAATATATCTACAAAGATATTTTAATTTTACGTATCGTTAAAGATTTGACTATTAATTAATATTAATAATATTAATTAATATTAATTAATAATATTAATTAATATGAATTAATAGATTATTAAATATTCGATGTTTTTTAATTAGTAAAACTTAACTGGTATAGAAATTCAACAGGCAGATTTAGATAAGAGGCGTACCTCGACTGTCACGCCAGGTCGGGAGAATGTCTGGGTCCTCTGGGTACTGTCCGGCACGTATCGGAAGAATTCGTGATCATCTTTGTACCATTTAACCGAGTAAAGATTGCTGCCACTCATTATTCGCCACTCGCATCTCAGCTCGATCGAAGAACCCACCTCGGCCTCTTTTGGCATCTTGAACTCCACCTTGATATCACCACTCGCTGAAACAAATATATTCACTTATGCATCCTCTATATTAGAAAAATCGCACTAAAAAATTTGTTGAAGCATTTAAAAATTTCGCTAGATCTGAAAATAATATTATTTAAATCATTAGAATAATTATCATTAGAATAATTATGTGAGACGTTTAAACTAGTTGCTAGAATGTTAAAATTCTTTGAGGAATTCAACACTCTTCAAACGTTTTACATAATTACTTTGATTTAATAAAATTATTTTTAGACCTGTATCTAATTAAATGTTTAGATACTTTAGCAAAATCGTGCACTAATCTTGATCGAGAGAAAAGTCTAAAGAATGTGAAAGTTCTTCTATCTCTTCACATAATATAAAGAATTTAATCAAATTTAAAAAAATAAGTTTATAATTAACATATAGGTATTCCTGAATTAAAAAATGTTTTTAACCTTATAGTTTCCCTTAAATAATTTTTTAGCTTGAATTTATTCTTATGAGAAAGAAAGTTTTTTAACTAATTTAATTTTTATACACTGTTTGTGTCCAAAAATCTTTTCTTCGATTAATGATTTCCGCGGTAACACCGTGCATTATATAAGTTACATAAATGATAACGACGAGCTTTCACGAATATTCTTCAGCTTGTTATAATTCTTGATCACGAATACAGCTGCTGATCTCGCGTGGCGCGTAGCATATGCCACTTTCGGGATTCCATTTCGTTAATCCACGCACAGAATGGACGACGCTTGGAATTCGTAGTCGCTTCGCAATTACCGCCCGCGTCTGTCAGCCGAGGACAGGCACGGATAGTAAAAGGGTGACCGTATGTTAAGCGCGAGAATAAATACGCGGTTAGAGGAAGGGTAAGGCGGAATCGAGGTGAACGCCGCTGCGAGTTTCGTATGCGATCCGGAAGTTCCTTTTGAAACTCGAAACGAATGTACTTTGCTGTGTATACATAGATAATAAAACTTGCACAGAATTATTGTGATATTACAAAATGACGTTTCCCAATCGGATTGAAACTTTCGAGTTTAATCAAAAAGTGAGAAAAGTGCAATATATAATTACTGACAGTACCTGCAGTAAAAAGGAATTAACGAATAATTAATGTAATACGTGGAAGAGAGGAGAAACGCGAATTATGTAACATATTCAAAATTTACGGGATATTTACTTCCCCAGGATGTAATTATCCCGTCTAGTAGCGTAATAATTAATTTTTAAATTGTGTTATTTGAGATAACGTTGTATATTCGTACAAATATAATCACATCATTCCTCTTATTTCATTTATATTATAATAATCACGTAATGTTATTGTCACCAATAAATAATCATTATCGACAGTTTGATCTAAATCATCTACTCAAAACTAGTCGATGCAAATCAACATAGGTTATTTGTGTGCAAAATTATACAATATTAAAAGAACGAATTATAATATAGACATTTCGACTCTTTGAATCGTCTTTATTATAGTATTGATGAATTAATAAATATTTTATTTATAACAAAAAAACCAGAATGTTGAGAATATCAAATCAGATAACATTATGGAACTTTAATCTATGAATAAAAAGTCAACAGTCGAATATTTTCAATATTTGATAGAATATTTGAATCGTAAGTCCAAAGTTGAAATTAGTAATAGAATTCCGATGAAATCGGACAGAATGAAATTAGTATCATGTAACGTGTCGGATAGAACGCAGAATAAAACAAGTGTAATGTACGAGGGTGTAATGTATATGAATTTTTATTATTATTAGGTTATGGAATTAATCTAATTGTAAGTTGCTTGTGAGTTATACTGAAATTAAAGCATTATGATGAATTTATTCGGTCGAAAATGTCAATCATGTGGAGAGAAAATTTATTCCACACGCTGGACCGCCAACGATCGCGTGTACATTAATTCTAACGGATGGCTCATAATACGGCAGAGATCGAGTTAATTTGGAGAACTGAGCGGAGTCATCGGCCGCGCATGGGAGAGCGAGGCGCGACGATCACGAGGCGTGTTGGGTTTAAGTGCGGTGGCCGTTGTCGTTAAAGGTCCATCGAGCGGAATACCGAGAGACCTCGCTTGCTCTCCACATTCGCTCTTCCGGCCGGTAGCCGCAATTTACAGTCGCGCATGTTAAGATTTAATGACGCGCGAATTTCAGTTTGAGGATTAAGATCTCAAAGAGTCGGGATTGTTCTCGTAAACCTCTTGTGTTCCATGCTATGTCTGCGAGATTCCGATATGGTAGAGAATAGAGCTTAATATGTACTCTCACGTAAAAAAGTCATGGAATTTTTTAACGCCACTTTAAGCGACTGCTCTTAAAAAAAATTTAATTTTTCAGAGTTAATGGTGCACTATTAAATTTATAATGTCAAATCATACCCAGTTTGAGTTGTTTTTAATCATTTTTGTATATATAGATCACCACTGCTCTTATTCAATATCATTAATTTAACTAGCATGATGGAATTAAACAATTTAATTTAAAAAAAATGTAAGTATTAAATTTTACTAAAATTAAATTTATTATTTATCAAATGCATACGTTAATATAACGTTGTTCACTTTAAAACTAACAAAATGATTGACTTACGTTTTATTATATATATGGAAGTTAAAAAAAATAATAAAACGTTAAAACTAACAAACATATATTAAATAAGTTTTGCGGATCCATTGTCAGTAATTGTATTACAAATTTTGATGTCAGCTCCCATGGGTTAATGTTAGAAGACAGTGATTAATTACTTAGTTTAAATATTAAAAGCATTGTTGCTCAGTACTTTTATTCAATTATTTCTATCGAAGAAGCTTTGAATGATACGCTTTGATTGTTGTTCAGTGCTTTTAATATTCAAAATAAGTATAATTAATTACTATCTTTTAGTATTAAATTAGATTTCTGTAAAAGGATTTGTGAAATATTCCTTGCAACTAATTAATTATTGAATTATGTCTGTCAAAGAAACTTTGACCGCGGTATGGATTAATACGTCTTATAAGGAGTTTTAATCGGAGAAAACTCATCTTCAGATCGATATAGCTGACGTATACATATATATACAGATTCGCAATATTCGGAGTACAGTATACTGACGTTCGATGGGACTGACCTAACTCGTCGATGTCAGTCGCAGCTGTTTCCGGTGGCATGGTTTGCGTTTCGCGACACGTTTTCGAATGCGTCTCTTCCCGATATCTCTCATCCGCGCGTCGTCAATTTCCGTCGTTACAACGACCGAGTCGTTAACTTGCCAATAGAGTTTGACGTCTCATAGCTGAGACTGCATCGCGAACATTTCCGTGCCATTTATCAACGGCACCTGGCGTATTGAAAACTGCTTTGCTACGATGAGGACGGGCCGGCGAGAAGGCGCCGAAAGCGTACGGCGCCATCGATTTTAGCTACGATACGTTTCAATCGAGAAGAATTTTAATCGCACACAATACACGCGTTTCGTTACTGCAAAATGAAAACTTGGACGATCTTTGATAAGATTACATAATCCTACATCGGTCTTTTCTGAAGCAAAATTTAATTTAATTTCTTAAATTTTTCGACCAATTTTATTTCAAATTTTCAATTATATAATATTTAACCGTTTGGAGCTAAAATTTTATTGACATTGGATTTGTAAAATATATCGATTAAAAGTGCATTACCAGAGTTAATTTCAAGGAACTAAAATGACATAACTTGCATAAAAAGACATGAATACTAAATTTATAATTAAAGTTATATATGAATGAAAATTATTCATATTTACAGATGTAGTAATATAAAAAATATTAAATTGTTTGTCATTTTTGTGTAATTGCCAATTGCTATAATAATAAATACGAGTATAATATAATAATAGAATAAGGCCAATATAACAAGTCAAATATTATGTGGTATTTAATATATAATTTATATTAAATTCTAAATAAAACCAAATTCTATAAGGAGTGCTGTATTACCCGTACGTTTTAGTTGTTTGCATTTTCCGAACTGGGAACAGCACCTTTCATCAGCAATATATAAAAAAAGTTTTAAATGATAAAAATTATATAATATTAAAGAAAAAAGAATTAAATTATCTAAATAGTGTATTCTTTATGTAATTTTGAAAAGTATGATATTAATTTTGTGTAACTTTGATATTAATTTTGTCTAACTTCAGTCCAGCTTGAAACCTTTAATATTTTTTCCAAATGATAACTTTGAATTGAACTGCAAATAACAAAATGTGTGCATGTATATACGATATGTAAAAATAATCCGATATGTTATACCACATACCACTAATTGGTGGCTATATCGTTTTCTATTCTATAACCGTGACCTCTTTTTCCTTTTGCGTTTTTTTATAAATTACGTTCTGTACATCCGAAGACCTTCAACCTGTAGTATAATTGATATTATTCTGAGACTAACGAACTTGTACCAAAAGTAGTTATATTACTTAAATATCTATTAAATTATTTCAAAAAACAAAGTAGTAATTTTCTCCTTTCATTTATAATAATGTATTTTTTATTTTAACATTACTTTATATAGAAGCTGAATTATTTTTACTCATTAAGAATCTTTGTCATCCAAACAATCACTATATACAATGGGTTCATTAGATTCACCATCAACTTCAAAGGGATACAATTGAATGAGTCTAATAGCTCAACTTTGGATTAATTGCAAATATTGTTTTGTAAAAGCATCAAAAGAAGACTTGTCAACAATCTTTAATATATTAAACTAAGAATACATTTAAGCTATTTGAAATTTATCGAGAAGACGCAACACGGACACTTTTTATGATTGTACTTTGCAGAGAACTCCGTGGTCGCGAAAATGAAGTCGAAGAGAAGCCGCGAGACAAAAGCTTCCTTAAAATGCGCTCCAGAGCTATGACAGAGTCCGCTATTCGCTATTCTCAGTCGCGCAGTTTCCATAAATCCCATCCTTTCGCTCTGCTATTCGTTACTTTCTACGACAAAGACAGCACATTACGCAAAGGAATTTGTCCAATTGTCTCGATCAAAGTCGCTCTCGCGAGTCGCCTCATATTGCCGTCGAGTTCCGTCTGCATTCTGGACGCAATGGCGGGAATATTTCTTGCTCATCGCGAAACGTTAAAGCTAAGTCTTTCAAACTTGTGCGGGTCTCTCAAGCGTTTCCTTTTCGAGTGTCTGATCTCTGCCGGATTCCATTCAAGTCATGCAAGACTCCTTTCGTGAATTGAAATCGAATGCCTTGGCTACCTTTTCGTCTTTACGACGACCCTCGTCTTGCGTCCGTTTTCCCATTCGCATAAAATTTACCTCTAAACAAGGCATACATTCTGCTGCGAATGTCTGGATTTGCGATTTCTCATCCGCGAAGCAAAAATATTGCGCCAAATCAAAAGCGTTTACCGATGCGAACTTTTCTTCTTCTTCGCTCAACAAAGCGGAATAATATTTCTGACAGTAGAAGAGTTTCTGTGTATTTCGCTGCATCGTTTTAACCATACTGAGCATCATCGCTCTGATTTTTGAAACATAACCACGTATGCAATGCGAATAAAATATATTTTAACAAACTTGTTCATTTTATTAAATATTCAGGTGCGCCATATATTGCGTTTTTGACGGATGCATTGTAGTGCATTTTACTCCAAATATTCTTCCTTTGGTAATTGAATCTCCAATTACAATTCAGAAAAAACAAAATCTGTTTGAATCCAAATAAAAGTAATTATGAGTTTGCGTTCAATATTAAAATTTAATTAATATTATTTTAAATTTAAATTTAAATTTAATTTAATTTAAAATTATTTACTCAAGTTATTAAAATTAATTTAATGTTTCATAACTTATATGTATCATCACGTTGATAGAAAAATAACACATCCAAAATTAGGAACTTTTCAATAATGCATCTTTAAATTCATTGCTGAATTAGAACAACGATTTAATGTTACATAGAAAGTGTGATGTAGAAAGAAAGATAAGTTATACATATTCATTATTCTAATTAAAATTATTTAATTACGATAGTGAATATGCACAACTTCACTTTCTTTTCATGTCTTACTTTCCATGCATTATCTACATTAAACGTTGTTCCGATTCAGAAAGAATTTTTAAGTGCTCCATTGAAAAGTCGCTAATTTTGAGATGCGCCATTTTTCTATCAACGCGGAGATATACTTTATAGGTGAAAATTATAGTATAAAAATAATTTTAATAACTTGATATAATTTTAAATATTAATAATTTAATAACTTGATATAATTTTAAATAATAATAATTTTAATAATTTTAAATAATTTTAAATTAAATTAAATTGAATTTTGAGAGTAAAATAATATTAATTAAATTTTAATATTGAACATAAACTCTTCATTACTTTTACTGATTCAAGTGAATTTTGTTTTCTCTAATTTGTAATTGGAGATTCAATTACCAAAGAAAGATGATGTGATATATGAAAACCTGACTAAAAGTTTTTTTAGGCAAAACCTTCAAAAATAGACACATATTGCTGTAGCACAATTTGAAAGTTGTTATTTTTTATGTAATCGAACTAAAAAAAATATTTATTAAGCTACCTTAACAGTCAAATGCGACTTATAAAATAATGAATTGCTATTTTTTGTTTATTAATTGTTCCGTTTTTTTAGCTTTTGCTTAAGATTAAGTGAAAAGCTTAAGATTAAAGTTAGCACAGTCATAAGTAAGCAAGAAAAATAAAACCAAATACAATTTTTTTAGTGCTATTTAATTGCTAATTATTCTATTCTCAATTTTATTGCTGTAGCTGATTCATGAAAAATAATGGCTGTGCTAGCATAAGATTGAAGTAGCGTGCACAGTAAAAAGAATAATAATAATAAAATAAATACATATTTTTGTAATGCTATTTACTTGCTAACTAATGCAATTTGCGAAATGCATACTTGTAAACAACATATTTTCTTTAAACGACCATATGTTTTTTTTATAATCTCAATTAATCATCTCATTATTTTGTGTATAACAATATTAAGACACAGTTATCAAAAAAATGAATATTTTTTTTTTATCATCTGAGACTATGATAATTTTGTTTATCACACTATTTCAACTGCTATTGAAATTTGAGTGGACTTGCATGTTTTTGACCGATCAGAGGATTTTTTGAAATGACCATTGCTTAAATCAATTTTGCTGTATGCTGAAGATGACTGGAAGTCAGTCGAAACGTCCGGATTGGTTCTTTAACCTTGACATTAAATTATTGTAATACACTTAGAACTGCGGTAATTGTTATTTACTCTCATTTGCCCTTTATACAAATAAGTTGTTTGAATTTCGAGAGTCCATTAAAACTGTTATTTAATGAATATTTTAACATACCAAGATGCTTTCCAGTTCGATTAGACTCAAAGTAGCAACTTTTAAATGGTGTTCTAGTAAAATCTAAAGAGTTAGGTTTCCGGAGAGCCTTTCGAAAACGTACATTCACGTACGCAACCAACATAACAAGTTTCGCCGGCAACGAATAACAAGTTTATTCGCCTCTTCATCTTCTAGTTCATAATCGCCGCTCGTTAACTGCGTGAGTCAGACCGCTACCACCACGGTAACTCAACTGAAATCCATGGGGTTCTGATTGCGGGCGCTCGTTTTTCCGATTGCCCACAACCAATTTCTGCCCGGCGCATTCGCGCGCACGAAAGCAGCAGGAACAGTCTTGATTCAGGAAAACGACTTCCGGCTAGCTCGCCACAAGTCGAAACCTCATTACCGCTCAAGAATTGCACGCCCTTTCTCCAAGGAGGACAGGGGAAGGAGGATTGGATAAATAAAAGCGCTTTACGTGCCTTTCGCGGAGACACACGACGGCCACTTCGGGATGTTTCCCTTTGTCTCCGGATTATGCAAACGCAAACTCCCCCTGAAGCTAGTCGATGCAGCGAGGCGCGCCACTTGACTGGGAGGCAGAAGGGGGTTCTCGCAATTTCGTGGAAGAGCTGCTTTTTGAAGCGGATGTAAACGTGAATGTCTTTTTTAGGATGGCGTACGCGGAAAGGGCTCCGCCCGGAAAATGTTTTTCCTACCGCTCTTATTGTAGATTTCGCTCGATTCTATTCCGCTGCACTCGGAGGAATTTTGTTGATTGACCCAGAAATACCCTAGGAAATCTCTACGGGTTATCTCGGGAGAAAGATACGGATGTTCTTCGTCGCGAGGCATGTTTCACGGGAACGAAGTCGACTCCACGAGGACATGCGAAAATTTTACGTGCGCGCGCTCGTGAATCGTGGAATTTTTGTACGTCGCGACCGCTAGCGTTATTTTGCTGATATTACGCCACGACCTGCATACGAGGAAGTGAAAGCTCCTTTTACAGGAGTTCGGCGCTTTTCTCCGCTTTGATCGAGCCTGGGGCAATATCTTAGCTCGCGTGAGAAGAATGCGGTAGAATAAAGCCAGCCTACTTCTCGTCAACCAGCTGATGAAATATGTAAACCCTTCTCCCCTCATATAATACAAGGGATGAAACTTGTTTTCTTTTCCTCACCGGAATTTTCGTTGTCGCCATCGCCATCCTTCTTAGGTTTTGGTAATAGTTGGGTCTTATATTTAAGAAACGTTTTAAGTATAATCTTAAAATGTCATTAACCGATTGTACTTAATCTCAGAGCAGTATTATCAATTTAAGACGATCTTGAAAAAACCGACTTATGAACGGCCTTAATCTATTAATGACAAAATATTCTTCTTTTTATACATTAAGTGCTATACTGAATAAAAGTCTGGTAATAATAATCAAGTCTGGATGATAGATACTAAAAATTTTCTAAAATAAATTTTGTCCGTTTAATAAATTTTAACCGTTTGATTAATATATATATAATCAAAATTAAACGCTAAACTTTTATAAATATTTAGTAATTATTTAAACGGTTAGTTAATATTATTATGTAAAGTATTGAGTAAAATAATTTTATTTTTATAAATATACATATATATATATATTATATATATATATATTTACTAATTATTATCAAATAATTAGTTATAATTATGTTTGCAATACTTACTAAATGTTTAAAAAAGTAATATTATTTTTATTTATATAAATCGAACGTTTGGTTCAAATAATTTCATTTATCTTTTGATAACTGTTACTATTTTTCAATGTTATTGGCAGCGAAAATGATTATAAATTACAGTCAAATATATATAATATTATGATAATTCTAACTATTTTTTTCTCTTAGTTTACGACATCGTTGTATAACGATGGTTTGGAATGCAGATGCGAAACGGAACCCTTTATAGTTGCTCTTGAGGGTTAAATTATTTCAAAGTGTATTAGTTATTCGCCATCGCGCAAAATTTAGATCATAAATGAAGCGCTTAACTCAAACACGTTGCACAGCAAACACGTATCCTTTTAATTCCCTCTGCACGTTTTCTTTTGAAGCACCTATGTTGTGGCTGCGCATCCTTATTTTTCTCTGGCGCTCTGATAAAATCAGTATAATAAAGTTACACCATTTTCTTTCTGATTAACATATAAACAGGCGGGGTGCACGTATTTCCTATTTTTTTTTAAATATGTAGTATATTTTATAAGTATTTTAATTATAAGTTATGTAATAAATTTAAAGCAATTTCGACAAATCAAATTGTTGTAAATGACTGAAATATATTACGCTCATATTTTTAATAATTTATTGCACACCCGACACATTTTCATCTATTAATTTCTTTTGTTCCCGTAGCAGTTCGCTATTAAGAGGGCTGCTTGCAATAACGAAAGCACGTAACGTATATATTTTTCGCAAGATCGTAAAAATTTTTCCGAGAGCTAAGCACGTGATATCGTTTGCAGCGAGAAATAAAATCAACGACGCGTAACGGCGCCGCAAGGCGTCGAGGTGCCATTAAAGTACACCTTAATGAGGAACTGGCCGGGCACGCGTAATTAGTAAATCGGATTTACGTAATCCTGTTTGTACCACGATCGGAAAGAAACAAGGCTCCAGAGGCTCCTTAACGAGATTGCCGCGGAAAAACGCCGACTGGCATATTTCCCTTTCTCCGATGCACTTTTTCCTTCCTCTCTTTTCTTGCGACGTAGCTCGATGTAGCTTTCTTGTTTTTGGACACACGTTTCTGCTAATTAATTTCTCCGTTAGAGACTAAAAGTAAGTGCGAATATAGGCAGTCTCTTTGTTACGCCTTCCTCTTTGATTTTTTTTTATTTTCGCTGTGAACAAAGAGAACGCGCGCGAGAAAGAGATTTTTTACAATATTTTTTACTGCATTTCTTAACCCGAAACCTCACTGGCGGCTTGATAATCGTTGTAATGACGCTAAACTCACGATGCGGTTTGCCGCAGGTTTGCATTATGGTTTCTACTCCTCGCTGGCCGCGAACTGATGACGGTGAGTTTAGCCTGTTGTTATTACCACGGAAAACCAAAAGAGCTTAAAGCGGATTAACCGCTTTTTTTTATCTCTTATCTACTATAGTTGGGTCAGCGGTTGGTAACTGCGTCTTTAGTCTCGTGAATCCGGTTAGATGGTTAGGAGAATCCGGAGATGAAAAACCGCAACCACGTTATAGCTTTCAGTAGATCGTTATCAGATTTTTACTGCATCGTGTCAAGATCACGACAGTAATTGCAGAAAATTATCTATAATATCTCGTAATTTATCGCGCGATCCAGCAATCCGCGCTAGTTAAGAATAAAATATTAAGAATTAAAATATTTGTTATTTACTTTATTATACAACCGTAATGGAAGTGTAAAGCACCCTCTTAAATTAGCGTAAACATTCTATATTCAACATGTATGAAAAATAAATTTAAAAAACCGTTTTATTAAAAAATAATATTTTTATAACAAATTTGATTTTTTGTCTTTTTTTTTATTGAATTACTTCCTTTTCCGAGAAAATGCAATAAATTGAGAGTGTTTTGTACTTATAGCCAAGACCGTACATCTCATATTTTTCTTCTATTTTCTAGTTTCACATTTCAGTATACTTCAATAAATCTGTCATTTTATTTCAATGCTTTATCATCCAAAAGTGAATTGGAAATTACATCATTAGCATATTTGATTAGCTGCGGTACGATATTTCTCTACTAAAGGATTGTAACACAAAGATAGGAGCCGCGATCCTCGCAGCGTTAAATCATATTTACGTCGCAACTTTCATTGGCGTTACAGGTCTATGAAAGTTGGAGGTAGCCTTTATTGGCCATCGAGTCGGACTGTTTCCGCGAACGTAAAAGGGGAACTTGTTTTACCCCCGAGCGAAATTGCGCTTTTGATCTCGCGCTTTCGAGCATGCACCGACGAATTTTCTTCGGGATAACTCTCTCGCGTGCCCTCGGCCGTTAGAACATACTATTTAAAGTTCATGATTTAATTTCGATAATGCGAAAGTTGACTCGTCCGCTCGATAGCCCGTGATCAAAGTTTCTTTAAATTCTCCGGCGTCAAGTCTCCCGTAATTTTACTCCAGTGGATTTTTAATATTCACACAACGCGAACGAACTTCTCGAGTATCGAATATCGTTCGACCTGTCAAGAAGAAAAATATCAATAGGTTTTCCACCCGCAATCGTATCTTGACGCGGAAAATATAAAAGCGTTTCTGCATTTAGATTGATGTATAGACCTGAAGCTTTTGCGGAAATTAAAATGGGATATTGCGAAATTTTTGCAATATCTGAGATACAACACAGTAACCCATGAATGTCTCTCCGTGAAAATTATTGCGTTATTGCAGAAAACTGAAATGCATTTGGCTCTTTAATATTATTCCCGATCTTTTAATGTATTACATCCGTAAATGTGATTTTACCGTTATACAATAAGCGGAGAATGTATTGTGTATATTCCGGCCAAGTAAGAAAATTTAATCTCGATTAATATTTGCGTGATCTTCCATAAGAATCGCATCTCGCGTTCCATAGTTTATTATTATAAATACTCGCAAATCAGTTTATACTTTACTATTTCAATTTGCATACATTCTAAATTATTTCTGTCCCGGATTGAGAGAAAAGTTTATATAATTTGCTACAGCAGTCAATCTTTTCTTTTAACTGTACTTATTTTTTTAAGTGTATAAAACTAAAAATACATTATTATACTAGTATTAGCAATAACATTAATAATAAACAGCAATAATATTTATAAAAATTAAGCTTTTTTAATCGTAATTATCTTATACAATGCAATCATACTCATAAATATTAAATACTTTTCCCCCAATGCGTAGTGCAATTAAAAAGGTGCGAGGTGATTTTCTGAAACACAAATAAACGCCTGAAATTAGAGCTTCATGTATGAAGTTTTTAATCAATTCGTATGCTCTTGACAGAGCTTCCACCACTACCGTAATCAGCGCATACATCAACGAATGGCGATCCATGAAGTTTTAAGCCTGCCGTATTTACTCTGTCAACGCGGTTGAAACGCGGTCGACGTGGTCGCATAATTAAAATCTATGCAAGGGACTGGAGGTGATGGGGGAATCCCCCGTTGCATCAACGCGTGAGCAGACTGCTTATTTTCATACATACACGACTCACCGGAAACGTAACGTGTACACAGAACGCTCGGTAGACAGCGTAAAATTTTTAGACAACTTTTCCCACTCGGACTTAATTAATAGGGTTTATTTATAATATTAAAAGCTACACGGAGATTTCTATAGACAAAATTAAAAACTTCCTACACACAATGCAATTAGATAACGACACTTTGCTTTTTATTTAGCTTCAAGCGGATATCGATTCATCAATTTAATGACACTTAATTTTTTATGTAATTAAAGTGGTAAATTGAGGAACTGTCGCGAATATATATTGTGGCTACTAATCTAATTTTCCGTAGAGCAGAAATGATTCTAAATCTTTTCATCGCGGAATATATTTCGCACTTTCTGATGTAACCTGCAGAAACGCGTAGAGCCAAAGATTCGTGAAGGGGTGAGTTTTTAAGATAGATTGCTAAAAGTTTCAGCGGTCGTTGCGTTGCAGTTCCTCTGCTCGAGATTTCCCCTTTTTTTTTATTCTCTCTTTATCTCTCTTTTTTTCTTCTACATTATCTCTGTCTCGCTTTCTTCGCGTGTCGCCGCTGTATACAGACCCTTCCATTCTCGAGCCCATTTGCCGATGATCGAAGTTTTTGATAAACCCATCCCGCGCCGCTTCTTCGGGGTCTCATTGTCATCATCGTCGTTGTCGTCGCCGCTTCTCGTCAGAACGTCGTTCGCAATCACATTTACGATACTTCAATATGCGAATGATGGTGATTCCAACGTTTCTCCACGGTTTTTATGGAGGAGGTAGAATGTAGAATGAATACACCAGTAAATCTCGTAAAGTAGTTCATATAAGGTAATGTAATTGAATTTCCATATTTGCAGCGAGGAAAAGAGCATATTTAGACATAACATGAGTTGCAATTCATATTGTTTTATTTTATCTAAATGCGTAACTTTAATTATATTTTTCTTCCTGTTATGAGTATTATATATATATATATATATATTGTGAAAATTATAAGTATTATTTCTTACAATTATTATATATTTAATTGTATGAGAGCGATAAGTTGTTCATTGATTATTTTAATTCTCTTTAATCTTTTTTTGCCTTTGTATTATTCTTAATCATGTACTTTTTTAGAGAACGGTAATAATAAATAGGGTGCAGTCATAATAAAAGAAATAAGGAATTGCGAATAAGAAATAAGAAATTTGAAACCGTGTATTCTAGTGTATCCTATTTCTGAAATGGGATAAAACCCGTTATTTTTTATTCCTAATTTTTTATTTCTTTTATTGTGATTGCACACTTATAGTTATTACACCAATTTACAGTTATTATTATTATAAAAATTATTGTAGTTATTATAATTTTACTATTACGATTGTCCCCCAAAAACAGTGCCATTTCATAAATTATTGTTAAATTATTGCAACCAATTTTTCCTCCTTATTGTATCATTTGACAATTACAACCATTTTTTCCTTCTCATTGTATTATTTAACAACAATAATTATTCTAAGTTCTCATCTTTCATATATCCGTCGATTTATAAGTATTTTTCCCGCGCTCTTTGTCAAACAGCTGCACCATTTTCCGACATCCGTTCTAATTGAAATGAACCAATGTGGCTGGCTTTTCGCGCGAAACGAATAAAATTTATAACAAATAAAATTTCACGCGTCAGACAGGTCGGAGAAAAAAAAGAGATGCGTTTTCCCCTTGATTCTTCGGAGCGAGCGTAAATGATTCGAGAAGCCGGGCGCGTGTGTTTATGATTCGTTCCGTAAGCCGCGGACTCGTTCCAGTCGTGTTTAACGAGCAAACGTAGCCGCCGGATAACGAGGTTAAACCGGAATTGAATTATACACCGAGATGAGATTAACGCGCTCCCGTGACATTTTCGCTCCGGCCGAGACACGCGCGACTGACTTGTTCCGACCGCGTGCGCTACGTCCGGCGTTCGTGCTCTCCCGCGTCTTTCGTTTCATCGGCACCATCGCAAATGCCTCGTCCCTCGCGGCATAATTTATCGCTCACCACGTAATCTACCGTATATACATCAACGGCGGTATATATGGTATACGTTGCCGACCCGGTGAGATGGCAAGAAGGAAAACTCACGGTGTTGCGCGTAGCACGCGGGTATCCTTTCCCGGTAATTAACGAGGGGATTTACGTCGAAAGTAGCTAGGCGATAAGAACTTTGCTTACCGTTACAGAAAAAGTTGGAAGTATATGGTATACAAATTTGGGACATTGGTAACAACATTGATACCTCTCAGAGAGGTAGAGAAATTTGTATGATGCTATTTACAATTAGTTTGGATATTTGTATTAAATTGAACATTTCACGTATTTGCACCCAAATTTTTGTGTTAAAATGGATATGTAAGAAAGTAACGCAAATGTGTACATTATGTTAAAAAAAATTAATAAAATATGTGACGTTTTAACACAATTTGGGATCAAATTATGGAAGCATATTTTCTTAAGTAAAATTATCATTTATTACATGTTAGATTAACATGTACATTTATCTTTTCTTCATTTATCTTAAAATTTTTGTCTTAAATCTATATTATTTTTATGTCATTTTATTACCCATCTACTCATACATTGTGTTATTTTAGCTCTAAGAAATGTTAAATATCGGTTTAACAAAATATTCAAGTAACATACTCGTATGATAAATTAACACTCTAGTATGTAGAACATTCAACAAAAAAATTGTAACGTAAATACAAAATGTTTCTATTCTGTATAAAGCGGACATTTTCTTTAAAAAAATCTTTGTGATGAAAATTCTAAGAGTTATTTCGGACTATTGAATTGAATGATTTTCATTCTGTATAAAATAGAAAATAAATAGAAATAAAAACAATAAGCAGAAATCAAAATGGCAAAGAAATGCGTGTGTGAAATTTTATAACATGAGTTATAAATTTTACGATATCTTTATGTACACCACGTTACTTTATTACAGTTCCTGTAACAAGTAATTGGATCTCTATCCTCCATTATTTATACATCAAACAAAGTTTCGCATCGCTTTATTGTCTCGCATTTCCGCACTGGCGTCATTAATTCTTCTCGCCGGCCAATTTGTCTGAAAAGTTACCGAAGCAAAACTCTGATCGATAAGTTTCACCAACTTTTTACTCAGCACTATTCCGACACCGGAAGTAGTCAAAGTCACTCTAGAGTCAGCCCGTCCATTACTTGACCGATAATAATCGTCCGAACACAATTAATAACATGTTTTGTCGCAAATCAAGAGCTTGTTTCCGTTTATTTCACAGAAAGAATAATAGTCTTGTTAAAATACTACAAAATTTTAAATTGCTGAAAGTTTTTAAAATATTTAGCTCTACACAGGTCTGGAAATAATTTTGTTGAATCATTAAAATAATTAGAACGCTTAAGCATTTATGACAATGTTGCAAAAAGTTTCTTAACATTCTAGCAACTAGTTTGAGCATAATTATGTTTCTTACACAATTATTCTAATGGTTCAAACAAAATTATCTTCAGATCTGTACCTAACTAAATTAGATGATTCAGCAAAATCGTTCTTTGTTCTACGTTCCGTCACGATGAATCTCACGATTATCACGCTATACTTTTCAGCAAACGTTCGCAACTATATAGTTTGGCGCAATCGGAAATTATTATTAACGATCTTTTTAAAGTAGTCGCTTATTTTTTATCATTCGTTTTTTATCATTTTTTATCAACCATTCAGTTTGTGGAAAACGATTTCTCGAGGGGGACAGATCGTCGAGCACACTGGAGCTCCTTTGTATTCCAGCGAAATAAATTCTTTTTTTCTTTCTCCCGAAAATCCCGATTCAGGAGTTGCCGAGTAAGAGGAACAATGTCACCCGCGCGAATAAATAAGTGGAATGCTCGTGCGCGACGTTGGAATCGGATAGCCATTAAATCGCGCGGCGTTGGCCGTACGTTAAAGGGAAGCCGTCCCGTCGCGCGACACAGAACAACCGTAATTTATCGCGCGGTAATAATCCGTCGGGCATTAATGTCTCGCGTTAGGCCGCGTGCACATGCAGGCGTGTGGTAAACAATGAGTGGTGAGGTAGACGAGCTCGCTAATTAAATAAAATTTCTGTGCAATTAATCCGACGAATGTACACAGCTGTACATCGATGTAATGGCTCATTGACACTGTGACTTTTTTTTCTATTACGATTCTTTTATAATATTGACATTATTGACCTGCCATCCTTTATATACCAACCTTTGCAATTGGCAGTTATAATTTTTGTGTGAATCATTTTTGTTTCACTTAAGCAAAAAAAAGACAGTGAAAGAAAAATTTAGAACTATATTTTAATGAGAATTTTAGGGAAAGTATTATTAAATATAATACACTATTAACCCCCTTCATTGATACAAAGTTCCCAGAATACTCCTGCCTTACAAATTCGCTAAATAAACACTATTGTATTTATATACATTATTATGTATTTAACACAAATTATTTCACAATTAAAAAAAATGTGCATTTACTTTTATTTATAGGATATATAGAATATTATTAATCTTTATTTAATTGTAAATATCAAAAAAGGGAGGACAATAAAAATGGAGATATAAAAATATGTTGGGATGTCAGAAACAGAATAATTTTATTAAAGAAACCACGTAAGTAATGTAGGTTTAAAATGTATACCTATACTTAATATTGAATGCTAGTATATAATCTAAGATCTAGGTCAATCTAGGATATTTAAATACTTTTAGGTTACATTGAATTTATTAAAGATGTAACAAACAAACAAAGATTAATTAGTAAATTCATTAGCTATGCGTATTAAATTTTAATGGATCAATCTTCGCTGCCAAGTTAGATTTCCTTTTTCTTAACGTATGTCGTGACGTCGCCCTACGTCGCACATTAATCATAAATTTACGAGTGTTTATAGTGTACGCTGGCTATCTGTTACACGCTCGACAAAATTAACGTCTGCCTGAGCATTGTTCGTAGTTAATAAAGAGTGCGTGGATTTTTCGGCGGCATCGTTTCCGCGGTCGCAGTGGCTAAATGTCGATTTATCGCGTTCCTGTATCTGCATCTTTCCAACAACGGTAACCAATAATATTTTTCAATTTTGGAGTTTAAGCCGGCAGTGTCACATCCACAAAATGCAGAATATTCGTTACTCTATCTCTCGTTATTCTAAAACTCATGGAATAACAGTGATTATTCTACTGTTAAAATCGTGAATGCAATTTGTCTTATAATTAATTAAGATGTTACAAAATCTGTCAGTACCAGAGTTACTGACGCTAGATCTGTAAAACCCATTTAATTTGGGTTAATTCATTTAAAGGCTAAAATACCATAACTTGAAATAAAAATGAATACTAATACCTATTTCTATTAATGTAAATTAATTTTGATTCGAATTTAACTTACTTTTTATCTTTAAGAATTTATTATTAAGAATTGGGAAAAAATGAAGAATAAGTTGAACAAGAATAATTAAAAATTGCAAATGAAACATGAAGAATATCGAATTATTTAATAAATAGATTTATAATTGAGTGAGTCTAATAGATCTATTATCAATTCATCCAGAGGATTCATCATTTACGAGCATATCCATTTTTACGACCGACTGCTGCCAACCGAAGGTTGTTTAATAGACGTTAAAGATTTACAGATATTGATAATGGAAATTGTTTCAAGTTACTACAAAATAATTATAGCTTACATTGAAAGAAAAGATTGGCTGCTGCAGCAAATTAGATGGTAAAATATAGCGTAGCATTTTTAATTGGCTACAGCAGCCGATATTTTCCTTCAGTGTAGCAACAGAATTAAAGCGAGTACGTGAATTTAGCAAATTATACGAATAAACGTTTCCATAAGCCATTCAATTGCGCCAGTTTACGTTTTGCCGTTTGCTATTGCCGTTTCGGTCGCTTTGAACTTTAAGCGAAGTTAGCACTCAATATATAGCTAACTCTCAACTAATTGATAGCGCAAAATAGCTTGGGTATAGCTTGGATACAACTCTGCGGTCATGGGAAACTCCAAGAAATAACATGGTTTCCTTGTCAGGATGTTATCCTTCATTTGGAATGAAATACGTTTAGCGCATTCCTGAAAATTTTTCGCATTCAACGCCCGTACCTCTTTTTCCATTCCTTTTCACGTAGTGTATATACAAAAAGTTGCACGATTCCCTGCAAATTGCACTTCTTGTAAGAACGCCGCGTCTGCTCCTTTGGATTCTTCTCCGATTCGCGTGAATTGCTTCAATTCGGATATCTCGCTGGATATCGTTGCTCATCCGACGTCGATCCGACGGTGACGGCCATCCTCGGCTTTTACGAGGCGAGCTTTGCGCAGAACAATGCTGAGATCGCGTTAAAGTCGAAAGGATTTCTGAGCGAACGGTGTGCCATGGCATCACCACGGAAACAAGAACAACACGACTGTGTATTCTGTGGGATCTAAGAGGAGAGAAGGAGAGTTGCCGATAAGCTGGAAACGGGGAGATTCGATTCCACAGCGCGAGAAGATTGATGGAACTTTCTTATGTTCAGCACAATGCCGTCGGAGTACCGCCGGAATATTTCAGCTGTGTCCTTTTACAAAAGATTATCCGAAGTGTCCAACTAAATAGATTTTTATGAAACTTTCACCAAACTATACTAGGTCATAGATTCATACTAGTAAAAGGATTTTACATAGAGATGATTAGGACGAAACAAGCACCAGTGGAATCTATAGATCATCTTATTTCTTGAAAATAACTGAATCGAGGAAATCGAAGACTTGCATATTATTCGAATGCTAAGACGCACTGCAAAGTGCACAAAATTAAAGAATTGATAAATATGTAGAATCGACGAAAAAACCTTGTCCAAAAGATCGCCACAGTTCTGTGTCGCAAATTACCATATTGATTCTCCTAATCATCTTTAAATAAACTAACATGAAATCTTTTCGTTAGTATGATTCTATGATCCAGTAGAAAGTTTCATCAAAATTTATTTAATTGAACACTTTGGACCGACTAAAAAGAGTAACTTTTTGAAGAAAGACGGAAACATCGTGTTAGTATATAGTTACATACTCTTTCATACACAAAATTACGTTTCTTTTTCTACATGAAAAAAAAAAGCTTTACTAAATCATATAAAAATCAGATGCAGATCTAAAAATAGTTATACTCATAATTAAGTACAATATACAGATGCTCAAACATGATAATAATATTGTAAAAAATTTAAACATCTAGCAATCAGCTTGATTATGAATATAATTATTTAATTTAATAAATACCTATAAAATAACAAATACATAATATAATTAACTAATACTTAATTTTAATAATTCGCCAAACAAAAATTAAGTATTTAATTATTAACAATAATAAAAAAATAAGAAATATCGAAATGGAATTGATTTACATTTTTATAATCGTATCATTTATATTCATATCGATTATTAGATTTATTATTATAAATTATTAGTTTTCCCTCTCGTAATACGATTTAGAAAATTTAATAAATTTTATAAAAATATCGATATATATATATATATATATGTATAATCTTTATAATAATATGTACACTCAATAAATATAAAAATATACAATAAATTGTTGGACAATTTATTATTATTGTAAACGAATTAAACGATCAGGAGAGAGAGATTTAATATAATATATTAAATTTATATTATTATTAAAATAATTCAACATAATTATATTTTCAGATTTGTATTTACGAAATTAGTTCAATTTTTTAATACTTCGATAAAACTATTTTTTCCGTGTAAACACAAATTATTAATCTGTACATCGAAGTTAAAATTGATGAAATTATTGCTCAAATAATAACTTTTATCGATGTGATATATAGAATTTTTTATAGTCAGTAGGTATTTGTAGAATGGTAGATAATTATATAGTATGATATCGTCTTTCTCAAGAATCGAAGGATTATATTTAAGAAACAGTTTTGTTTTTACAAAATGACTTGATAATGTCGATCTCTCTGGAAATACTCAAATACTTTTTCTTGCATATTGAAATTTCGCACGGGAAGACCTCTTGAATAAATATCCAGCCTCCTCCCTCTTCCCCGAAGATAGGACGAACAAATAATAATATACCTACCATTCCATGGCTTCAAATGGAAACTACGTTCTTCGTTTTCTCAGTGATATTCGTATAATAACAGTCTGTAACCCGCGGGGACTTTCGCCAAAGCCACGTCGGGCTTCAATCACATTTATGCATTCACGTGGAATCCCGTCGACAAAACCATGAGTGTCAGCTGTGCATCATTCGTTATCGTTGTCATTGCATTCGGGATCTTCGTCGTAAGGTGCGATAACAATTATCGCGAGCGAGGGTAGGCGCGACGCAATCGTGGTTGCGGACTTCCACTTCGCCACGTCTGTCCAAGGTCCTCCGTAGTATATTCAGGGGAGCGAAACCGTGGGTTAAATCCGGGAGACGTGTACACAACGCGCCGAGAGCTTGGCTGCAAAATTTGCAGGAAACTGCGCCTCGCCGGCGCGGCGCGGCGCAGCGATGTACGGGAACTCAGCCATCTCTCGGACGAGACAGTGGTACGAAGGCGGAATATATCCGGCACGAGTGGAAAATGGAGCAGACACATGGAAGGCAGAGAGAGAGAGGGGGAAAAAGAGCGAGCGAAAGTCACGTTTATTACGCTCACAGGCGAAACGTACTCGAGTGCATGTACAGATAAATTCTACTATTCGCGAAACACGAGTATAATAATAATGGAAATAGCTATACGAATAATCAGACGAGTAGCAAAAGCAATAATATCTACAGTAATAATATCTTGGCCGTAAGTATAAAAAAAAGCACTTACAATTTATTCCCTTAAAAGGGTACTGACGGAAATGAAAAGAGAATTAACGAAATATTAAAATTATTAGAAATCAATATTATTATAATTGTTGAAAATTAATTACTTTCATTAACTTTTTGTTAAATTTATAACTTTTACGTTAGAGTCTTTGGAAGTATTTTATACTTATGGTTAAAGGCTATACAATATCACGAGTAATAAAATGAATGTAATAAATTTTCGTGAATTTTATAATATAGAAAGAATTCTTCTTTCAGTCGAAACGAATCTTGATGCTTAATTAATAATATTCATTATATGTAAACTTACAAATAGGATTCTTCTTATTTCTTGATTTAGATATTCTTATCGGTCTGGTTTTTACTTTAAATTTTTTAAAAATTACTACAAAACATAATTGTCTATAATATAATAATAATATTAGCAACAGGCAATTTAAATTAAAAGAAAATGGCGTAATAATAAAATATTTTGAAACGTTCCGAAAAAGTGAGTTTTTGGATGGTGCAATATATAATGAGGAGTTTCAACTGGAATTCTGGAAGGCTGATATTTAAAGCATAATTAATTCGGTTAATTAATACTGATATAACAGCAAATAATCACAATTCGACGGTAGTCACTCGAAGAGGCACATGGTAAGGAGTTACTCTGCGAAATCTCTTCACATTAGATGTAAATCTAATGCACGACAAAGCGAGGAGACAATGCACGCGCTTGCTACGAAATAGGAGAGAGCCGTAGCCCCAAGACGTCTTGAAACACCGTACACTTCCTGTAATGAACATCGCGTCTACGTGGTGCACGCGGTCTGGTAACGAGAATAACGAGACACGACACACGAGTCCCATCACACTCTCTCACTCTCTCTCTCTCTCTCTCTCTCTCTCTCTCTCTCTCTCTCTATATCTGTTTATCTCTTCCCTCTCCTCTCGTGCGCCTCTACCTCACGAAGAGAAACTGGGAGCAGGCAGACGGGCGTGCTGAGACTGATAATATGATTCAATTTCCATTCGCGCCCTTCCTAAGGGAACTCGGCGTCGGCTCATCCGGTCCCAAAAGTACCGCTCGTGACAGGGTGGCGATTAGAAATGCAGCCCCCGACAGCTTTGGTGCTCGGAAGCTACCGATACTTTATACGCAAAGTAAGTTGGGCGTTTGCGAGATTAATCCGTCGTCTTCAATCTGGCGCTGAATGCATCTTCTCCGATGCACTAATGATGTATCACAAACGGCGTTTATGGACGTTTCGTTGTTGATAAGTGAGAAACGTTCATAAACCTAACTGTTTTAAAAATATGAAAGAAAAACGAGATTTACAGAAGATGATAGATGACGAGATAATATTTTAATTCTGAATTTTAAACTATTGTTTCAACGTTATTAATATAAAATTGCATGTGTATTCTATTTATTTTATCCTTTGAATGATACATTCTCGCTAGAGATAATAATTACGTCTATTAAGTGGCACAGCCACTTTAGCACAATCAAACGCGACCAATAACACATTTTTTTTGCTAATTTTTTGCTCTATTTCCGATTTTTTTGCTCCAGCCGATTCGTTAAAACCCATGGCTGTGCAAGCTTAAGACTAAAGTTAGCACAGCCACAAAGAAAAATAGCAGCAAATGAAAAATCAAGTACATATTGCTGTTTCATAGATGTAAATGTCGTTAAATTAACATTAATGAATGATTTAGTATAAGGCGTAGGGTGTTTAATGACTCGAGACGGGAACGTTAATAAGTTTACTTGATCGAGATGTTCTTTCACAAAAGTACATCCCCTTGAATAGAAACAACCCCTCGAAAGAATCAAATTTCAATGAGGCTGGAATGAAACGAGATAATGAAATTGGGCAACAGCGGAATTAGGATACAGGGTTCGTTTAATTATAGACAGTCACGCTTATCAAGACACATTTATCCCTCTATCTATTATATTATCGATAGCTACTTATACAGATATACTGAGATTTCTTTAACGGTATTTTAAAACAGCACATTTCAACCAAATTTTATTAAGAGACTTCATTAAAAAACAGTATATCTAAATTAAAGAGCATAACATGTTATGTTAAAAATAAAATATATGTGATGGTATATTTTATTGTACATTACGATAAAGTATAACGGACGAACAAATTAGAATCTATTAGGGAAAAGACAACACTCGAATATCTTGAGAATACATCATCGGGAAATGTCTCGACATAACGCTTTGTACGACACAAAACTAATCTGCCTGCCATCTCGAAGAACGACGTGCAAACTCTCCTTCGTCAGTTCCGCTTGCGCGCGTATACATCCTCCTCGCGCGGAAATCAGGGCCAGTTATGAGCACTAATGGGCGAAGTAGCTAGGGCGAAATAAATGAGTTCCGTTGCAAGTTAATAAGCAACGCCCGCCCGACGAAGACCGGCGCGATTCCTTTGGTGAGACGATGAGCTTTCACGTTGCGCCTCTTAATCCCGTTTCCGGGACTCGGAAGTTTCTCCTGGAGTTATGTCCGGAGTTGCCGTCGAAGTTCGGCCGCGGGATTGGCTGTACAGACGGGGATCACCGGATTACAATTTGGTCGGAACTTGTCCTCGCCCCCGTTTCTTGCTTCCACACCCCCTCCCCTTACGTTCGTACAGTTCGATTCGAGCAATCGCTGTCCCCCGAGCTTTAAAGCCACCTGCCTTTAAGCCTTATGGCCCGAAGGACCTCCGAGAGTTGATATTTTAATTAAGCATCGTCAGGGTAGTAGCTCCTCGTCAGAGTTACACAATGACGTTTGATTCTCAGATACGTCGCATCCGTGGCGTGACTTCCTCTAGAATCGTGCAATTTCATATACACCGAAGAAAACAGAGATTTATTTTATAAACATAATCTTTTTGACCAAAAAGCTAATTTATTTACATCGATACAGTTATATTAATGAGGGCAATATTAATTCGCGATGTAAATTAATTAAAAATAATATATTATATATCGAATTCCTCCTATAGAGTTTAAAAATAAAACTGATTAAAATGAACGCAGCATTTATATTTATATTTTAATTTATTTTAATTAGAAGAAAGTTTGACTGTAATAATGAACGTCCTAATTGAGATTTACGGGTAAACATAAATATGAAAATCATATTTTCCATCCTTGAAACAAAGAGATTTTGTTGTTTCCAATGCATAGACGTAAGCATCTAGAAAGCCGAGAGGTTTTCAGATTACATTCGAATTTCACAGACGTTACTATGAATTTTTTAAATGTTTAAATCGATTTGAAAAATAACTGCGTAATTCTTTAATTTTGCAAATTTTATTGAATGACTTTCGTTGCTTTATTCATCATTCTTCTTTTTCTTTATTTAACTTTAGTTTAATTTAGTTTAATTACATTTTTAATAATATCTAGCAATGTTGCTCAGAAGCCTTTCTATATACATCTCTGCATTTTTTAAATTTCTTTTTTAGGAAAATAATCATGAATATTTTGTATTAATAATAACATTAATGATATTTAAAAAAATACATATTTTTTTTACTAACTGAACTTTATTTATATTTTCTTCAGGAAAATAAAATAAAAGTTATGACTTACAAACCAATATATTTCTTTAAAAACCATACACAAGGAAACTATTTTGAAGGAGACAGATTCTGAACTCTAAACATTCAACACATCAATTAATTAAAGCCAAAAAATTACTGTTCATGCGATAACAAAATTATAATAAAAACTCCTGCTGAAAAAAATTCTGAATACGCTCATATTTCCATGTATATATCTCCGAACAGATATTTGCAATAAATGGTTAGCGGGACTCATTAGTTCCGCTGGGCGAGTCGCTTCCGTCTCTCTGACGTTTCTCCGACCTCCTCCTTTACCTCCTTCGAAGGAGCCCGACAGTTGAGTTCTAATGCATAATTCGTGACTGGGACGTTATAACGGACGCGCGGAGTATTCCGGAGATCGCGAAATCAATGAGACGTCTGTGTCAACTCCCAGTAACATCGTCCTGAAATCCCGAGGACTAATGTATAGCCGGTGAATCACGATGAAGCGAGCGTCGCGAGAGGCGGTAGACGGACGGCACTACGACGACAACGACTACGACGACGACGACGACAACGACGGCGATGCATACAGCTCGTAACATCGCTCGTCTATCGGATGTCGTTGCACGAGAATGCATCCGACGGATAGAAGCTCTTCCTCTCTCGCCGCCATCCTCTCTGCCCGTGGGGACGAGCTTATTGAACTTTCCGTCTTCGTCTCTTCTGGAACTCGTGTTCCTCTGCCGCACGACATCACGCGATGTCGATTCGCGGAGAACTCGCGCGGAGATTTCGCGGTGCGGCCCCCCCCCCCTCTCTCTCTCTCTCTCTCGTAAGGAATGATTATTCGGGAGCGCCGCCGGAGCTCATTACGCGACCGAGCGTGTAACTATTTCAGGAACTTCAAATATTAGCTCTGCGCTCCGGAACTAACGCGCGAACTGCTCCCCAGCTTTCGGATTCTTCGTCGTCGCGAGAGATCGTTCCTCCTCCCCGTCCGTTTCGCGCCCATCGTCGTATTCAATCCCGGTGATTCCGAACGATCCGGATGAATCGCGCCGCGTTACGAAGGGAACGTGGGGCCCGCCCTCAGAATTCACCTCACCCTCCCTCGGTCTCTATCCCTTCCGCTTAAGTCGCACCGTCTGTCTTTTGACTCGACGCCGCGAAATTTTATCATTCCCGTTCGAATTTGTTAGTGAAAATCTGCGAGAAAGCCCTGGCATGCCATTATCGAAAGTGGAAAATCTTGCCAGCTTGGAAATCATTCATGTGAAACGCTTTGCAACTCTGCATCACCCAGAATAGCTACTACACTATAAAAAATATCGATGTGGATTTAACATCTCTGGTGTAGATTTTTAAAGATATATATCTGAGATATTTTAAAATGATAACAAAATTATGAAAAAAATTACAGGTTATTCTAAATCACATTTAAAAGTAATATAACGAATTTTTTCTTTGGTGGTGATTTATTGTCTGGATTCCTATATTCTGTATTGACTTTTTATAAATACTTCGTAAACAATGAAGAAGCTGAGAATTAATCTATTTTGCAAAGTGCTTTCGAAAAATTTATTATGTAAGCAGAGTAGCTAATATTTTTATTTCTTTTCCAATATAGATATTAAAAATAGGTAAATGTAAATGCACACATAAAAAAGAGAAGAGCGATAATCTTCGTATCTGTCAAAAGAGAAATGTAACAAAAATTAAGTAAGCAATAAAATGAAAATATTTATGTTTTAGATACTAAAGATATGACTAATTAAATAAGAGAAATTCATTCAAAGCAAATCTTACTGTTTAAATATTTAATTCTGCAAACTACGCACCAAAATTTTTCGATCTTGAAGTATGATGAGCATAACCAAAGTAGTAGTATTACTTATAAAATTGGCAAGCAATTTAATAATTTCTGATGCTAATAAGCATCTTTATATGAATATTTTGATGTTAATGAGAATCTTAAACTTGCGAATAATTTATTGCAAGATTTTAGTACACGGAAAGAGCAATTTTGCTGAAGAATGTCAAAATTTAGCTAGATATATAGATCTGAAAATAATTTTGCTGAACCATTAAAATAATTAGATAAAACTGGTTGCTGGAATATCAAAATTTTGTAGCTCATCATATTTAAGATTCCTACAAAATTATTTTTTGATGTTTCAACAAAATTATATTTTCAGATTTGTATCTAACTAAATTTTTAGATTCTTCAGCAAAACTGTTTTTTGCATTTACTATTACATCATCTATTCGTAGTATGGTACGCATAAAAAAATAGATTGCCTCGGTAATCCTTGAATGACATCAGCACAACATATATCAATTAACATATACTTATCGAATCATATCCTTCGTGACGAATAAGTTGAAATTGGCTGGTCGCTATCATCTCATCGTTATACACGTAACATTATCGTTCTTTAATGCCGGTCACGCTCACACGCCAGTTTTAATTACGGAGTTTCCTCGGTCGCGCGCGCAATGTATCATAAAAGTTTTCGAGCGCGAGAGAAACTTCGCAGCGGCTGCTCCTCCACGGCCAGATATCATCGCCTTAGCCTGGTACGCGAAACCAGGAGTTGAATCACAGCAGCCGACTCCCCAGCCGACCACCCACGGTGTCGTCTTCCATTTTCGAACCGCGCCACCCGCTGCCTTTTCTCGCTTGCATCTCCCTCAATCCCAATGCCAAGCCTCTATTCTTGTCCTTCGTTTCATTCCTTTCTATCCGCGGTTTCTTATTCCTCCTTTTGTTTCCGTCGGACTAGACTCACTGTTTATCTTCATCCCCACTATGTCTGACCCGCACTTGTCTTTCTTCACTTTCCTCCCGCGCTTTTCCTTTCTCGGCCACCTCTCACTCATTCTTCGACAGTCTTCTTTTTCTCGCAGTCTTCTTTATCCGCGGCTACTGCTTTTACTCCCCTTTTACTCTCAGGTCTAGTCTCCCGCTTCCTTAGTGCAAGCTTGGCGCTCAAGCCAAGGGTAAGCCTTATCCTGCGGGATACGGATTATCCTTTCCTTAGGAGTCAGCTCCCGGATACGAAAAGCGATCGTCCGACGAGAACGGTCGGTCCAGTGAGAAATTCTTGTCTATCTTGAGATCGATCCCTCTCTGGCGGGAGAGATTTTGCACGATGATCTGGCCAAGGAATCTATAGCCTCTGATAAATGAGAAATCGCTCCGACAGCGGGAGATGCAAGTCCACCGTATCGATTACCGGGCTTTTAATGAAGAGACAGCTCCGTCTTTATCGCGTCTCTTACGGGTTTTCTCCGTATGATCGATTTTTCTATCCTCGTGAGTGCTACATCGATCATCTTTTTTCATGTTCGACGGAAGTAAACGAAAATGTGAACTCTGTGATGTATATCTAACCTATAATCCTGCCAAACATATTTTTAACTACGAATCCTGGCTGGGGTGACATTTTTTGCAATAAGTTCTTTACAGTGTTTCAAAGTTAATATTATCATTAGTATTATTAAAATTGTTTGTCAATTTATAATATTACATACTCCTCAGTTTAGGACAAAACCGATAAATAACACTATATGTATATTTATGTACGATAAAAGATTTTTTTCCCCTCTAAAGTACCATAATACATATCCCGAGAGAATATTTTTTTGCGCTGAACACGATACTGTTGGCAGAATTTGTGTACATCAAGATTTTGAATAAATTGATGTGAAAATGGCGTTGGTGGCTATTTCAACGGCTATTTTTTTACGCAAAACAAAACCTTGTTGAAGTTTACAGTATCTAAAAGTACAATTCAAAAGCTTTCAAATGAATTTTAATTCTTAATCTGATTTACTTTTTTACTAGGTTTAGCTAGTTAAATTTTAGACTTTTTACATAGTTACATAGTCCAACAATTATTCTTTTTTTCTTTAAAGTACCCTGAGAATTTTTCTGCGCTGAACAATATTGTCGGCAGAATTTGTGTACGTCAAGATTTTGAATAAATTGATGTGAAAATGGCGTCTATAGCCAGTTTTTGTAGCAAAACAAGACCTTGTTTCTAAATGAAGTCTACAGCATTTAAAAGTACAATTCAAGAGTTTTAAAATGAATTTTTGTTTATAAATCCGACTTATTTTCATCAAGTTATAGCTATTTCAATTGTAGACAATTTTTTATACAATTACATAGATTTTAATAATAATTCTTTTATTTAAAAAAAAAAGTACCATACACATCCTAAAGATTTTTTCGTGCTAGACACGATGTCGTTGTCAGTATTAGCGGAACACGTCAGGATTTTTAGTAAAATCCTGACGTGCTACGTTACGGGGTATAATAGTAAATTGAAGTGGTAGCTCTCAACTAAAAATCTCCCAATTTAATAAAAATCCTGATGTGCTGTTCAAATTTTGACGATAGCATTGTCATTTAGCACGAAAAAGTTTTCGAAATATATACTATAGCGCTTCAGAGTTAACTTGAGTGTGTAATCGATGCGCAGTTTGCTTGAATTGAAAATTGTAAAATTTATGTAAATTATTAAAAGTTAAGAGAGCACCAAGATTCACATTGATTGATTATGACTTTTCTTACTTATTCTTAATTACGTTGAAAAAATTGTTTGGTCCAATGAGTCAGTTGTTAACACAGAAATGAATGATATAAAGTAATAATAAATTTTACGATCAAAGAACGAATTTTGCCAATGATTTTCCAATGATAACATTAAATCTCGTTTGCTTCCTTTACGCTTATAACACTGTACAAAGTTCAATATTTAATAAACGAATATTACGTTACGCATCAATAATTCTGTAATTTAGTAAGAGTCGTCATAAAAACATGTTTGATATGTACTCGCTATTAATTAATATTTATTTTATTATTACGAATGGTTGTGCATTGAGGAACTCAATTAACGGTCCGATTAACAAAATTCTGTCTATAACAGCTTATATATGGGGTGCTGGTGCTGTTTGTTTTATCGACAAAAATATTATTTTTATCATATGAGATACATATATTTCATATTGATTTCACAAAAATTAAAATTCTTTTTTTTGTTCGATTAAAATACACGTGCCAATTAATATATCTAGCTCTAGTCTCTCTTGTGCCAAAAGTAGAATAAAATAAAGAAATTACAGATTTTCTCTTATTAACACATCTTCTTAACATAGCAATTGCGCGAATGAAAATAATATTGATACCAATGTACGCGCGTTATTGGATTTAAATAATGATATAAACATCTAAAAGAATCAGTTTCTACAGTTTAGTTAAATTTTCATCCAGAGAGATGCTGCGTTATAACCGCCGCAGTTTCAACCAACTGCAGCGTACATCGCGCTTTTCGTCCTGGTTGAAATAGCGGGGAATTCCCGTTTAGCCGTTTAGACCTTTTACCGGGAGATGCGCATTTACTGTGCACTCCGTTATCCTTAGGAAATTAGACGTTGGTGATTTACGTCTGGAGTCGGCTTTAATACGCGTGTACGTGCCTCGAAGTAGCAGTGCAATTGAATCGGTGCAAAAACCCGCTCCTCTCTCTCTCTCTCTCTATCTCTTTCTCTTTCTCTCTCACTCTCTTTACAGACACGAGACGTGGATAGGAAATTAGACGTTGCTGATTTACGTCCAAGCGCGACGCAACGTCTCGACGAAGCAAGCTGAAGTTCGAAGCAGGTTCGATATACACGGGTGAAACATACCCCGTGTAGCAGTGTATACAGAGAGAGAGAGAGAGAGAGAGAGAAAGAGAGAGACGAGCGATGCACCGTTCGTTGCCTGCTGCATAGCGCGCGCCAGCGAGAGAACGGGAGACCTACTTGGGTGACCAATTAAAGGGCGGACGCGATCGCCGATCGTGTTTCGAACTTGGCTGCCGGATTAATTAGAACTTCGATCGAGGGCGCTAGAACGGGGATAGTTCGCCGCGAGCAATTACGGGGGATCGACTAATGTAAGGGTATAACCGAACAACAAATGTGCTGCGGTATGAATTATTTATAACAGTCGGGAACCGGACACATTCGTTGTGGGGCTCTTGTCGAGGATCGATTACGCGTTGCTTTAATAACGCAGCATGACGATGACAGGACACGAAGAAAAAAAACTATCGTCTCTCGACGTTTGAATAATTAACATTCTATTATGAAGCTTCTGTCGGAGTTAGGAACTACTAAATTAATTTTTTCAAAAATTAATAAATGCAACCTTATCATTTATTTATTATTATAAGTGGTTATATATACAATGTACACGGAAAGAACAATTCTGTTGAAATGTCAAAAATTTAGCTAGATATATAATAGATCTGAAGATAATTTTGTTATTTTAGTAACAAGCTTGAGTATTCTATATAATTTATTTTGATAATTTAACAAAATTATTTTCAAATACGTTTCTTTCCTAGATCTTTTTTTTCTTTAATATTTAATGACAAAATTTTAAAATTATTAAAACATTTATTTTACTTTTTAAGACACGCGCTTGATAAAATAAAAAATTCATTCCTACATCAACATCCCTATTATATATTTTTAATAATCATTAAGAGAATTAGATTTCTTCATAATAAGATTCTTCGTTAATTCCTTTTCCCTTACAAGCAAGCGTAAAAGATTTATGAAAGTCTGAGAACTTCCGTGCCAATTAAACGAGATTCTGTTACTCTAAAGGTTAGTGGGGCAGCATGAACATCGCACTGCTGTTAACTCCGCGTGCACACGCGCGCGAGGCATCGCGATATTAATCCCTCTCGAAAATTAGAGGCGGATGATTTACGCGGGCCGTATCGCGAGTGTACTGTCGGGGGAGTACAAACGCGACGGGTATAATATAATCGGCATGGTATCCCGCGGGCTAGAACGATGTTAGAAATTAGAACGGCACGGGAGCTGTATGTGCACCGTGCACGCAACGTCGTCAGATATGCGAAATGAAGTTCACGGTTGTTCGTGGCAGATGATGTTCGGCCGTCTCTCTCGTCGCGACTTTGTCGTGAGATTCATGTATGTGTGTGTATATTTTATACGTGTATCCTCACATGCGTGCATGGGAATTAGACGCATGCGGTAGTTAATACACGGCATAGGTGCGCGCCACGGTATCTGTTACTTTGCAAACTCGCCTGATGAGGCAATTAAGGGGCGCCTGTAACGAGTCTCGCTTCAGAGGAGAGAGAGCAAGAAATACACACACAGAGAGAAAGAGAGATGGGGGGGGGGACGCAACGTGTAGTCGCGACGCGGTAATTTAATTCGGGTTGGTATAACATGCGTTTCTCCACGACTCGGCCAAAAATGCTTGCCCATAATTGACGCTTTGCCACGTCTCGTTAGCCCTTAAATCGAGTATACTGAATTACCGTTATCTGTCTTGCCGCGAGTAATTAACTCTTTTACGCGAAAGTTCGCCGGATCAACATTCGTGCGAATTATCAACGACGTAAACAATTAACATGCTGACAAAATAGTAAGAAGTATGAAATATGAAAGATATTATACGCGGAAAGAAAATAAGTTTGTTGAAGTTTTTCTGGCTACAAATACGGATACAGATCTGAAAATAATTTTATAAGACAATCAAAATAATTATATACAATAGGACGCTCAAGAATAATGCTGCGAAATCTTTTGATATTCTAGCAACCATCAGCATCTATAATTATTTTAAGAGAATTCAATAAAATTATTTTTAAATCTGTATTTACACACAGAAAAATATCATTTGGTTACTAAGAAAAGTAATTATTCAGTTTGTTTTATCGTTTAAGTAACGATTATTATCTTTAATAAAGAATACTTTCTTAATAATAATCTTAAAATATATTCTTATTACAAGAAAAACTCATTATTATCTATTTAAGATAAAAATTTACTTTCTTTTGAAAAAAATTCTAAAATTGATCGAAAAAATTATTTTATACAATAAGCAAATCGAATTTGTTTGAATTTAATAATCTCGATTGAAATATTAAACTTGCTATGGTTCAAAAATATCTTAGATAAATTTGATGCTTGTGATGGACTTATGATAGATTTGTATGCGGATATATAAACTTTTGAAATATTTAAAACAAGTAATTGTTACTTTCGTACATTGCATGTAAATATTTTTTTGTGTGGCTTTCTAGTGGTTCTGTTGAAGTGGTTATAGGGATAACTTCAATTCGATGCGCGATTTGCGAAAATTCTTTTTTCTCTTTTATTTGTCAATCGACAAATATGGAAAACATACACTCAAATTTGCGGATGCATTAATGTTTGCACTTATGTATAAATAATAATACATATAGGGGAATTTGATCTCGATCCATCGGACATCACTCGGAATTTCGTGCATCAATTTCCAAATGTTTGCGTATAATTATACCGGGCATGTTCATTAAATGCAGGACATAAATTAATCACGCCGACGAGGGAGGGGAAGTTTGTTAAAACGTTGATTTATTATATACGCCCGGCAAAGAAACGCATGACGGAATACGTGGCGTATATAAACCGCCCGCGACATAATCGATGGAATCTCCTGGCGCAACATAGAGAGCTTGGTGTAACTGCTAGATCTAATTAAACCTAGATGTAATCAAGCCACGTGACAGTGGTTTAATTAGATGGCATTGATCATGTCAGTATGCTTTCGCCGCTAACTACGAACTGTTTTCGTTGTTCGTATACTGCGAGATTAATAAGTTTACAGTGCGGACGCAATTTCGTGGTAATATCGAACGTAATAACATCAGCGATATCGTGTGCAGCTCGCGAGGGCGCGAGGGGCCCCGCTGCTTTTTACTTGCCGCACTGGATTAAGAGCTTCCGCGTTACACGTCGGTCGGTGTGGTAATGAAGGAACTTTCTAATGAGTTTAGCGCTTCCATATCCCGGCTGCGGATGAAAAAGCAACACGTCTCAATGTCTAAGAGGAGATAACGATCCCTTAAACGCTGAAGATCTCGTTCTTAATAGTCGCGAACGTTCACACGTCCTGTCCTTATATATGATGTTATTCCTTGATTCTAACAATGCCTGAAGAAAAGTCTTATACGAATACATTTATTTGTTTAGATTAAGGATACTTTGAAATCAAGCTTTGCAATTTTACGCGGCAGTCTGGAATTCATAATTCCATTTTCCAATATTGCGTAAGAAAATTTACAAAATAATTAAATAACAGGGCTACGAGCCAACATTCGTTAATATATAAAGGTGTTAGTAAATATAAAATGTCATTAGTTAAAAATATATATAAAGTTTAATAAAATTTGAAAACAGACGTTTCGTCCTTTTATTGGGTTATTTTCAATGTTAAAAAAGTCGCAAAATTTACAAAGTATCATCGCAAAAAAAATCGAATTCTGTATGAAAAGAGCAATTTTACTGAAGCGTCTAAAAATTTAGTCAAATACAGATTTCGATATAATTTTGTTGGATTATAGTCCTGTAAAATGCTTATAAACGTTGACGACAATACAACAAAAAATTTTAATATTCTAGTAACCAGTTTGGGCGTCCAAAAATTATTTTAATAGTCCATTAAAATTACACAGTGAAATATCATTTTGATACACGAGTATGAATAGTCTGACGTATTTTTGCATGCTAAACATTGATAAAAGTTGTTACGTTCTAATTTTGACAAAAAATGAGGTCAAAGGGGATGACATTCTAATCCCATTGATGCAATTTTTTTAAAATCGTGATTTAATCTCAATTTTTGCGAACTGATTCGGTTCAGAACGCAAAGATACGTTTGAAATGACTATTTACGTCTTATTACAAATTTATGTCTTATTAAAAGGTAAAATTTTATCGGATAGTATATATAATATATATATATTAGGTACATGATAAAGGAACTATTTTCAAATTGCTATATGTTGAGAAAAAAATCATATTAAAATAAACCAAAGAGCATTTTAAAGCCAGAACTTTCATGTGACATTAATGAAGTTATACAAAAAATTGGTTATCGATGCTACAATCTTGAAAACCTTCAAAATTGTCGGTTTTGGTCTTTTTGTGATATTTTTCTCAAAATTGTAGCGTGATTGCCAACTTTTGCTAACAGATTTGTTCCAACACACAGAAATACGTCGGAGATGAACTATTCACATTCTCGTATTGTAAAAAAAGGATCCAATTTTTTGTGGTACATGTGTATGTATTGTAGTATATTATTTATATATAGAATTGTATTTATACAAAAAATTTTTATATGCTTTGGTAAAACCATTGTACAAAATGAATAATTTTACTGAAATATTTGAAAATTTTACTAGATATACACTGCAGATTTGAAAATAATTTATTTCGACTATCAAAATAATTACATATAAGATGCTCAAGTTGGTTGCTAGAATATAAAAATTTTTTGCAACATTGTCATCAACGTTTAAGCGTTTTTTTATATGAACGAAAGAAAGAATTTCATTAGATCATCAAAATAATCATGTTGAACGTTGATGATAATGCTCAAAAGAATTATACATTATAACATCCCAGCTTGGACGTTCTACAGAATTATTTTGATGGTTCAAACAAAATTATATTCGGATTTATGTCTATAGGTAAATATTTATATATTTTAGCAAAACCGTTTTTTCCATGTATAATTACAAGTTGACATCAAGTTGTAATAGACTACCTACTACTCGTAATACAGAACGACGGCTTAAGCGAAGCTAAGTCGGAGAGACGTCGCTGTATTACCCCAGTTTCTACGCGAGATTTGTTTGTAACGTAGGATGCGTAGGTTATATGACGTTCCTGATAGGATCTTCCGGTATCGCTATCACGGCGACGGAAACTGCCACCGTACGCGCGCCGTGACGTTAGCTCCGGCTACAATACTGTGTCGGATATGAATCGAAGTTCAGAGGTCGCGAATACGCGGTCGACGGGTTCCCCGTTTTGTGCCCCGGAGGGCTTCCGGCACCGTGTATTCCCCGGTTGGTAACCCTGCGTTGTGCGTTCGGCGTAATAACGGGGCGCGTTCGCGTATTCAACGCACTTTCCGCACCACCGTGTTTCGCAAACTTGGCCAACTCAGACGACGATGACGACGACGACGAGGTACTGAATTAGGACACACGCCCGATTGAATTCCGTTCAAAGCACCGAATAGATGATACAATGATGGATTAATTAGATCATCGCTAATCGCGTTACTCATTGTCAGCGCTCGGTTTTGTTGCGCTTTACGGCAACGTATAATTTACCTTAATCGATGAAAGCTGTGCTGAGAAAAAAGTGTTTGGTATTTGTAATTATAATTGTACACACAATAAAATAATAGGTATGTTTAAGTGTTTTATTTTCATTAGTGCTTTAATATTTTTAGTATTATAATTAAATTTATTTGATATTTATTATGATTTTAAGAATTATATTTTTTTATAGTTTTACTAAAAAGTACAATATATATAGTTGACACCGAAAATGTGACTAAAAAATTAAATTATAGTTAAGTTATGGTAATTGCAACCATTTTTTTCTCAATGTGTCACCGAGGGACGCAATCTCATGAAAATCATGGCCCAGATTTTCAAAGAGCTTCGTGACTCGTCGACGCAATTTTCGAGGCTTCGCTCGACGCACTCGAGTAAATAAATTGTACCAGGTCTCTCATATTGTAACGTTCAGCTGCAACATTATTACGACAGTAGTGATAAAAAAATATAATAGAATTTTATCGTTTATATATCCCTAAATATTTTTATGAAATTCAGAGAGCTTCTGTGAAAAGGTTCGTGCGTCACGGTAACACCTTGCAAACTTCCGTTGAAAAGGCTAATTAGGAGGCAAGTCGCGATCGAATTCTGTTGAAAGCGCGCGTGGCTGACAACGACGGATTAATTAGATCACGCTGATCACGTTACCTCCTTTGTTAGCGCGATGACGCGACTCTTGTAACGGCGGAAAGTTGCCGAAGGCACAGGCTTGAAATTTATTAAGCTCATATGTTTTAACTAAATTGCTTACGGACAATAATGCCAGCTTATGATTTGTAGAAATAATTGTTAGGAAAGTAATCGCGCCCCATGTATACATAGTAAATATCTGTGAAATCAGCTACTTGACACAGAAAAGGCATACTTATGTAATATTACGTTCTTAAAAATGTGGACTTGGATTTAATATCATTATTTTGATTTTCTTATCGTGTTGCTATAAACACACGGAAAAAACGATTTTGCTGAAGTACATCAAAATTTAGCTAGATAAATATTGCACTTTAGTTAAATATTGAATCATTGATCCAATAAAATTGCTTTTAGATTTAACCAAATTTTTCGATATTTTAAAAAAAATATTCTGTCCTTTCTGTATACTATAATATAGTGCAAATTTAACACCATGATTTTAAATTTACAACATACTGATGTTTTTGCATGAGAATTATATTTAACTTTCATGGTGTTATATACACACTCATATTTTTTAAAGCATAAGAATAATTGTTATTGAACTGTAATTATTAAATTAAAAATTACGCGGAAATAACAACTGCCGCGTTTAGAAAACTGTATGTCGCCTAGGAAGTCTCGTAGAAAGGTGACGAGAACTTTGTAACTCGAATATATCCGGCACAACATGGCAATATCAAAAATCGTTATCGCGCCGTTTCCAGTTGAAGCCATTATTGTCGCTATTTCCGATACTTCCTTTTCGCATTGCCTTTGGAGAATGCGACGAAGCAGTAACACTGATATTCGATCGAGTGGTAGCCGTGTCGAATCGGCTCGCAGTTATGGGGCAGAGTCGCAAAATCATAGCCCTGTGTGCGCCCCTGAAATTCGAAAACCATAAAAACGAGCACCACCAGTCTGGACTGTAAAAGAGTTCTCGGTCAAGCTTTTATTCCTGTACGATACTCGTAAATCCGGGACCTGTCTCAGCTCGCCACGAAACTACACGCATTTTCCATTTTGGTTTTTTCCTCCTCGCTAAACATTTGCGAATTGCCATTTCACTGATCCTGGTTTCCTACAACGATGATCACGCTTCAACCAATACGCTTTAGGACCAGTCTTCAAACAAACCGTGTTTACGGATGCTTGTTCAAAGAGGCATCAACACATTTCATATTCTAAAGGTATTGCTGTCATACATTTCAAGCTAACATCAAATAAATTCGCCGAATAAATATAACGTTTATTGATGTATTATCTAATTAAGTATTTAGTATATTGATTATATATAATAGTATTTACTATTTATTAGTAAATTAATATTTATTATTAGTAGTATTTATTATTATTAACTCTCCGGAGTTGACCATGGACCTATTGAAACCTATTCATTTAATTATAAATTTCTTTGTCAAAATAATTAACATTAAACACTTTAATTTTCTTTATGTTACATCCGTAAATTTAGGTTATTCTTATTAAAATATATTTCTTTAATTTCTCAAATATTTATTCTTTTTTTATATGAATTATGTCATTTGATTTCTTGAAATTAATCAAATTAAATTGGAGCACGCACATAACATACAAGATCGGTAACTGTGTTATAGATTTTATTGACGTATTTAGCGGCAATAGTCATGAGATATTCGCTGTTAAAAATCTATTATAGTGTCATGTTTAACTCCCCCAATTTGAATTATTTTAAACTGTTTAACTCCATTGTTGTATTAAATAATAATATATCGAGTAGTAGCAGTAGCGAATTAAATTAGGTTAAATTTGATACTTCTCGTTAGTATTAATAATAATATTAAATTGCTTAATTTTATGATGTTATATACTCTAACTTCAAGCTAGAATTATGTTTCAAGACCGACAAATAATTGGCACACACGAACTTACTTGAATACTCGAATTGGAAAAATTTACATAAAAGTATTGTTTGGCTCCAAAACATGCCTTGACTAAATACATATGGCGCTCTTTATTCATTTGTGTGTGACTTTTTGGTCCATTTTCATTCAATAAGGGATAATAATTTTTACTATTTAACTAAGTTATTATTGATCGATGAGGATTCAGTAAAGACTAATCTTGAGTAAAGATTAATAGAGCCCTAAGGCTGCCCTGTTCTTCTATCAGCGATTACGTAGAAATCGATCGACGAATCGGGCAGATTACGTCGGTTAGCGGGTATCATGATTAAGCGAGAAACGCGAATTCACGGGGCTTCTCTCTATCGACTTTACAGCTGCATCGATGTAGTCGTCAAGAATTAACGAGATGCAAGGGCGCGGCGAATATCGGGCCGGCCGAGGACCGAACCGCATCGAGAACCGATCGACCGTGGTGCCCATCGAGCGGGCATGAGAGAACTTGGTTGGGTATGTGTACCCGAAGGCCGCGGCCACGGTAACTTCCGCACGATTTACCGCCCGGTGCGTCAAGCGCGATCGACAATAGCGCCGAAGAACTCACGGCCGATAAATCCCGATTAAAGGCGACAGATCGATCGAAAGGCGAGCCAACGCAAGTCTCGCGAGTTCATAAGATTTATGTCTTACAGAATCGAGTTCTTGTGTCTCGAGGAAAAAAAGAAGATATGAATTCGATTCCTTCGGAGATTTGGTGGATTTTTTCAACGGGCTTGTTTCCCTCTCGTTTATTATTCCCTTGAGAAACTTTAAATGATGTTGAACGATTTAAACGTGTGATTTCGGAGGAAGATGATTTTCTTTCTAGGAAATGTGCGTAAGAAGTAAGAAAATAAGATAATATGTATTCATTGTTAATCCTACATCACCCGTGTGGTTTTTTAACATAATTATTCGCGTGAGATATTTCTAACACCCCAATAATTTACCTTAATTTTCATTTTTTCTTTGATGATGTACAATTGACCCTTAGTACAAACAATGACTTTCCGGTCCTTTATTACACACGATGGGTCACACATTTATGTCCCGGATTAATTTTCATCACTTTTACAAGTATATAAGAATTAAGTACAATAGTTGTTACATATATTTTAAGAAACTTTCTTTGTTGAAAATTATTACTTAAAAAATTTTACAAAAAAATGTATTGTAATAATTAAAGATATATGCAGTCGGAATTTAATTACAAATTTTTAATTAAATAATTTCGATTTAAGACAAATGGTGTTAAAGTTGTTAAAATTTCAAAACATTATAAGTCATAAAAGAATATAAATCAAAACGTTGTAAGTCGAAATAAAAATGCAAGTTGCGTTGTAGGTTCAAGTAAAAAATGTCAATTGTGCACAATGGACTTATACCTACATTGTTTTGAGCATCTTTTTTATTCGCTAGCAACATTTTTCATATCAAATATTAATATGTAAATAATATAGAAACACTTACAATTATACAATAATACGATAAAACGCGTTTTCACATTTTTGACACTTTTCGGCACTTCTTGCGAGACAATAATAAAGAGTTAAATAACGTAAATCTTTTAGGTCTTTGAATCTGAAGGACACGACATAAGTATAATTGTTTCAAATCGACATAACGAGAGAACTCGCAGTGGATTTAATTTTGCGGGCAAATATTAAATTTTGAATTTCATCTCTCTTCGACTGCCTGTCGTTTGCGCTCTATTTTCTTCCGCGACAATTTTCTTCGCAGTTAACTTTAGATCCCTGTATATATTCGAGCTTTGCTTGTATCTTATCCTGCTTATATCTCACTTCACGGAGCTGCGAGATTATGAATTTTTCTCGACCTCGTCTCCCGCTCTTTTTCTGGCCATCTCTCTCGCTCGATCTTTTTCCTCTACGAGAGAAACTTTACATCCCGCTTTGGGAATATCCTCGCTATATTTCTCGAGTTTCGCACAGAATATCGAAAATTCTCCCACGCGGGAAATGACGATTCGGATCTTGATGCGAGATTCTCGGTCCGCTTTTGTATAAATAAGCTGATCCCGAATTTGCGATAGACATTTTTCCCTATCGTACGTTTATCTTGATATTAAATCCTCGCAGGCACAAATTTCTATGTCTAATCTATTCTGAATATTTTTAAATATTTTCGCGAGATCCAGGTTCAAATCCCGGCTAAGATAATATTTTTGCAATAAATTATTCTGAAATTTAAGATTCTCATTAACATCAGATTATTAATATTCTTACAAAGACGCTCACTAGCATACAAAAATTATTAAATTACTTGTCAATTTAATAAGTGATATTACTACTCTGGTTTTGCTCACGATTATATTTCAAAATCGTAAAAGATTTCGGCGTTTGTAGAATCAAACATGTATGTATATAAATTTACACAGAAATATTTAAGCACTGAGATTCGCTTTGACTGAATACAACATTTTTCTTAATTAATTAGATTTATTTTGAATAATCATTAGGTCTAATTTTTCACTATATGAATCATTTTGATGAATAAATTCGGTTGATCACGAATAGCGACCATCGTTTTACTGATCGGACGATTTGATTCGAATAGATTACAAAGAGAAGAGATACTTCTGCTTTCTGCATCATGGATACACGTTATCAAGTTCAATCACTTGCGTCGCTTGCAGCGAACGAATGTGGGCGTTTTTATTGGCCGTACGAGAGCAAATCTCACCTTTATGCAACTTCAACAAAATTGCGCTCTGGCTTCGCGAGTGGCACAGTCGTAATTTTTCACTTTACTACGAGGAGCCGCACTCGAAGTGGCCACCCTGTATCACGAGCGTTAGCTACGTTCTTCAATTACGATTCTCCAGCGAACAGACGTAAAAAAGGTACTTCGCATTTTGGATTCATTGCTGCAGCTCTGTAAAGCGCGGACGGGACTCATGTTTATGCGATCGAAATTTTATGCGCTTCTCAAACACATTGGTGTGTAACACACATCGATGATAATAAGAAACGAAAATTATACAATAAAAATGCAAAGCTCAAATGCACCGATCATATCGATATCATGAAAATTTAGAGAAATTAATCAGTAATCTCGATTAGATAAGCACCTCTCCTCCCGTTCCCGTTATAAAAGACACAGAGTGTACACACTGAACATTTGATATTTTAAAGTGATGAGAAATACAAACAAACTCATATACATGTTTTTAACTTTTTTATTGTAAATAACAACTATAAAAATTTTCTTATAAAAGATTATCACATTTTTACATGTTATCAAACAAGACCACTGACACAAAGACGTTCTTGTATAAAGGAGATTTAGCTGCTCTTCTCTTATATTTTTATTTATCAATTTTTCCAATAAGTCATTTTTTAAATAAATTTTTAAATATTTTTAGAAAGGTCGTAACTTTTTATTTTTATTTTAGGCTTTTGTATAACTTTTCTAAATGAAAGACCTCGTCCGATCCACAAACTTGAGCGTATATAACATTAAACAAAAAACAATGGTTCATTACATCTACTGTTTTATGACCGTCCATCTTTAAATTATATGTGTATCGTGTGTGCGTACGTATTTATGCTCCAATTGCGTCTTGCCATACATTCGCTCTGACGTTTTGACGAACATGTAATCGACGTTCGCCAAACACGGCACTACCCACATTTCGACGATAAACATTGGTTTCCGTTAATTTCTATCCTCCCTTTTCGCCTCCACTGTAAATTAGATATTGATCCATTTGAATGCCGTTAATTCGACACGGTACGTCCATTTACATGGTGCGTTTAGTTCAATCTCGAAAGTTACTAAGCATTGCCGATAGCAGGAAGGGGGATCTGATTTCGCCATGGATTGCTTTTCCTGCTAACATCTCTCTAGCTTCTTCGAAATGTCAATATTCGCATTAAGTTTAGCCACGCATGCGTCCGAAGCCTTAAAAAGCAGTGTATAATTTAATAACACGAATTTACGTGCAATTTAATGTGCACATGTGGATGCACTTCGTGTTTCGTCGACTAGCAATTAAACTCGCATTTCGATTATGCTCGTGGACCACATGGAATTATTCATAACCCTCGACAATATATGCAAAGTATCTGTCATTGTTACTGCATGAAATCGGCAGTTCCAAATTCATGTTCAAAACTTGACAATGGATTGTATTCCACGAAAATTACCTTTATCTTCATTAATTTTTTTGACGATTAAAACCGATAAAAATTGTAATCGAACAATAATCAATAAATAATAATTGTTTATTTAAATCGCTATAGTTTAACATTTTAACGATGGGGCATTGTATAGCTTATTATTAAAAAAAGAAAACAGTTTTTCTTGACGAATTTTACTTAAAAAATGTCTTGTTTTGTAGTGAAAAATCTACCAATTATATATTTTTCATGTATATATGTATACATATATGTATATACACACATATATATCGAGAATTTCAAAATTCGCGCCCGCCAGGTGCAAGACATGATACTTTATGCTAAGCCAAACCACTTTTTCCTTTAACATTTGCATCCGATAAATAATCTTTGCGTTTACTCGTACATATATAACTTCAATCTGCTCTCCTACAAAAACTATATTTGTCAGAAGCAATTTTGCAAAAGGAAAAAGTTATTTTTCTTTAGCATAAAGTATCATGCTTGTACTTTACATATATATATATATATATCAAGCATATATATATATATGTGTGTAACTTTGACCGTTGGCTTTTCTCGTATTTAGTTAAAATATTTGTCAAGTATACTTGCGAATTCTAATAACAGATGGGATTTGATATGGCTTTAATTACTGAGTGCATTGCACAAAGGACGCTGGTTGTCCGAAAGCAACCCGATAGATCGTTAGCCGACTGTACTCTCGAAAGTTTGTTTCCACCTTTAAGTGGATGAATCGCCTCTCGAAATGTCGAAGTGGGATTTATCGATAGATTCGAAAATGCGGATTCGGTGCTCAGCGGTGATCCGCATCAATAGAACTGGTTCCTTTCGTTACTTTATATTGTCCAAAATTTGGAATGAAACCTGGGATATTCAAACTATATATCCACGAAATCAAATTAACTTTTGTAGAAAGTCAATTAACGAACTCCTATGAACTTTAAGTCACATATTGCACATAGACGGTTTTTTTTTATCTTAATGTTGTGTTCCTATCTCACTTTTCTTTATTTGTAAAATAATTTTGTGATACAATTGTTTAAAATATAACTTCTTTTTGAAATATTCGTAACGGTTGCAAAACGTCATCGAAATAAAGGAAAACCCAAAAGATTAAGTAGGTTTAAGAAAAGAACGCAACACATGTAAAATTCTGTTCAATGTTAATGACTGCTCAATTTGCTCAATAATTTACTTGTAATTAATAATTCCTGTGTAGTGTTTTGAGATGTCTTTTAGCGTCATTATTAAATTGATGATTAATGTAATTTGTGATACTATTATTTTAGCTTTAGTTTATGACTGCATTGCAAGTCTGACAGTTTACATTTAGTTTACGTAACTAAAAGATACATTTAAAATTTAATTTAAATATAAAAATATTATTAGTTACTGAGATTCAGCCTTGACCGTATTTGGCTTTTCTTGTTTGTGTTAAGAACTTGTGTTCTAATAATATATTGTTCAAATTGAAGGACTTCTTTGAATCGATGATAAAAATATGACCCAAATAACTTTATGAGAAATAATTGAGAGACATTTTTGAAACGATATTTTAAAGCCTAAAGACTCCGCTTTAAACCCCATCAAGCCTTTTTCTCGGTCACCCTTCTGCTCCAAATGGCGCTATTTCCACATCGATGGTGTGAAATTGACAGAGAAGTTTTAACTTTAAGATCGTCCAAGAACAAAAAAAAAACTTGTTTTCAATCCTGCTTGAGACTGTCAGAAAGCTTCAAGCGAATGATATACATCGTGTTCAGAATTAACTTGTGTGAAGGAAACAATTCTAGTGATTTAAGAAATCTGCTGACAGGCATTCGGGTCGTTTACTGTTTCTTACGGATTATCCGGCAAACTCTTTTTCTCCCTGTCTCTCCCTATGAAAGAACTTTCTTCAATGGGGAGTGTTCATTCGGGACGAGGACCACGTCTGGCAATATCCCACCGTGGCCGTGAAGAGCATGGAGGAACGACAGTTGGTGGGATTGCCACGCATCGTCAGGACAGGGTTGTCGGCCGGGTCGCCGTCCTATCTACGGATATACTATTGGGTATGCTCCTGGATAGTGTTCCCCCGGGTATCGTCCGTTGGTTCTGCGTTATCTGTAGCTGTAGTTGAACCTTTCCCCGATCTACCAACGCTAGCCAAACACCACCATCCACCACCGTAAACAGTCAGCCCTGCGCAGTCACCCTCGATGTTTGCGTCTTTCTATTCTTGCCCCCGTGCTTCTCTCTCTCTCTCTCTCTCTCTCTCTCTCTCTCTCTCTCTCTCTCTCTCTCTCTGCAACTCTCCCTCTTGATTGTTTGCGGATCCACACCCGACATCATCGCGGTTTTACGCCATGACGGGTCACCACATTCCGCTCGTTTGTTTCGATCTCCCTCGATTGGAACGATTGGAACGGATAACGAATGGCATAATTAAGGGGTAACGCGACAAAACGTAAACACTAAATTTATCAGATTTAATCTGCTGGAAGAAAAACGTTTATAACGGAAAGCTTTTACAATTAATACAGTTTAAAAATTTCCAGGTAACGTTTTAATTTAAACTGGTATTATTAATACTGCAAAATTTTATATATACTATTTTATATTATAAATATTATTTAAAAAGTTTTATTATTATTGTCTACAAACATTGTGTTTTTTTATTCAATTAAAAAAAAAACATTATTTTTGTTTAATCATTGTAATTTTATTGTTATACAAAGTACAAAATAGTAAACTTTTAGCTCAATAATCAGTAATAAAATATCATTGAATGGACGAATGGAGTAGAATGGAAACGAAGTAATTTATATTTTTCTTGGTATGAAAAAACACCGTTTTTGTTTTCTATCTTCTCGCAACACTCGCCTTCTCTCTTATACTGGTCGCTCGTGCGGAGCAGTATCCGGCTGTTGTCTTGTGTCTGCTGCACGATCATGAGTTATGGAGTTTCTGCTTTTCTTTCTTAGCACTTTTAACTCGGACCACATGTAACTCAAGAGAAGAACTAATCGCGCAATTTTGCCCCCCCCCCCCCTCCGTTGGTGATTAATAAATTACTTGTACACGGAAAGAACGATTTTGAAATATCTTACACGAGTCTGAAAATAACTTTGTTGGATAATCAAATTAATTATATAGGAATCTGAAACACGATAAACAGTGCTGTAAAAAGTTTTGACATTCTAACAGCCAGTTCGAGCCTCTTGTACTCGTATAGGTAATTATTTTGGTAGTCTAATAAAATTACTTTTAAACTGATATCTAGTTAAATTTCTTAATACTTCAGCAAAAGAGCATCGTGTATATTTTAATCGACATCCGTAAATATATTTCGATTTATTTAAAATATTTTAAATTACATGATTGTGGGGAATATAAAATTTAAACCTATTTCTTGCACAATTTTATATTGCATATATATTTTATTATACCAGACTACAACACTGCGCGCTAATCGTGTATTTGTTGTGTTGGCAGAGAATTCAATATTAAACAAATATATATATGGTTTTTTAATACAGATATATTAAATTTATTTACATTTTTTATTTATTGAGATATATCATTTCATGTAATATGCATTGTAGTAGATATTATAGTTTCGTTGATTTTATAATATTTCTAAATAGAATAATATCCAAATTTAACAGAAACCTGGGTTTTCCCCGTTTTCATAGATTTCCTATTTTCAACTCGTTTTTCGAAACTATTTTTATATTGCATAATTTTTATAATAAAAAAAATGCATAATTTCTATTTAGTGTTATTCACATATGACAAAAATATCAAATTGTGCGCTCGTATAATAAACAAATTTTAGTTTTCTTTTAATGTTACGCTTTTTTGTGTAATTCCCTAATTAAATTTAATTAGGGAATATTTTGTGGATTTATTTATTGAAGATAAACAATCGTCATAGAAATAATAGCTGCGATGGTGACGCGCACTTTCGACGTGATACATACTTTCGAAGATTCGACTCCCCCATCGCTTAATTAAATCCGCAATTACTTCTGACTAGGCAAGCGACACTTTAATTGGCCACGGAGCGATGCTCCCATTTCCGCTGTGTTATCGGGGAACGTGCCGACCATTTTTCAGCACTGCCCACGACAAATTTTCGACCACTTCACGAAACTCTCGGCCGTCATTTTGATAATTTAATGCACGCCTTGGAAAGGTCTGCGTCGCGATTCGTGGACGGCCAAATCGAGACGAGAAAATCGTCTCCAACAATAAATGCTCGAAAACATGCTCGATGATAATGCACGAATTAGAAAATTCGTTCAATTCACAATGTATCGTCTTTTTGCACATCGACTGTTGTAGAATTTTATAATGAAAATTTGCTGCTGAACATTCTATTTTAATTAACTTTTATTAATCCACATATTTATTTCGATCAACTTTTGATTAATTCATTAAACACAGTATTGCGGCGTGTGAAGATTAAAATACAAGGATTTAAATAACGATAATTAAATTATAATCCGTGCTGAATAATTTGACAAATGTATGTACAAAATCCTCAAAGATCTTCGTTAGTTACCGTGCGAGAATTAAAATATAGCACAAAACTTTCACGCCGAAATCCATTGGCCGTTGTGAAGCAGCCCGGTTAATTAGTCGAGCTCAATTAGCGCTTTCACTCGACGCGGTGAGTAATCTTCGCTTTTCGTCGGACGCAACTTCACTTCGCGTTCCCGTGCGTTAGAAAAAGAGAGAAAGAGAAGGAAAAAAAGGAATAGAGAGGCAAGAGAGAAAAAAAGCAAAGAGTAACGAGGATGGGTCAACGACAGTGGCTGCTATACTAATCTCTGCTGTGGGAACAATATTTCGTCGGGCGGCCATAAATTAACCTGGACCCACCGGCAACACCACCCTTTATCACGCGACGCCACGTGACAGATATATACTGTTCGCGAACTTGTTCCCCCCCCCCCCCCCCCCCTCTCTCTCTCTCTCGGTATAATTCTCCGCGTGGGCGGTTGTGTGTGTTCCTATTTATCCGCACACGGGTCTGAGATGTCACCACAGATGTACAAACAACCCCCTGAGCTGCAGTACGGCGTTCGCACTCATACCGGTTCCCCATAATCGTCAGATCTATTTTCTCCCTGGTGCCCCTCTCGGAGGAAAGAATGAGGATCGGAATAAAGGAGAATGGGAAATAAGAGGGGAAAAAGGAATGACGTTGTAGCTGCACCACGAACATCTCGCAACGAGCGAAAAAAAAATTCGAGACGGGGGTCGTGCGCCAGTCTCCGCGTGGAATTTACAAGAAGTGAATTTCACTCGCGGCATCGTCATCTTCCCGCGTACGAAGATGAGCATGGGATCGGCGAAGGGAAGGAATTTTCATCGTTCATCACGGCGTCGCGTCGCTCTATCCGATCCCGTCTTTCACAGTTATGAGAAGTGCGGCGATGCATCTTGCTTAGATGTTTCTTTTTTTTATTCCTCATTTCGGCGCGCCGCCACACCTGTTTCGTCGCGCTCGTTTCCGGTACTATACCAATCTCCTGTAATCGGGTGATTTATCTTCTTTCTACCTCCCCCTCGCGCATGCATAGATGAGGAGAGGAAGATGGGGTCACATGTTACGTCATCGTGCTCCTTCGCACGCCCTACAATGGACGTCATTCTCCGCCGCGTTTCGCATAAACGTCGCGTTAAAAGAAGCCCGCAGCGTTCGTGCAGCTTGGTTTTCCGCTTCAATTTGCGTTTTCGTTTTTCAGTTGGATGGCTTTTACATTACAGAAAGGCAACTAAGCGCATCTACACGTTAAAACTGAAAAATAGGCTTTTACAATTCTCTCTGAAGGGAAAATTGTTACAGCATGTATTTCGCTTGCGACGTAAAGATAATTTTATGCTTGTATCCACCTTATGTTTGTGCTCACACAAATTTCTGATTATGATAAGAAAAATTTATAAATAGCATCTAAATGTTGAAAATTTTCACGAGAATTCCCAAAGCATCTTTACCTCGATATAACTGCAATACTTGGGTCTCCTTTTGTATAAAAGCCGTCCAATTTATAGAGCGCTTTCCGTACTAGCATCCTTATTTATCGCGAGCGCGCGAATCCGAGATATTGTTACGGCTGTAGTGGCGTCCCATTCACGCCGTATAAATTCCGCATAATCATGAAATCCATCTTCTCGTACCTCCGCGAGGAAAGGAAGCGGACAAACAGACGAGTGAAAGTGCAAGATCGCGCGCGCTACAGTCTCCCTCGTACAATGAACGGTAGCACGCAATTATGTTCCGGGTTAAGGAAATGGACGGTCGTGTTGGTACGAACAATTGTTTTTACTCCGATTTATCCTGTGAAGATATGATCTGCAGCATTGAAACGATATTTTGAGAACAACGCCAACGAAATTCAGTTAAAATATATTACTATTTAATTAAAATTCCTCTGTTATTTCTAACGTAATTATTTAATGTATTTACATCTTTCCGGCAAAGATGCTAAAAATAATTTTTTAATTTTAAGTATAATAATAATTATATCTTTTGTACAGTCATAATCATTCTTCCGTTATATATATATATATATATATTCATTTAATATTATGTTTATTTATGTATTATTTACTGTATTATATATATTTTTAAATAAAAGATGGTAAAATGGGGCTTCTATTTTATCTCTTTTTGTATAACTTTTTTAAATTACATTCGAGTCAATGATATCGTAAACAATAATTTATTAATCTCTTTTAATATACATTTGAAATAATTAAAATAGTTCATAAAATGAGAAAACTTGTTTAAATGAAAAGAGATGATGTAATTTGAATGTAATGGTAAAGTGAACATTTCTTTTATCCATTTTTATAAAATCTGTATTCTTTAGATTTGTTTGATAGAAAAATGTAAGTGCATTAAGATATTATTAAATTCAAAAGTTTCTTTTCGTGAAGAAGATCGATTTTTCCCAGCAACATACTCTTACGTTGATTCTGTCCTTGTTTACCATAAACATCTCTTCTCCGTTTCGCGCAGATATCTCTGGCACTTCTTAAAATACACACATAATATTTACAACGTACAATACAAAATGTATCGGTCGATATTTTTTCATACTATTTTATCCAAGTTTTAAGAATGTAGATGAATATGTATATTATAGAGATGTATATTATAGAGAAAGAGCGTATTGACAGCTTTGTAACACTTGATCAAATAGAATAAAGGATGACTTCGCTATTTAGGATGACTTTCGCCGAAATTAATAATTTACGAATATACACATATAGTAATAAACTATATAAACATACAGTTTATTAGTTATAGTGTGTTAAAGTTTGTTCGAAATTTCCTCACGTTTTCGGACTTATGGATATACAGTACAGTAGTGTACAATATCGTTACGAAACCACATCCTCCTGTTAGCGAGCAAGTCCACAGGGGATTCTTCGCAGACCGGGTATCTCGACATCGTTGCTCGTTCTCCGTTTCCTCGACGGTATTCACTTAGAACAAACGACAATATTTGACCGCTTCTTCCGCTTCTGTCGCTGTCGTCGTCAAGTTTCCTTACGCGACACAGGGTCCGGGGGGGGGGGGGGGGGAACGGATAACACTTCTCAAGCCAGCCCTGAAAGTCCTGCGTACGACGGTTCGCCGGTACATTCATTCCATTCAAAGGCGACCCCGCCTCAAAATCGCGGCTGTTGAAGGACTCGTCGATAATTCCTGCCTTCGCCAAGCTTCCGTTGTTCAAACCACGAAATCCCTCTTCTCCCTAATCTTTCTCGCTCTCCGTTTTGCCGCCCTCTTTCTGCCGTCGCCGATCTTTGTTGCAGCTTCATCCCGTCCCGTCCTTTTCTTCCTTACTATAGCCCGCGGAATCTGCCATCTTTATTCATGAGGCAAGCACCATCCCCTGAGGAAGTTGGACGAGGACACGGAATGGGCAAGGATTAGGAGGAGGAGGAGGTGGAAAAATGCTAAACTGGTTGGATCCTATGGGAGTTGATGGGAGCGGATGATTGCCACGGCCACGCCGGTGGCGATTTTCGCGCATATATACATTTTTATCTCCATCATGAAGTTCTTCTTCATGTCCTGTTTCGCCCTGGATTTCACCTCGCCCGCGACATCCGTGTCTCACTTTAGACTTCGCGACTTTGTCTCACGTATTATGAATAAAGATTATCGTTATCGCCGCATCGAAACTCGACAAAACTCAAGTGTCGCCGTCGCGTCGTTACGATGCATCTAGCAACGAGTTATAAGCAAGACAGTTGCATCAAGATCGACACTATTCCGAAAAATCGAGAATTTCGTAATTCATAAATTCTTATTTTACCGGTAAAATCGGAAAGTAATAAAAAAATTTAACGAATTTATTTGAAATCTATGATTTTTCCAGCTCTTTTATTATATATCGATAGTTGCGTCTGATGCAAAATAAAAGTTTTTTCTCGGTCACCTTTTGAAACGTTAACGTTTCGTTATTTAGGAAAAGAACTTTATCGCTGAAAACATCACAGAACTAATCATAGAATTTTAATGAGCTACTATTGAAGTTTCACGAGATTTTTTTCTCCATTTTAAATTAATGGCATCGCAGCAAAATACAATTTTTATTCATATTTAGCTTTTAAAACGTGGTGCTAATTTCCCTCGAGGGAAAAGAAGAAAGGAATTTTATTATAACTGAACAGACGTTTTCACCTTATATCTGGCTAAAGAGGGAAGTTAGAGACAGGTAACCGTGCATTACCGGACGTTAATTACTAATCTCGCAGGGAGCTATTAACACGTTTTCAATTGTTCCACCATTCTGCACAGCTCTCGTTCGTTTCCACCCCTCCCCCTCCCCCACACCTCTAATTGAACGTTCGGAGTTTTCAGGATTTTTCCCGGTCGACTATCTTCCGACATGGATGCACGCGGCGCCGGCCGGCAATGGGGGCGGACATTCGTTCGGAATGCATTTGAGCCCGAGGTCTGGACCGAGTCCAGATTCGCTCGTTTTCTTCCGTGTCGCCGAGGGAAGATTCTGCAACCGACAGGCCGATATCGCGTAGAGAATTGATTGCTATTGATTTCGTGGATCGTCGCCGAATCGTCTTGCGGTGAATCTCAGAAATTATGACGACTCTATTTTTACATTCGTTCAAAGGCGAAATCCTTTCTTTTCAGTGGGAGCTTAAAAAGATTCATTTAAGGTTGGAATAAAAGGATTAGAAGATATGATGGATACGTTGAAAAATAAAATAATTAAAAAATTAAATTTTTTTTAAACAATACAGTTCTTGACTATTTTATTAGACATCTTTCGGTGATGTTATATAGGAAGCAATTACTTATGAAATATTACATCACGCCTACGATATTCCGTATTTTTTGTTTTACTGACGATAACAGAATGAACAGATTGAGCAATAAACTGATACAATTCAGTCAGGCGAATAATCTGCACGAGCTACTACTGCTATTTGTTGAGTTAATTGTGTAATTACCTACAAACAGGGCGTTTTGAATATATAAGTCCATATATTGTGTCCGATTACTTTAGTTGTTTTCTTTGCATAATACTTATAAATATGATCTTTGGAAGTCAATAAATTGTGAAAATATAATACATCTAATAATATACGAGTGTATAACCAGAGAGAGATGTAGAGAAAGTTTATATTTATTTTCCTCTTTTAATGATTATTTTTGTGTTTATGTTAAATATAAATTTTATATTTTAAATTGACCGTGATTTCTCGATGATGTGAAAAATGTGATCAGTGGCAATAATGCAAAATACTAATAAACGAATTGAGTGAATACATCAATTTTCCGCACACCGCCTCGGCACGATTCCATTCTGCTTTTGCCTATTTAATGATAAGGTCGAAAACCGCGCCGCAACGACAAGATGGATTCAACATCACGGAAGACGGATGATTTTTCCAAATTGTCGGCTCAACTTCTGCACGGTAGCGCATGTCTACACGCGGTCGGCTTTTCATAATCACCGGGGAAAATGAAATGTACGATGTCAAAATAATAAAGTGCGTACACGGCCAGGCACTCTCCGAAGGGCTTGCGTGTGGGATATGTACATGGGGAAGACGAATGAACGCACGGACGCGACTCGACGACGGTTGGCGTATTAATCCCCCGTAGTACCATTTCATCCTCAACTCGCATTGCCAAAAGGCATTGTATTATGTATAATTCAAAACGGCAACGAAGATTGTTTGCACTGCGTAAGCCGATAAGCAAAATGAAAAACATTAAAAATATCGCAGACAAAAGGAGATAGTGTTTGCGAGCGTTAGAATGCCATGACTTTCTCTATCTATTCGTATCCTTGGAATTTTTCGAGTACTTTAGTATTTATTCGCGAAAATTAATGAAAATGATAAGAATGGAACAATATGTAATCTCTCCTTTACTTAAAAAATGACAACTCACGTGATTTTTTTAGTTATTACTATATGAACGAATGAATGAAGTAAACATTACTCAATCAATTGTTAAAAATAAATTTATTTTATTTTATAAGATATATCCATGCAAAATATATTTGAGATATTTTTGGGAATACTTATAACGCGTTTTCAAGTGCATTGTGTTTGAACCTAATCCAATTTGGTTAACTCAAAGTATCATGACCTCGTCCAATCAGAAATCAAAGTAGAGCACGTGACGTCATTAATCTGACCTAGGTTTACGTTCAGATCCACTTGAAAACACTACTAGGGTTCTCAGCTCCACCGAGGCAAGTTAACTATAATGGGGTCAAAGATCGAGATCAATGAGATTTTCAATAATTTAAGGCAAATCAAATAGCTTAACTTTTTCAAATTTTGTCATGTTTCGGCACTTTTAACGAAGTTTATCGAATTTTTCACTTATAATTACATCCATTACAAAAGGTTTATTTTGATTAGTCAGTCGTTTTTTACCAAATTGAAAAATAATTTTTTTTTATTTAAATTCAATTTTTTCAATTGTATCACTTTTCAAGTAATGGAGCAATATTACAAATTTAACTCTGCTGTTTTAACTTTTCTTACCTCGCATTATCGTATTGTAGCCTCGCTCTCGACCGCATCACGCATCGAGAAAAACTATGCGTAGCCAAAGTCGCTCAATTCGTTATTGCTTACCTTGAAATGGGCGGGATACTCCGTCTTTTGCTAAAAGTCAAGACATTTGTCTTACGTCGTGACCTTCGACAGGTTTCCTCACCCTCGACAAAGGAAGAGCTTGCCGAGAACCATTTGGATTTTAGACGAACGGAGGTTTCAGAGTCGGTTGAAGACCCTCGGACGCTACAAAGGGATCTTAACAAACAGCCGTACCGTTTCCGCGCAACCATCGTGTTCGCTCTATACATTCTCCCCTTATTTTCCTTGCGGATTATCGCACTAGGGGTTGGAGAAAGCGGAAATTCAGCTTCCCCTTAGTTTCAAGGCAATTCAGCGGCCGAGTTGTTAACGACCGTCTAATTTACCTGCCGCTCTCTCTTTCCTCTATTAATTTTCACTTCTCCCTCCCCTTCCCACACTTTTAATTGTAGAGCGTATTTTTTTCTTCACTCATTTCCGTAATTTCAAAATTATCTTGGTTGTAATATAAGTAATAATAAGGCTCTATATGTATAAAACAATATAAATATAAAAAGGGCAAAGAACCAAGTAAAATTAACGAACTATGTATATTTAATTTAAACAATCATACAAACGTTTCGATTCCGATCGGGTCATTTTCAATGTTACAAAAATTATAAAGTATTATAAATTAAAATAACATCTTGGTTATTTTTTATATTTCTTTGATGTGTAATAACAATCTGGGGATAAAATCCTGCTACGAAGTAATAACATTATAACATACAAGGTGCCGCGTAGGGTGCTGTAGCGAGAAACGTCTAACTTTAAGTAAGTACACCTTTCCGGAGAACGAAGCTCTGGTAGGTAAACGCAGGTTTCGCAGGAGAAGTTTACAGGCATAGGAAACTCCCCGAGCCTCGAGAGGTAGTTCCGCCTAATCCGCGAACGTTATACAGTATACACGATACACGAGCCTTCAGGGTTGCAAACCAATAAAAAGGAAACTTTGACAGATACCAGTTCAAAATCGCGTGCAAAATCGTCTCTCGGCGTGACGTAAAACTTCGAAGGTAACGTGAAATGTATGTTAATTATTCAACGCGAGATCCCTCGGATTCTGAATTTTATGTATGGACGTCATAAAAAAAAGAATACCATCGTACAATAAACAGAGGGTAGCATGCGATATGATGTATGCTATTATTCAGCCCATTTTCACAAGAACATACCCTCGAAACTCGAAACGTATTTCGGAGGGCGCTTTTATCGATCATTGACGCAATCTCGACGAAGAAGCCGATTGCAATCGATGGCTCGGAGAATTCTCTCATGGCGTCCTCGAAATTTCTCTTCCGCTCCTCCTCTCACCTCTCCACCGATAAACGATCGTTTTGCTTTCATGATACACGAAGCAAACGTGACGCGCAATGGAAGCATGCGCTTGCGGCTCTCGGCCGCTCGTGCCGCGAATACACGGACTTGAACAAAATGTACCTCGGCGAGATCTCGTAAATGACGGTGGAATCGCCATTTTTATCAAGAGACAGCCCTGTACGAATATTTCTATGATAACGCCATCCCGCGTGGATAGCACGTCCCGATGGTATCAACGATTACATTTAGAGTAATCAGAGACCTTCGCGCAGCCTGATGTAGATTCAAAATAGATCTATTATATAATAGTTAGAATCCTACAAAACCAGAAATACGGTATAGAAGACATGGGAGATAAAGAGTCTGATTGGCTATTGTATTTGATTGGTTCAGAACAGAAAAATTTAAATTCGAGCCAACCGACACAGGTATTCAACATTCATTTTTCTAAAATAGATTTCTCAAAGTTTTATTATAAATGTTAATTAATATCTATGCATTGAGTTTGTGTTCATTTACAAAAATTTTATTCTATTATCACGCTACTTCGTGTTTTTCTCTGGATTTTCCCCTTCATTTATTTTAATTTACAAATTTGAAGTACAGGAGGCTGCGGCTTAAATGCAGGGTAGCCAATTTCACACTTCGTGCGTTTGCCAAGGATTTCATCAGACTGTTCGTCTCCTCCTTCCATGAGGAGGAAAGGTAAACTTCGGTCAATTCATTCCTCGAGATGCAATTTTCAAAATTTACAGTCTCGGATAATTGCAACTTCTGTTATGAGTTCATAAATGAGGGAGCGATACGGACTGTTGTGCGATTTTGGCGGATAAAAGACGTCCATGCTCGGATCTCTATCGATAAGCGCGATCCTTATCTTCGACTTTATTATCCTTTTAGGACGCGTTTGTGCGTTCAGTAGCAGAATTTATTCGCCGGTCTCCCCCTACTTTTCCCAAGATCCAACGAAAACCGCCCAATTGAGTTTCTCTCAAAGGATAATCTACCCTTCGCTCGAGAAACATTTTATGACCCGGAAAGGCTGGATAAAATCGTAGCCGAGCGATGGATATCGGCGCGATAGTATCTCTTTCGGCCAATCGACGAGAAACGGACGAGTCGCATGTTTATCGCACGTTTTCAGAGTAGAAAGGCGATTTATGTCCATGATTGGAAATTTCGAAGATTAAGAGTGGACATTGTCGCAACGACGCGATGGTGAATAACTAATTTAGCATCGCACGACGAATGCCCTTCGAAACTAACGCCAAAATCTATAACACAGTTGCTGCTAATGAGTCTTTAATTTATGTTAATAAAGTTAAATGTAGCAGTTAGTGGACAATACATGATCCAATTATTGGACGAAATAACAGAAATCTAAAATATTAAACTTTTAATGATATGTAGATACTATTCTAAATAAATTCGTTGCTTATAAAAATTTAAATAAGACGAATTTATTTAGAGTCATATATGTATATCATTAAAAATTTAATATTTAAAATTTTTTTTACTAAGTGATACATTTACCTTAAAGGTATTAATTAATTTCAAGATACTAAAACGCAACCTTGGGTATTAAGTTGATTTCAATAATAATGATTCGCAAATGTAACATGAAGAATGTAATCGAATGAGTCCAATAGACCAACATCAGCTTCAAAGAGTTAATAACGAGTGCGCTTTTCCAACGACCGGTTGCGCAATCGATTGCATGGATTAATGCAAAATTGATTGGTCCAATCCCGGCCGTTGGACGCGTCTCACATTATTTTCATTTCGAAATTCGCATCTCCCGCGGTCGTGCGCGAGCTGTTTAATTATAGCCGGGGAAAAACTTAGTCGCCGGCGGCGAGTTACATTTAAGGAGGAGTTGAGTAAACTTAGTGAATAATTTCTACGGGTACTTAGTCAGACATTTAATCCACGCGGGAACCTTGATTATGCACATCGCGAACTCGCTTTATAAGCGGCATGAAATATGCATTAAGCTTGAAAATCAACGCGACACCCAGTGTATTGATTATACATTGCGCATTATGCGCCGCGCGCGCGCGCGGATTAAAGTATTTATTTTCACCAATAAATCAAAATAAATTTTCGCCTATATATCGTTCCCGGTAATGTATGGTAAATAATTTCTCATGTAATAATGACGGATAAATAATTCCTTGTCAAACTGCAGGACGACCCCAAATTTAACGCCGATTTCAATGAACCGTTCGTAATTACACGTGTGTTTAAGTACCATAGAAATCGCAGAATATATCTCCCTCACAAATTTCACGTTTATAATTTAATAGTAAATCACGGTGCGCAAATGGAAAGCGTATGTGCATCAGTACTCGATAAAAATTATCATCGGACTCTAGATGGACCACGCGGTAAAACGTTATAATTTTCGAACGAAGTTTTACTGTTGAAAGTGCGCCAACATTACAATCGTAAACGTTGAGCTCGACAAACATTAAATTCGCTCCAACAACTTGTAATTTCGCTGCAATATTTATTCTGCATACTTATTCTACATTGCGATACTTATTCTATATTACAGTTTAATTTTGCCGATTAATTATTCCATATTATATTCATTCTTATACGTCGTATTACGTTTGTATTATTTTATATCCTTGTTAATGAAGTCCACATAGAGAAGATACTTACAATATTATTTATTTTCTGTTTTTTTTTCCTGTTTTAGTTTTAAGTTCAATTTAGTGTTAATTTTAGATTTAGAAACACAAAATTATTGCTAACATTTTTATCTTTGTGGTGCATGTCTTTTTTATTATCATTATAGTTATTATGTTAGTTTTATTATTCCGTTTAAATGCAACTGAAGCTCGTATAAAGAATTCGTTTTCACAAGTGTGTATGGTATTAAGTTCTTTTCTTCCTTTCTTCTCCGGCAGCCGGATCAATGTCGTAGCTCGTTCATTTGCACACATTTAGCGAGATCCAACGGGCAATCCTCTCGTTAGACTCTATTCCTCTATGCGGTACACTGCGCCGATTTGCTCTTCATACAGTACGAAGCGTGCACTAACCGCAGCCGTCAAAATGGTACAGGCCTGTCGCTCGTTGATTGGCTATTACGTGTCAGCATTGTCCACGTACTCGGTAGTGTATTGTACGTTGTAGTATGTTTACAGGAATTACTCCAGCTAAATCGACAATACAGACCATCCGCGGGCGGTTGTGGAATGCAGCTCGATGCGCATGATGCATCGTTGTAAACTTCAGCGACGTCGCCAAGGTATCAGCCGGTTGTGATCTGGCAATACGGTCCGGCGGAACAATACGGTTCGGTACCATTTATCTGACTGTTCCGCGTCACTTCGCAAAAATTGTACACGCAGCATTTGATGAAACACGCTGGTTTTCAAGCCATCAACTATATGTTTTCGTCACGTAAATATCGAAACTGTTACGACATGACCGTGTTCATCGAGATAAACAGTTACAAAATAAAGAAGATAAAGAAAATAAGAAATATATTTGAATTTTTTTGTTTATCAAGAATTTTGTGCTGAATAACAAATTCTGATCACTATTTTGTTTTTCTAGAAATAAATATAATATTTTCGTAGGACTTTTTACACTGAGAAAGAAAATATTTTTCAAAAAATTCGAATTTTTACGAAGAAAATAGTTTTCGTGAAGTGTGTGTGTATTTAAAAATTAGTTAACTATATATATATCTAAAAATAATTATAATAGATTATAAATATTATTATATTGAGGAGACGTTCAAGTTGGTTACTTAAATAATTTTCTATTGTTATTCTTTTTCTATTATTATTCTTACATAATTATGTTGACGGTCTAACAAAATTATTTCTTACATCTAGCTAAATTTTTAAACACATCATCAAAATCCATAGACTTTAGCAAAACATTTATTAACATAATTATATTAAATACTGATATTTTGGTTTCGAAATATTCTTTTTCCAAGAGAAAGTTTCCCGGCAAATACAACTATAATAATAAAATTCATCATTAAAATGTCTATTCGTTCTTCCGGAATAATTATACGCGTGAAATTAATTCAACGTTACCGGGTGCGCTGGATTAATAACTAAGCTGAACTCAAGATAAACGACAAGATTGAGAAATTGCTTTAGAAGTTACTTATAAGATATTTTTTAGGTGACCTTATTACTTACAAAAAGTAATACAAAATTGGAACAAATAAAAAAATACAAATATTCGAGATATTCTGTATAAAAAATAAAATACCCGAACTTACCGTATTCAATTTCTATAATAAAAACTTCTATAAAAATAACTTCTAAATAACTTGTAAAGTATCTTTCTCAATCCTGGAAACGGGATACGTCATATTCATCAATTATAGGCAATGTTGCTCTCATCACAGTCGGCGCTTCAGAAATTCTTCGCTCGTTTTTTGATACCACTGGGACGGCCCCGATGAGACCGCTGTAATCCAAATGCACTTTGATGATATCGCCTGACTCTCTATTCCAATGATTAATCCGATTTCACTCCCGCCACAGGAGTCCCGACACGGAAAAAAAATCCTGGCGGGCATCTCGATACCGCCAACCGTCGAGTTTCAGCGTCTGATAAAAATCGCCCGCCATTCCCCACGCATCGCAGAATTCAACGATTGAACCACCTGCAAACAGTCTCGACAATGCGCACACATCGGACGATGTACTCGTACGCTTTGCTCGTGTCGATCGTCTGGGGTAACAGTTACACACCACGTTATGGTGGCGCCCGGGCCAGCAAAAATCAGTCGTTATTTTCTCCACGCGCTCTAATTTCTCCGACTGTGCCATGCACGGTTCGTTTTCCCAGTATAAAAACCGAGTATCATCACCGATACAACGCGATATCTCTATCTTTTTCTCTTTTTATTTTTTACTTCGTATACGTTCGCTTTTATTCTGCACTTTTGCCACCGTATACCTGGCGGTTGTGCGCCTCCACTTCTGTACAATCAATATCCTGACGATTGTGCGACACGATCTACTTTAGCCCGCGATCGTGATGATTAAAGACTCGTTCGTTTTTCCCTTTTACACAATTGCGGCGGTCGCGCGCGAATGACAAGAAGGAAAATGCCTTGGGGATTCTTTAAAATTCTGATAGAGTAAGTCTGGTTTGGAATTGACTGAAGATCGACACGTTGGCATTTGCGCCCCTCTGCAGCCTGATTTAACGCGCTACAATTTTCAGCTCAGAATCATTGAGTGAAAAATTCAATTTTTATAATCTACAAGTCAAAATATTATTCCGTCGCTTTCCAATATATACAGTAAAAAACATCTTATATTATGTTAAAAATGGTTCGTTTAAAATGTTTTGTGTCGAATTTTTAAAATACTCGTATATGCATAATAGTACATTATAATAATAAACTTTAAGATAAACTTTTTATAAATGAATATATACGTGTGTATATATATATGAATATATATATACAATATATGTAAAATACATGTTAATTTAACATATTATAAATAATATAAATGTTAATTTTAATAAAGAAATATGCTTCCACAGTTTGCTTATAAATTATGTAATTGCCTCTTAGTGTATATTTTTTACATGATATTTGTGTTACTTCTAACACATTAATCTTATATTAACATAAAAATTTGAGTAAACCGATTGGGACAAATATTTCTCAAGGTTTAATTCCTTCTTTAGTTAAAAACTTGATGATAAAGCGTTTCTTGAGCCTTTTTATTTCTAATCCCCTCTCTGTTTACCGCTATTATTTTGTAATTATAAGTCCGCCTTGGGTTATTCCTATTAGCTAAAGAAACTCTTTTACGAGAGCTAAGAATGCAGCACTCTATTGTCTCTAAAAAAAATCAATACAAAAGTTGAATCACTCTGCACTCATGTATAGATACCAACGCGATGAAAATTATAAACATCGTATGATGATATCCATATTTTTGAGTTAGAGTGAAGTCGACCTCCGCTCGTTTGAAATACCAGGATATAACTTCGATTTTAGTTTTATCACGGCATTCCGATGTGATATGAGCCTCTCACGTTTCTCGGCTGGTTTTCGTCGATCGTGCCGCGGCCCGAGGTCGTGAGAATTTTATGAGAAACCTACCCGCGCACACACGACGCGACTCGAATTTGGAAGGTAGCCGACCACGCCGTTATTAGAAGGATCAGTTTCCGCCGGCCGGAGATAAAGGCGAAGGTATTAACGAGAAGACGAGAGGTGTTCTTATATCGCACGATCGCCCTTCTCTATAGTCTCTTCGAGAGGAGGCCGAGAGGAGGCCGAGAGGAGGCCGAGAGGAGGTTACGGCGGGATCGCACCTCGTCACGGGGCCTTCTTGGCGAGCACTCGGATCACGTACTCGAGAATCGAAGCGCTAGGGGATTCCCGACCACAATTATTTTCGGCTTAGGCGAGTAGGGGCGAGATTGTTTGAGTCTGACATTGCGTGATCGCGCCGTCGGACAAGGTAGATTATTGCGGACGTAGACATCGCAAGGAGAACGAGGAGGCGACTCTTGCTACCAAATCAGCTCCTCGACGAGAACGTGCGAGAAAGAAGAGAATATTTAATTAATTCTACAGCTGCGTCATGAGATTTTTTTTCTTCCTTGGTACCGCTTCGCGAAAAGAATCGATGATTTACGATCACAGTCGCCACCTCTCCGGTTTTTGATCGGAAACTACGTCTGAACGAATTTCCGGTTCTCCGTTTTATGGAAAAAATCTCTGATTAATCACTCTCAAAATTTGGATGATCGCTTTTAGGTGCGTTTTTTTCTTAAGTTTTTTAAATGCGTCAATTTTCTTCTGGTTTGGAAAAAATCTCCGGCAAGAGACTGAAATTGTGTTCCTCATTCATTGATAAACTCTATGCTCAGTACATTTTCAATCAAATGGTTACCCAATACTTTGGATCATACAATTCATAGTGGCTATCTATGCTGTCTATGGTGAATGACGGACCTACCATACTTTTTAAAGAATATAATGGTTCGTTGATGAAAACTTCTAATTGAATCGAAATGTTCGACAAAATTCTTGTACAATAATTAAATATTCAAATTATTTAAAAGATCACTTGCGCTCTAGTTTTTGCACTCTACTTTCATTAGTTTAAATTCCTAACTGATGATCTCTTTTTTTTTTAGAGAATTTCAAGTAACAATTCTTATATAGTATATCGGAAAAAAATTATAATATGACTGCATAATAGATTTAATGTTATTTATTTTTTGCCCACATAAAGGTTGTAAAAACTCTGTTACATAATACTCTGGAAGTGACCTACATAGTTGTTTTAACTTTAACGAGGATAACTGTTATATTATAACAACTGTAAAGGAGAAAATGATGTTATGACTCTTATAAGAATACAATGGACCCTTTTAATATCCGCTATTAAATAGCAAATTCTAATAATTAGATACTTATGGAATTATTTGTTCAGTAGCGAGCCGTTAGACTATGACGTTAATACGCCAATACACGATATTCAACAATTATTATAACACATTTTTACTTTTTAACGTTTCAAAATATTTTTAAGGTATACTTTAGCATTTAATTACACATATTTTTTTGTTCTTATTAAACTGGAACGTGATATCACTACAAGAATATATGAATATTTGACTGTTGTTTGTTATTTAACATTTTATTTAGTTATATATATTCCGAATTATACAAAGATATATATAAACAATAGCGTAGCATTTTGTTAATTGGCCTCCTAAGCGTGGCGATTGTTGACTTTCTTCAAGGTTTTCGTATTAAAACAATTATTCAATAAATTAATTGTAGCTGTACTGTTAATCTATAATTTTGTTATTTTGCTTTCAATTTTGACACCCTGTATTTTTAAAACTAACAGAGAATTCAATTGGACGTACTCAGTGCGTACTGTTGCACATACTAGTATTAATGTGTACACAAATTGACATGAAGATGTGTGTTTAATGTAAATATAAAAACGGATTAAATCGTGAAATCTACAATACATTTTATTGTGCTGTTAAGTAAAATACATATTTTATAATTCGAAATATTTGCATTTTACTTTTGCATTCATATTAAATCGGTGTACAGGCTTTAATATGCACCAGTGCGCACTAGTGCGTCCGAATTCGCTATAAGCTGTTTCGGACATATGAGTTGCATTCGGGCTGTGCACCGTCAGCACTATTGCATCATTCTATTCTTGTTTTACGTCTAATGAATAAATGATAAATATAGAATGACACAATAGCGCATTCTCCGTACGCAGCCATGGTAATATGAAGTTTCCGTTTTGAATTTGTGTAAGAAACTACCCTTTAATATTTTCCAAAGTTCCCAACACACACACATCAATGTATGTGAGGACATCGAATATTATATGTACTTATCCTAAAGAGTACAGAACCATGTAAAAACCGCATAAATACAGAACATATGTAACAGCTATATTCAATGTAGTGTCAATTTAACTTCAATTGACATACACTTTTTCCAATCATAGAGAATGTTATTACAACAATTATATAGCGCAATTTTTTCCGTGTGACAATAATTTCTGCAGTGGTTATCGACCTGTAATAGAATAGTGGGATCTCCAAAGAGCCTTTGATATTCAATGGAACACTATTCGAAAGGTGTAGCAACCGTGGTTACGATTGCGATCTCTTACACGTCACACCTCTCTCATAAATACAGGATGCATGGTTAATTGCTAACATTCTATCACACCTACATGTCGTATAACTATTACTATTTTTATTTTGTTGCTTTAGAATATTTTACGAGCGAACCACTCATAAATATTATTGTGATCCGTCGATATATTGACGTCGCCGCACGTCAAAACGCGCATTTGCGTAATTCGTCGCGTCACGATTCTCGCATCGTTGCACCCCGCCGGAAAAAAAGAAAACAAAAAAATCGACAACGACGGGGGTTACATCCGGCGCGAGTTGCATCAGTGTGTCAGACTCGTTCTCTGTCTGTCTCTTCCTCTCCTTCTCTTCCTTCCTCCTTCTCTCCCTCCCCGCCCTCTCTCTCCCTCTCTCTCTCTCTCTCTCTCTCTTTATTTGTCTGTATTGGTAAATAAAAAACGGTACTTTAGTGCAAACGATTCGCGTCCGAAACGTGTTACAATCTCGCGAGAATTTCGCGCTTTTCGTTCGTTCTTCGATACATCGCGTCGTACAAATTCGGGAGTTGGCGTAAAAGGGGGAAGAAAAAAAATAGACTTTTACCTTCCTGTCCGGAGTGTCAACTAACCGAATGTACAATACTAGAGTTGAAAATATTTTTTTGCGAACTTTCCGTAGCACATAAAACTTCGGCTATCGATGAGATTCTCATCCTATTTTATGATGAATCAGTCGCTTGATTATTTATGAACGTGCTCGTCGTAAACATCGGATGTAAGCACGTTTCGTTATACACGGCCCCGGCGGGGATGTATTTATTACGAAAAGCTAATTCTCGATGTCAAGGAAAAGAGCCATGGGCGGTACAGCAGGTTGCTCGGGGGAATGTTTCGTAATCAGGGATCGCTTTGATGAATTATTCAGTATCTCTATACGATTAATACATATTCGATCAGAACACACAAAAATAAATCACAAAATAATATACTGTTTTCTTAGACATTACAGAATTACAATAAAATGCGAGACACTCAAAGTTTTCGAATATGTTTTCAATAACACAGTAGACTCTTATACTTTCAATTTGGTTGCAGATTAATGTTTATTAATACATTTTAAATATATACAATTAGGAAAGTTGTATTAAATTTAATATATTTCACGCGTTCTAAACAGTGTACCCAAATTTTTATGTTAATTTAGTACAATGTGAACATATCAGGAACTAACACAAATTGTTATGAAAAAAAGTTAACACAATAACTGAAACAATTTGTAAATAAATTATAGAATCACATTTTTTTAGTAAAATTAATATTTATAATATACTAAATTAACACATTTCATCTTAAGAATTATATTTTAAAAAGAAATAAAATGAAAATTAATATTTAACACAAAATATTTAAATAACACAATCACATTAAATATTAACTATGTGAATAAATAAATACTAAGTAGGTATGTAAAAAATTCAACATAACATTTTAACAAAGATTATAGCCCAAGTATAAATTTAAGATATTAAATAATATATATAAATTGTAAAATATATTTTAAATTGTAAACTGTAAAAACAGAGAACATTTATTTCTTTTTTTGAAATAAAATTGCTTACCTTCAATACCTTCAATTCTATACAGATCTTCTCTGTCCCCTCTTTCCCTTAATTAAAATATCGAACTAACAAAGTATAATATGCCTTTGTTTTCAAATGATGTACCAAGTGGCGTCAATTACCAGCAAGAGAAAAATTATTTCGCTTCTGTAGATGCTTCTTCATCAAAAAAGAAAAGAGAATAAATCGAGCGTGCGATAAACAAATACACGGGAACGGGGGAAAGAAAAGCGAATGCGATATCAACGAAACATCAAGAAGTCCGTAAATGCAATTGAATGAATACACTGTTATAATAACGTATAATAGCTACAAAATCGTAATTAATTTCATTCCCCCGATTATAGATGCGCTCATTGGGTTTCCGCTTTGTGCTCCGTTGACGATAAACGTTATGCACTGCATGGTTACTATCTCAGCCGAAGGTTTTAAATCGAATGACGGTGCTTCACCATGGCAGCTCCTTCTCACCGTAATGAAGTCCAAAGTGCTAACCGACATCTACGGCGCACCAAACGTGGCTGGTCTATGATAGATTATACTGATCTATCATCACACAACTGTGCGGATCGCTTTTAAGAATATACTCCTTGCCCTTCCATTTTCTTTGTTTCTACTGCTCCAAGATATTAATTAATTACTTTTCGCTGAGTAATAAATTATTTTCTTGAATATTTTCCGAAATTTACTGATTTAAGCAATAGTAAATGAAAACGGACTGAGAAAAATGTTCAACGAAAATAATTGAAGAAGACCATATTCGAATCAAAATGAATCTTGGAGCTTAATTATATTTTTGTGTTAATTTTATAATATCTATTTCAAGACTAACTACATGCCAATTACTTGTCTTAAAATAGACTCAATTTGAAACTGGAGTAATATTATAAATTAAATTGACAAGCAGCTTAATCCTTTATAAGCATGCTGTGTCTTTTTTAATCCAAACAAAATTTCATTTCCAAATTCCTTAGCATCAATTTCAGTTTTTATTAAATAAAGGTTTCAACATTTGAGTTAAATAACTATTTGGCAATATAGCAAAGATGTTAAAAAATAATTCTGAATTTTTCTAAGCTTCTTGAAAGATTAAAACAGTAAAAAAAAGTTTAGGCTGGACAAAGAAGACCCAAAGTGCCTAGATGGAGTAAGAAAAATTATGTGTGCATCTTTAAAACACTAAAGAATTTATTGCGAAAAATATCACCGAAACCTCAAGATTTAAACCTGCACCTATCTTTTTATATACATTAAGTGACTAATTTAAAATCACGTCGCCGTGTTGTTCACGCTGTCTTCGACGGCTTATCAAAATCCTAGCAACGCTTGCTCTATCGCAGCATAATACGTCAAAAAAATCTCCTTCGCGACCGCGTTCAACGAGCAGCGCATAAATCATGACGGCGATCGGCGACGTAAGGCGGCCGATCGTGCGAGGCAAATTGGAAGCTGCGAAGAAGCGTCGGACAAAGTGCGCTCGACAATACGGCCGGTACATCGCCTCGATAAATCAACGCTTTCATCGTTCACCGGAGAGGAAAAAAAGATAGAGAGGATACTCTTCAAGGCAAATACCGGCTTACTCGTCGATGCGCGAAGATCGTAGTTACATTGCTAATATCTTGGATCTGGCACGTACATCGATGAGGCATTGTGAGCGTATAAAATACTTCATGTTTGTATATGCTTGATTTTGTACACAGTAAAAAATATTTTATATTTGTGTTAAAATTGGTCCTTAGTAAAATTTTTATGTTGAATTTTTATACATTTGAGAGTGTTAATTCGACATAATGTAAGTAATTGTATTACTTGAGTTGAATTTGTGTTAAATTGATATTTATCATAATTTTTAAGTAAGTGAAATAACAAAAAATGATAATATAATAACAAAAAATGATAATATGATGTAATAACAAAAGAATAGAGTTTTGAATTATAAATTATAAGATAAATTAATAAAATGTGTTAATTTAACATATTGCAGATGTTAATATTTTATAGAAATCTGCTTGCACAATTTGTTTCTAAATTGTGACAGTATTACATTTTTTATGTTAATTTTTTCGTAATAGTCATATTATGTAAAATATTAGCACTATGTAATACTCATACAATTTGGTAGCAATTATAACTTTTTCTAATAGGTATACATATTTATTTTATGCTAAATTACAAATTTAGATAAATAGTTTGGAATATACAAAATATGTTAAATTGAACACACATTCTTGAACTGTATATTAGTTTATATGTTTCTTTCTCTTTCTCTCTCTCTCTCTCTCTCTCTCTCTCTCTCGCTTTCCTCATCATTTAGGTTTTTCTTTGGCTCAATCCTAACTTTCATTTATTTGCGCTTGGATTCTACACCGATCGATGTCCCTTGAGACTTGAGTAATGCAGGAGAGTTAAAAAGAATACCCATCATCATGCAAGTCACGAAAGAAAAAAAAGTACTAAAGACATAGATTTCAAGAACCACTCAACCCTCTTATAATCTGATCTCCCATAACCAACTAACTCCTTTTCTCTCGTACACGCCGCGCCCAATTTCTTTTTCGTTGTTGCTCCTTATGCCGCGTCGTATTACTCCGTAGAGGGAAGAAATATCCGGAGCGCCGAGAAGAATTTTGCAAACAAATGAGGTCGTTATCCTACTGCGGGAGGCGACTGGGAGAATTAATAAAAAGCAGTCGCGCACTTTGGGAGGATGGCTCGACTGCCCGATGAAGGACATGAGGGCGATGGCAAAGATTGCAGACGGGAAAGAGAAAAAAAATTCGATGAGGGAGGACACTCCCCACTGGGGTATGGGACACCGAGCCACCCATTTACACAGGATATTATTTTCTATGGGCGCGGACGTGGATCGAATGAAAACGCTATGGGGTGCCGACGTGTCCGAGGACAAGCAGGACGGAGCGGACGGTGTTGGTGATTGTTGTCGCTCACACACAAAAGAGAACAAACAAGCATGGATGTGTGTTCTGTGTATGTGGGCGAGAGATGAAGAAATAGTGGTTTAGCACCTTAGCTATCCTTTGATTGAACCAAATGTTCCTTTTCCCAAATGTCCACGTAGCGGGATTTTTATTATCTATCCCCTTCATATTTTCTTCTTCTCTTTTTTTCTTTTTTCATCGCTTGCGAATGTTTTGCGGAAACGAGGAACATTCTCGCGGATTGCGGATGTTGCTCAGACGAAGCAATCTGATGAAAGCAATGCGATTAAGCGAAAGAGGAAGAGAGTCACTAAAGTGAATTGAAGTAAAAATTGGATCGATCTACAATAACCACCGTTTTACAAAACAAAGAAAATCAATTAATTTTTGAAATGGTATAACCTTTTTCGAATATACATGACGAATCCTGATTTGCAATTTTTATCATATTTTGAAATCGAAGATAGTGTTGGCATAGAAAGTTCTGAATTTGCGTGACATAGTTCTTGTATATATTATAGTAAAATACAGCGAGATGACAGTAAAATGAAGTGACCGAGGAAATTCTTTGTTCGGGGAGCAAAACGATTTCGTTCTTTCCCTTTTCTCCGATCCTATGAGGTTTGTTAAAAAGAATAGCAAACTGACGTCGTTAAGAGTCAATCGATCTAATTACAGGCATCAAGAGTGGAGAAGAAGCTTCTTTCTTCTTCTACGAAAAACCTATCGTTGCTCGAAAGCGCACCAATTATTCCATAGGTCATCGTTACCGCGCATCTAAATTTTTTTCTAAAAATTGGAAATTTTTCCGATATGTAGAAGTAAATAAAATACGCCGTTACGACCTGAAAAATTAAATATGTGCTAATATCAACGAAGAGGACATTGAGTAACACAGGCAAATGAACCGCAAGAATATGACAATTTTTTGTTTAAGCTTTTTTAAAATAATCTTTTTTTTTTTTTGCTAATTAATTACTTCCCTTAAAAAGATGGAATATAAATATACGTTTCGATAATGTTGAATAATTCTTGAAAGATTTACTTTTCTAACAGAAAAGATAAAAAAGGCCAAACGTATACTTTATTGAAAAAACTACTTTAATATTTGAAGCAATAAAATAGTGTAGTTTTGTTTTAATTTCCTTAAAATAGCGTTATTTTAATTACAACCTTTATTTGTTTAAATCTATTTCTTTTATAAAATAAATAATATATTTTGTGTTCTTATTTTATTTTGCTAATATCTACGTATGCTTTTATTCATCTTCGGTTAAAGCAATATTTCCATAAAATCAATATGGTAAAATTATTAATAACACAAATAACTATAAATTATTAATAATTTATATTAATTTATAGTTTTCGTTGCATCTTTTATTACCTCCATATTCACAATACTTCGAAAAATTTTCCTGTCCGCATAATCTGACTAATGAGAAAATAAACCTTAATTGCGAACAAATCTAATTACCGTGATTCGTGTTATGTAATAGTTTACACAATATTTATTACATGATATAACTAGATTGGAGTAATTTGAGCTAATTGAATGTTACGTTACATAATAATAATAATAACGATTGAAGCCGGCCAATCAATCGATCGGTTCGTTCGAGTGACTCGTCTCATCTCGGATGAGCTGGAACCGTTTTCTTCTTAGACTCTCCAATTTATGCTGACGGTGGCGACGAAGAGGGAGATGGGAGGTTAGCTCGATAAACGTTACGGCAACGGAGAAATCACGCCGATTTATACACGACGGCATTTCCAAGAGTCATGCTAATGTCCCGAGCTAGACGTCTTTACCGTCCGCCGTCGTTGCTACGTCTCGCTTCTATTCTCGGTAAATAAGTAGCTCAAAAGCCTTCGATCGGCACGAAATTACCTTTCGCATTAGGAAAGGGAACGGCTGAACTTGGGCTGAATTGCCATGAGCGCGAAACGACGGACGTTTATTCCCGTTCATTCGACGAGACGCGCGCCACAGCAGCCCCTTGAATTTCCGTAATACTCGTAAATCGTGCGATCTCCCAGACTCCCACCACACGTATACATATACACGACATGCTCGCACACGTGCAATATAACGAGATGCTAGTTACGAGTTAGTTTCTATTTTGGTTTCGAGAGAAGGAGATCTAAAGAGTTAAACTCATGCCAGTATACGCGATCTCCACAATACGAATTTTGCCTGAGAGAAAATATATTTAATACTTTTCTCGGATTTGTGGCGAATCTCGTACCAATCTCTCTTCAACAGAGCTCTTAATTCTCAGCGTTAAATATTTTTGTAATTAAATTTCAGTTAAGAGAAAAATTTAGCTAAAAACAGAACGCTGCGTAATTATTTGTGTCTTCGAAATTTGAGATTTATCGAGTCTTTCTTAATTTCTAATATTGATTAGTTTTTTTTAGATTATAAGGATGCATTACACATATTTTTTAACAAAATAAAATTATAAATTTTTAAATGTATGTATCTTGAAAATAAATACAAAAGGTTTAACGGCGATTTAGAATCTGGATTAAAAATTATTTCAAGAAGCACACATGTTTCTAAAAAATAAATAAGATGAAATGAGATAAAGTTTCATTTAAACTATAAAATTATATTATTAAATATAAATATTGAACTGTTTCATGTATATATAATATTCATTTTTATACGAAAAATATAAATTTCTAATTCCAGTCACTTTTTGTAGAGACTGTATGTCTAATATATCTTTAAATTCTTGGGGTTATAAAAACATTCGATATTTCTGTATTCAAGAGAAACAGAGAGAGGAAAAATCAACCAACAATTTAAATGGAAACACAAATAGAACTTGCATTATGTGCGATCGAACGCAGGAAAATATCTCTGACTTATAGTCGCATCTTGTGAACGGCAAAGCTGCTTATCACAGTGTCGATATTTCGTAAATTAACTGTCGAATTCAGTTTCGCCAAAGCTGAGATAAAGTTGAAAGGATATAATGGTATTGACGCATCTGGCAACAGCTTATTGAATATCGTGGGTATAGTGTCGATGAGGATTGAGAAGCTCCCTGTATACATCCGCGAGCCATCGAATAATATTTCGATAATAGCTAAAGCGCGTCTCATAATAACGACGCTCGTGCTGCAAATAATTCCTCTGGAACTTCACCGTCGATCATTAATCTTGATTCAAGAATTTTGACCTTGACGCGAGTTACTAAAATTACAATTTTGTATTTCGTTTATACACTTAAAAAATTATACACTTAAAAAATTTGTATTAAATTTAACACAAGTGTCTCAAACTGTCCACCTGAATTTTTATGTTAATTTAACACAAGATGAATATGTTAGGAAATAACACAAATATGAGGTAAAAAATTAACACAAAAAGTGTGACATTGAATTACAATTTAAAAATTATAGAAGCATATTTCTTTAGTAAGAATAACATTTGTTGTAAATCAACTTGTTCATTTGTCTTTATGTTTTAAAATATTTCATTGACATTTTCTCCACTTATTTGATTTATTAACACTAAATATTCAAATAAAACAATCATATGTTAAAAATTTAATACAAAAATTTTAACATTAATCAATTTTAACACTAATATGTCGTACTCAAATTATAGCATCAAGTTTGGACTAATTAAAATTTTTTACGTGCGTTAAATTAATCTTGAAAACAAAGAACGATCTGACAAAATACTTTTATAAAAAAATTCAGAAATTGATAAAATACAAAATATTTCTTACTGCTATAAGAGAGATTAAATAATCACGTCCTTGTTGATTTCCGAATTTTTAAATATAACATAAAAGTGTTTTGCCGGATCACTCTTCACTTTCAAGATTAATTCGACGTTGTACGCAAAAAAATTCAATTCGTCCTAAGTTTGATATTGTAATATAAGTACAACGCAGAATTTAATTGTTATTTGGTAAGCTGCTTCCCATCCTTCTTGGTGGTAAATTCAATTTTGCAAATCCTTTACTGCTGCCCCGGTGGTTATAATCTTCGCGAAATCTCTGCCGGTGATTTACAAACACGCCTTGCGAATTGTACTTGACGAAACGCTCTCTTCGTACCTCATCAACCATTGATACGAAATTCTTCTATGCATAAAGAATAGAAAATATTTGCAATGTGAGTTTTGTTATTCTACAAAAAGAGTTTTGAAATCTGTTGTGAATCTATTGTTCAGAATTTTCGTAAGACGGTTTATCCACGAGTTTCAAATATGAATTTACGTCGTAAGTGAGAAAAACCATATTGAATCAAGGTGATTCTCCGTGTTTAATCATATTTTTTTAATACAATTTTCTAATTTAAGCTAATTGTGCGTCGATTATTTATTAGTCTTAAACATAACCCCGAATTAAAGGCAAAATAGCAATATATTACAAGAAATTTAATAATTTTGATGTTCATAGACATCTTAGAAAGATCTTAATACAAAATCTGTAAGTATAATTTAATGAATTCATTATGAATTTATTATTTGACATGAAAAGATAAGGATTGTAGAACAGCAAGGGGTTTACGTTAATTTCGCAGACGTTATCTTTAGCGGTGGTTGATATAGTCAGTCTTCAGGTAGTCGATTGAGCGGAAATTACCCTTCTCGCGGACAATTACCGTACATTACATTCGCCGGAAGTTTATCTCTCCGTGGAGCATTGTGGGGCCGGTCGTGTCCGTGATAACGTAACATTGACGTTTACGCTACCATCTCGTCGGATGAATAAAGCAATGCCTTCACAAAATATTTGTACGTATATTCTATTATGTACACATGAATCAATTAGCAAATTAAATCTATCGATATTTAATGAACAAGTTTAGCAATTATTAAATATTCAAGTTTAGCAATTATTAAACACAGATTATGTAGCTTGTGGTTAATTAGGCTCTTCCACCGATTGCATTATTCTGATCAATGATTGATTTGTAATACATAATATTACATTATGTCAAATTAATTGATAATCATACACGTAGCACATACTGACGAGAAAATTAGATTTATTTCGCGTCAGAGTCTGTTTACGCGAACACCTCGATGCGCTACGATTTCTTTTTATCTTTGGTTGGGTTCTTTCGCCATTACGGTTTGTTCTCGCACGTCCGTGACGGTGAAAAGGGTTGCGCTTCCTCTCACGTGCACGCTTGAGAAAGAAGATAGGTACTCTAAAAGAAATTAAAAGTTTCTCCTTTCATCCGCGGAACCGGCTAATGTATTTACGATCCTCTCGCGTTGGAAAGTTATCCCTTTCCGCGTTAAAGTACTGCTTTCGATTATTCTCGCGCGCACGGATAGGAAGGAGCCTCCCGCGAGAAGTCGGTAATTAAATTGCTTGATTAACGCTGATAATTATTCCGCAAGTTCCATCGCCGGAAGCGCGGGAGAAAGAGAGAGAAAGAGGTAGAAATGGAGCGCTAAGAATTTCTCGGGTGGTCGACGCGCGGCGGCGGCGGCGGCGGCGGCGGCAGCGGGTCGCTGACGGAGAAAATCTCAGAGCAAATTTGTCCCTGGCAGTAGGACAATATTTACGCGGATATTAGATAATTGGTACATTCCGGAGATTTTCGCAAGTGCTTCGAGGGCTTTTTAACCCTTTCGATCGATTCTATCGAGTAGGTTGCACTGAGCTCCGTTTTCGTTAATTGTAAAGAGCACTGAAAAATTTTCATTATTCGAATAAAAAATATAATCTTGTACCTAAAGCTATGTTTAACCCTAAAGCTATGTTTTTAATTTACAGCATATTAAATAATGATTAAATTTCTCAGATATATCATTAACACACCTAATAATCGGTGCTCAGTATATTTTCAATCAAACATGTTATTACGAACACTCATCAGAAGTAAAAATTAAACTCCTAAAATTTTTATCTTTTATCTTATACCGTTTTAAAAATAATTTGATTGCGATATAATATCGCTTTGGTTAAAATGACAGTAAACAATATAATGTAGGTAATTTTCATAATTTTTAATACGTTTTTTTATTTTGCGTTCCACTTTTTTACTTATTTCTAAATATTTTCGTTTTTTTTACCTTGTCTAAAATTATCGCGGCACATTTGTAAATCTTTTATGACATATCATTATGCCATGACACATCAGTTGAAAAACTTTGCTCAGAATAACACACTGGATATGGCATACTTAGATTTTTTTTTAGAATTGACATTTCTATAATAGATACTTTTTAGCAACAGATAAAATAATAAAGTTTAACACAGTGGATCATTACATCCCTGTTTGCTAAAATTAAACAAAAATGAAACTATCACTGTATTACAGTGTAAATGCCTTCCATTTAGTGACACAAGACGACACAAGTATCGTTTCATCTTTGTCATCATGGAATGCAAAGGAAGGTAGAACGACTTTATGTTAACTTGTGTTACAAAATGGAAGGCACCCTGAGTCTCTTGCTGGGAAGCACCATTTGAAAGTTGGCTACTCTACCTGATAGATTTGAACACGTTAGGAAACCCTTTCTCTTTGGACATCTTTAATCAATATCCGCGCTATAAACGCTGTGCATTCTCGTAACGTTGAGACACTGCCGCGTGGAAATAATTTTTAAATAATAACAATCGAAAATTTTCTAAATGTGTTGTGTATTTTTGTGTGAAAACATTCAACTATATAATATATCTTTTTCTATAAAATCGAAATTTTTTGGAACACTATTTAAGAAGTCTTTATCTTAATTCTTCCAACAAATACATAATTTTGGAAATCTTTCTTTCCTTTTTTTAATGTAATTTTTTTATTAATAAAGATACATTTGCTTGTTATGTATTTAAAGTCTGGCATTTTATTTTTATAAAAATTTTATCAACAATTAAACTTACAATTAGATAGAATCATCTCCAGTCTCGTTTTTGTGATAAATCAAATAATGTATCGTTCTACAATTAAATTAAATAAATAAATTATAATTATAAAGGAAGAATGATTTTAGATACGTACTACGTTTTAAGGATTATAAATATACAAATTATTACAGATAATGCTACAACTATAATTTTTCTTTCACATTGTTTAGCTATCCGAGAAAATGGTCGAAAGGGAGATCTATAATCTAAATTTCTTTTTAAAAATCTGAAAAAGGAAACTGAGATAGAAGAAGAGAAGCGCCGTTAGATACGTAAGCCAGCTGATTCCGACAAATTACAATATCTCGCCGTTTCGCTCGCTTTTTCTTGTCTGTGAAAAAGCGGACGGGAGATAGGTGGTCCCCCTTCCCTCCTCATTCGAAAGGATATTGCCGAGGGTGTGCGGAGGTGCGAGGATCTTCGCACTGCCGTTAATCATTCGTGACACGTACGTGGCGGGATTTAGCAAATAAATGAAATTATTACACGACGGCGCTGGTGTTGCCGGAGTACCAGAGGCAGCTGCCGTTAAGGGAGAGAAAGGAGAAGAGAGGAACTAGAAGGATCTTCTCCAGGTTATATAGTGAAGCGTGATGAGCCGCCATTCCTACCCGGTAGACGTGCAGGGTCGGTGGCTACTATTGGCGAGATATATCTGCAGCCGAAGGGTGTGCACGGAAAGCCTCAGTAGAAGAAATAATTTCAATGTACGATTAAGCCCTTCCGGGCGATCGATCGTGCTTCCATTACGCTACACGCATCCTCGGGTTATTTATCGCTTTTGATATACTCTATTTAACAGAGACAGAGAAATTCAAAGGTTAAGGGGATTCCAAAGTCGTCTGTTTTACCAATTCAATGGGACTTACACATACGATTTATGTCATCGATACATTATCTACATCATATTACTATGTACATCAATATTGAAGGTATATAGGTACATAAATTTTCGTAGAACGATTTCTTATAGAATTAGATGTCTATAAGTTTAATTCTAAGAACTCCATATCGTTTTTTCGTGTAATCTACTAGTTTTTACTCTTCAATTTCGTAAGTATAAACTGCAGAACCAAATGTTGTCACGATTCGATAGCTTAAGACGCTTTATTGGAGACGGTAAAGACTTTAATTTCAAAAAACTTATTCGCTTGTTATAAAATTCTGATAAAAGATTTTCTTTGTAAAGCAGTATATTATTCTACGAAAATTATTGCATTTAATTGGTAAAACAAATGACTTTAATTCCTTTAAATAGTAGTGAAAAATAGCAATAAAAATGTTATGTATATATACACTGTTGGAAAATTTATGTTAAATTTAACACACTTTACGTGACTCAATCGGTCCACTCAAATTTTTATATTAATTTAACGTAAACGTTATGTAAATATTAAAAATGTATTTAATACATTATTCTCTCTCTCTCTTATACTATTTTTATATTATTTATTTACTAAAATAAATATTTAACTAACGTCATCACATTATATTACATTAACGTACTTGGGTATATTAAACAATTTTAACAAGAATTAATTTTGATACAAAAGTAAAATGTTATTTTAAAGATATGTTTCTTTGTTAATTGCAAGGATTTTAATGTTCTCTAATGCGAAGAAAGTGCTTTATTAATGAATCAGCGAAAGGATTTTTCGATGATTCTTTAAATTCCCAAACAGTGATTGTCGGAAAGAAAGCTAATTTATAGTACGAGATTGACCTGTTTCATTTCTGTCATTTAATTTTATTTTCTCAATATTTCGTAATAGCACGCAAACTTTTTTCATTTTCGCGCTTATTATTTGCCCCGCATATGGCGACGAGAAAGCGATCGCTCACAATTTCCATCATCGGGGAAACGAATGACGTAACAACGAATACTGTCTGTTCCGTTATATGATTATGAATCGTTATAATTAATGAACGATTATCGTAAGCGGCTTATATTGATTTTCAGTCTGTCGTAATGCACTTATTGCAACATTTGACAAAACAATCAGTATAACATTGATAACAGCTTAATTAACATCTCATGTTATTATAAATATATGAGCGACACGAAACAGGCGGACGAGATTCTCACCATTCTCACGTTGGACTAATGAATACACATGTGGCCGATTATATCATTGTCATCGAATCAATGCGTGTAATTACAAGTACATGGAGCTAAATTATATAGCTGCACATTTACCTTTTAAACCCGTATTTACTTTTACTGTTACAATAAATCTACGACTATTTTATTTTATAGAACAAACAGCTCGGTTTTTTATATGTTACAAAAGTATATAATATATGTACATTGTTATTAGTTTTATATAAGTATATAGTGTCTAAGCTCATTAATAGCATCATTGTGATGTCTTCGACGTGTTCTCTGTTATTTGTCTGTTATAGAATCTCTTACAGAATAAACAACGTTTTGTATAATACTTACATTAAAACCATTTCTTAAAATTTATTCGTTACATTTTTAACATATCTAACTGTTAATTTGAAATAATATGATTATGTTGTTAAATATTTTGTGTTAAATTAATATTTAACATTTCTTAGTGATAAAATAATACAATTTATGAGTAAGTGAACAAATAACATAGAAATAATATAATTTTAAAACTCAATTATAATTCGAAATAAAATCAACGCGAATAAATCAAGCAAGAGAAATAATTTTATTTTCGGTTAAAGCGGATCTAAATGCTTGATATGCAAATTATTGCATTTATATTTTTTTTAATTTTATAAATGGCTTGACGATTCGGTTTGTCGGATTTGAAATGCAATTGCAAACTGAAGTTGAAATATATTTTAAATTAGACTGATCGTCAATTTAATTATGATGCTAATATGTATTTTAAAAATCTGTAAATAATTTATTGCGAAAAAAATATTATCTCAGCCAAGATGGAACTTCTGATTCTCCGAGATGAGCGTCATACTATAGCTGAAATAACATTTTTCGCAATAAATTATTTACAGATTTTTAAGATGTTTAATAACATCATTATTAAAATTGAAATCAATCTAATTTAAGCTGTGTATTTAAGCTTCACGCAATTTGCGATTGCATTTTAAATCCGACAAACTGAATCGGCGCGCATTTTTCAAAACTAAAAAAATGTATTTGTAGAAACTTGCATATTATTAAGCAATAAGATCCACTTTAATAAAAAATAGAATTATTTCTTTTAAATGAAAAACTTAAATTCTAGGATAAATGAATAGAAAATGTGTTAACAAATAATGGATGTTAATTTTACCGAAATATTTTCTATAATTTTATTTCAAATTGTGTCAAAGTGTTACATATTTACGATAATTTTTACATAATGTTCATTATGTTTTTACATAACACGTAAAATATGTTGAATATAATATACATTTTCCAATTACACACGTAATGTATTATTTATTTTTTAAATAAAATTTAGTAACTTTCACAAAGTTTATGTCTAGAACGTTTTAATGCTAAGAATAAATAAGAGCAAGCTCCTCTTTGCATCTTGTTAGTAATGAGTACATTATTCAATAACGTCATTACCATAATAAATTCTAAAAGCACTTGACGTGAATGCACATGATATTACTGACCATATTAATATACGATAATGTTAAGAAAATTATGAAAAACAACTTCTTTCAACGTCGAATGTGCAGTAAAAATATGAAAATATAATGTAATAAGAATGATATTGAAATAAATTATATTATATGCATCTGTAAAGTTATTACGCGATCATTACTTCCGGTTCGAAATTTTGATCATTATATAAATATGTAATAGTTAATATAAAAAGCGACACACTTTCACAGAAGATATTATGATCTCTTTGAAAATCTTTTAAGAACGACACAAAAACTTAAGAACGCCATTTGGCGGACGAATTACAAAAAAAAGTTAAGTTAGTTTATTTTGATAGAGTAATCTAACCTAACCCATATTGATAATAACTCGAAAATCACGTTTTTTGAATTGAGTTGTTTTTGAAGTAAGGGAACGATATACGTATCTAAACTATCAACCAAAACTATCTCAACAAAATCGTTCATTCTATGTGGGAATGCATTTCGGAGAAACATTTTCATCTTAAAAAAAGTTAATCTTATATATATAAATTTATTTGCATTCCTAATTGGATCTTGAGTTAATATTTGCAAGAGCAAACAGCAGAAAACCGCGTAAACTTTCTTTAACTTTTTATCGCCCATAATTTGCAAATATTAAAAAATGTAAATTGCGACAAGTGTACCGTGGTATAATCGTGTTCCGTACAAAAATGAAGAGAAAAGAAAGTGCATCACGCCTAAAGGTTCAGCCGGAAGTACGTATACATCTTCGTTTATAACTTTTCTTCAGTAACTCGTCTAAAAGACCAGCGAGACTGAACAGGCTTTTGTGCGCAGTTTTGCGTGTTCCTTGGCGGTATTGTTACGTATCAAGGTGAAAGAAAGTATACCCGCGATTTCCACCAAAAGTGCGAAACTTTATCGCCGCGCCGCACATTGTCGAGCCTGACTGATGAAGACGGAGAGACGTGATAAAAAGAGGTCCCGGAATTTACGAGGGAGAGCGTTGTTGCAATCGCGGGTCGTCACGGTATCCCACGCCTCGAGTTCCGTGTAGGAAGTAACGAAGACGATTGTGTATTTCGATAAAGTCAACTTAATGCGACGATGACGAGTGTCGTCGTCGGGCTCGACGTCGACCTACTCTACTCGCCCGACTCGCTCCTTTTCCACTTACTTGGCGACATCCCCTTGCTTTCTCATGATCGTCTCTCTTCCCTACCCTTTTTGCTCCTCCGCCTCGTTTCTTCATTCTTCATCGCGTGGCAAGAAAACGCGGTCGCTTCGGCCCCATAACAACGAGACCGAAATCGTACGTAGAATTTATATTCCACCGCCGCGCCGCCACGAGCTGCTCGTCGAGATACGACCCGCTATTCTTCACGTCCAAATCCCCGGACTCGCGAACGCGCGCTCGCGAGTGCGACGGTGGAAATATTTTATCTTTATTTAATCTCGCCGCTTGTACGTCGCCGCGCCAGATGTATACGGATGATTTTTATTAGAGCTGGCGAACGCGTACTTTTGCCGCGCGCGATTTTCCCTCTCGGCGGTTCTCGCTGGAGCTGATTGTTAAAAGATGGGTCCGTTAAAAAAGGAACAGAAATATTTTGGCTTGCAAATATTTCCTTTGCATGCGACGTTTTTATCTTGAACTCGGGCGAAATTTATTCTTCGGAAGGATAGAACAACCGTAGAATAGAACCACGACTTGAAGATAAATCTCATGTATCTATTCATGTTCGGCTATTCATGTGCATAAAATTTTATATACTGCGACATTTACAAGAACAATATCGGTAAGAGAGATGTCAATTCTTTATCTAACAGTTGAAATTACCTTTAGATCTGCTATGTTTCTTAAAAAGAGCGAACTGTATCCATTCAAGAATGTTTTATAAACCTATATTGAATTGAGAATACTTTAAATTACAAAGTTTCTGCTTCTCAATACTTTCATTGAATGATGATTCTTACGTACTTTTAGAGAGAGAGAGTTGTTGAAAAGAATATAAAGTTAAAAAAGTTTTATTCACAGAGATTTTAAGGAATCAAAAAGACAAATTGATTGAAATTTTGCACTGTGTTATTTATGTTATAATTTGTATCAGAATCTAAATAAAACTTAATACGTAAAATAATGAAAGAATCAGAATACATACACATATAAAATATATCTGTTAAATTATACGTATACATCGAAATACACGGCATGAAAAATTAGGAATAAAAACGCGTCAGATTACCATCCCGTACGCGAATTATGGATCGTCCAGAGAGTGGGTTTTGAAAAAATAAAATAAATACCGAGCGTTTGAAAATAATGCTTTTTGCTGCCGAAACAGTTTATTTTTTGACGCGTTCGCGTCCCTTCGGAACCATCGATCGCATAGGATATTTGCTGTATCGCCAACCCGAGGGACTCGCGTGACGCCCGTCGGAGAACGAAACATTTTGTTAACCGTACCCAGCTCTGCTGTTTTACGTGGATTCATGCAAGTCCCGAGCGTGCCCCCCGTCCCCTTTCCCTGTCCCTCCTGCCACCGTTTTGGTGGTATATTAAACGAGAAGAAATAGATTAACAGAACAGCGGCATTAATATGGATAATCGCGTAAATTTGCATGAACATTAATTCGTGCGTCATTTAGCCCTGTCACTGTAATACAGCGCGACAACGACACTCGCACCGCTACGACAGTACAAAATTATGTTAGCCTCACATCAGGAACACTGGCATTATTATATGTATATCAGCACTGTGACGCGCTATTCAATTACCAGATAAAAATTAATATTATTACCAATATACATGTTACTGCACTGAGAGAAAAGTGTTTGGCACTTGTGTACTATAATTGCCGCAATTAAATTGCGTGGCAAAATGATTATAATTAGGTGAAGGAGAGAGAGAGAGAGAGAGAGAGAGAGAGAGAGAGAGAGAGAACGCTCTATTTTTATAGTTATTACTGCTATAACATTAGTAATAAAATAAATAACTATTATTTTATTCATAAATAATTATATTACAATTGTCCTAGAAATTGAGACGGTCACAATAAAATTCCTTACAGTTTTTAAACAAAAATAAATTTTTGTTTAGTACACTATAAAATTAAACTGAAGAAAATTTAGTAATAAGATATAAATTTTTCATCTAAAGGTATATTATTTTTGCGTAAATGTTATATTTTGACTATTGTAAAATTTTAAATTTAAAATTATTTTTTTGTCTACGATCTCCTCTAAAATTAAAAATATTAGCAATTATAATTCAAAATCAGACCAATAAGAATAAATCAGTTAAGAGAAATAATTTTTGGTCAAACTGTATCTTATTGTTAGTACTTGAATATTCTGTTGTGAATTTATAACATAATTGTTTGTTAATTTAATATTTGATATTAAACCTTCAACTAGTGACATACGTAAAACTGACTCTATCACTGTGATAACGTCAAATTAACTCTGTATCACTACTGTAATTGTTAACATTTTTTTTATTATATACCCGCTGCATTCCTCGCTCTACACAGTTCATTAGTTCTCAACCGACTGCAAAAGTAGAACGTATATTGCATATATTTTTTTTCCATTTTTGTCGTCGAATTAGAAATTATTAACTGATATCGCAGAATCTATTAGATCAACATTCCGATGGTAGATATACTAAAAGATTAATTATTTATTAGGTTTCATCAATAAAGCTGTTTTTGATCATATTAATTTATTATACGTACCGTGTAAATATTTAATTAAATAATGACAATAAAATCTACAAACAAATAAGAAAAGAATGTTATTTTCAGTCAAAATAAGCCTTGATGTTTTTGTAATATTTATATTATAAAAATACAATTATGTTAGTTTCTATAGCTTGTGTGCCGCTCTGATTTGTTGGGCTTAGAACATAATCATTGAAATAATAATTTCACAATTTAATTAATTGATCATCAATTTAGCACATTGAACACCGACGACACACGCTATGTGTCAGAATAATCATTTCCAAATATTGGATAGTTTCAAGCTTCGACTCCTGCGGTACGCCTATAAAAATTGATCGGCGCTCAATATGTTAATAAAAATGTTACCAACGTTTTAAAAACCTATAAAAATAATTTATTAGTGAAAAAATATTAGCTCAGCCGGGATTTATATATATAAAATAGATCTCTCTCATTTTGTGAGGACATTTTTTCAAAAATGTGTTTTATTTAACGCTTGCAAGCTTTCGTCCTTGTTTAACATTTGATAAACAACGTGGATGAAATAATTTCATGATTGTTGCGAACTGTCTATAAAATATATGAAATTTACAAAAAAGACAAAGACTCTCTCTCAATAGTGAGTATAAAATTAAAATAAAGGAACAATGATGCGCATTCTACGAAGAAAAATACAAATAACATTGTAAAAAATAATATTAAAATAAAATTGAACAAATTTTTGAGAATGATTGTAACGTTACAACTAATTCCAGGCATTGATTATTATTATTATCATTTCCTAATGATGTTTTATGATTCATAGTAATCATAGTAAATTAAAAAAATAAAAATCTAGATAAAGAGTCAGTTTAAATATGCAAATTACATCATAGATAATTATCATTAAAATAATTAAAATAATATTGTACGTTAAACTTTTACACTATAAAGAAACAAAAAATATGTTATATTTTGTGCACGCAATAAAAATTACTTAATGTATGAAAAAAGTATTTTTTGCTTCTGCATACATAACGTTTTACCAACAAGCAACTAACGAATATCCATGTCGATAAATCTAGAACATTTTGCCTTGCGGCTACATACACATACCTGTTATTGTATTTCAGAAAAATATTGACTATGGTAACTACTGTATTCTGTTACTTTTGTCCCTGGTCTACTTTGTTAATTATAAATATTGTATTGTAAATCATGAAAATATTAAATTTTAGTATAATACAACAAAATATCAAGGTGTATATGGTACATAAATATAAGCGGTAAATAATTTTTATATAATAAATGCAATCACAAATAAAATAAATATAATTATTTTCTCAACATTTGTATTTCTTATTTACATAGTAATAAATAATTTTTTATTCAGTGTACATTATTGAGTTTCTTTTTTCAGAAATACATATGTGGAAAAGGAGTATACAACTCTAATTAAGAAAAACGACATAAATATTAACAGTTTCACCTTAAGCATTGTTACAACAGCTAATTAAATTGTTTGAATAATTAAATTGTTACAGCGATCGTGTAGCATAATTTAATAACAAAAGATAGGAACTTTTTAATAAACCAATGTTTTTAATTCAATTTCTACATTGAAAGAATACTAAATATGAATAAATATTTAGATATTTTTAAATAAATATTTACTAAATGTAAACATACAGGGTGAAAAAAAGTATAGAAACTTTAAAGAATCTCGAAAAACAAGTTTTATAGAAAAGTGTTTAATAAAAATATGAAATAAAAAATAATGGTCACATTTAAAAAATTTATCTTTGACTTTTTTTATATAAAATCAAACTGATAAATAGATCTTCTTAAATTCTATAATTTTTATCCAAAACACTTTCTTTTCTGTAAATTTTATATTTTCCAAAATTTTTCAGGGTTTTCATATTCTTTCCTTATTCTGTATATTTATAATATTTAGTTCAATAATCATTAATTTGATTTAACTATCATTTTTTTTATTGATTAAGTTATATATATATATATATTTATTTACTATAAGTAAACGTTTACATAGTACCTATTATTTAAAGAAATATATGTATTAAGGTTTAGCAAATTTTTTTCAATGTATTATAAGATTGTGTCAAATGTTTTATGAAAAAAGAAATATAAGGGGAGGCACATCTTCCAATTTGCTTTAATTTCTTACTAGCTTGTTTCACAGTTTCTATTTTTTTTTCGACTAACAATGCTCCATGATGATCGATCGGACTGCAGCAGATCGGATAATACGTCCGCCTTAGCTGCGTCGCTCTTTTTGCATTCATTAACCTGCGACGTATACAGGCAACCCTGGTATATCCCAAGGGCTGGTCTATGCTAAACAGGATTAGGAGGTCACAATGGGACCCAGAGCCCGACGGGGTAAGGACTCCTTAATAAGATTCATTGTGTTCGCGCTCCAGCTCACGCTCGGACGCGGTGCGCATATCCCGCGTAAAAGGAGTAAGGTTGAAACAAACATTTTTTTAAAAAAACGGAGAACACCGCGGAAAATCTCGCTGGTGGAAAGCTGTTTTTCGTGCATCTATGATGCAAACAGCCAGTGCTCGCACCGCGCGCATCCGCCAAGCACAAAGCTATTGAAAGAGAAAAAGCATGGGTATTAAAATTCTCATTCCACGAGAATGCTTACGGCGAAAATTAGCTGAATCCACGTCCCGAACATTTCATCGGACAGTCGAGGGATATTTCAATTAAATTCATCCAGATACCTTCTTTTTACAAAGATATTTGCGATTTAATTACGCGCCAATATTCGTATTCGATTCGATTTGGGTTAGGTAGTAGGAATTTGCGAGGATATTTTCTCGAGCGACGTGAAATCGAGCATCTGGTTTTCCCCACCGAGCAACATCGAGATACATCGTTATGCTTGCAAAAAGTCGACGTCGCGAGGTTAATTATCTGCACGGAACGACCGTAATGCACAAATAGGTAGACGCACGCTCGTATGCGCATTACCGGGGGTTGTCGAGTGCACGTGTTGCGGCGCAGCATGCCGCTAAAGAACGCGCCGCCGGAACGACAGCTTGCACCGAGAGATTTTCTCTGGTGTCAGTGAGCCCGGGGTAACGACTGGCTTCCGGCACAGCCGGAAATGGAGCGTGGTCGCCTTTCGCAAGGAAGCTTGTGCCAACAGATCGGAAGTGGTTGTCAACAGCGTCTCGTCGTCAGCGACGAAAGCTTCTTGTTACTGGGTTCATCAGATCTTATAATATGGATTAATTTAAAGAAAAATCTCACAGTGTGCCATTAGTTTGTACAAATAGTAATTCTCACCGGCGGTGTATCTATTTAGTTAAATATTTCTTTGAAAATTTGGAAGCTTTTTGTTAAATTTAACACCATATACATATCTCAAATGGTCCATCCACATAAAATAAATACGTTAGCAGATAACATAAATGTATAAAAAATTAACAAAGAAGTATAACATTGACATAATTTATAAACAAATTACAAAAGCATATTTCGTCAATAAAATTAATGGATACATTAAATAGATACTCTATAAAATTCCTTATATGTACATATTGCTTTCTTATTTAAAAAATAACACAACTTAAAAAAATTTTATTTTCACGTTATTACGTTACTATGCAAAGTCAAATTAGCATTGTCCGTCAGAGAAGTGAATAAACGTAACTTTATTAAAAATTGTCAAAATCTTCACAATTCAAAAAAGCTAATTTAAAAAAAATCGTCACGATTCAAAAAGAATGGTTTTTAAACGTTGTAAGACGAAAAATTCGATCACGTTAAGAATATATTTTTTGTCGATATTATTTCATTAGTCACTAAATTTCTATTAAATTGAAAAATAATTTCCGTTTAAAATTAATTTCCGTTTTTCTAGGAAATTAATTTTTAGTGTTGTGTTACTTTTGAAGTGAGGGAGCGATATGTTTTAGTAGATGTAATATCCTTTAAAGTCAAACTTAAATTGAAACTTAGATTACATAATGTTTGAGTCTTCCTCAATTCTTTAATTCGATAGCAAATATTTGAAGATCTTAGGAAGTATGCAACACTTCCTTCAAATCATCGCCATCATCGCAGACTTTCCGTTGTTGTTCCAAAGTATGAAACTTCCTTGCGCCAGACTTCAACGAGCAGAGGCGTTTCGTCGGCAAGAGCGGAAATTTGAGATCATCTCTCCATCGTGAGCAGAAGGGGAAATAGTTAGTCGATAGCTGCGGCTAATTACAATCAGCGATTATCGATCGGTACGCGCAGGATAATCCTGGTGGGGACAAAGGGTCGCCGTCGAAAAAAAAAAAGCAGACCGGCTGGCTGGTAGCCGGTCTGGGTGATCGATAAATTAACGCAAGCAGAATCCGGCCGAGACAACAGAACGGCAAGACCAGCTCGGCCGACACAACAGCAGAGCAACTACAAGCGGTCCGCCCGAATAGCCGCGCGCGCGATGTTACCGGAATTACATGGGATTTTAATCGCGTGTTGGTTTAACTAAGCCCATCGAATATAGCCGCGATATATTAATGAGTGTCGCGCATGCCATGGTGAATCCTAAATGCAGGAAGTGTGTACTGCTTTAATTGCAGCCAACGGTGACTCCGATATACCCACCTAACGAACATAATTAATCGATAATTCCCTTGGTCCCTTTCCCCCCATTTTTGGATCTGCATAAGCGTCCTCGATGCCGCCGGCTACGCGAAACGCATAATCCGATATTAATTTACATACCCGGCTCATTACGGTACTTGAGAAAATATCTGCTTCGTAAACGGTCGCTGATTCCGGCCCCGGTAATTAACCTCGTGGGTTGACGTTCTAATTACGAGGTGCTAGATAAAAAACACATGTTCACGGGCATTGGCTCGTTTCAACGCGCACAACCCCCTTGTGCAAATAGTTATAATAAATTAATAATCGCGCGCATCTCTTCGCGTTATTCCGCGAAATGAAATGGGGTCGAGTAGATTAATGCTTTATTCAGAGACAGCAAAACTATTTTTCTTTTTATTATATTTTTTTTTCATCACTGATGAGCGGATAAAGCATTACGATGATAATTCATTTCTCAGCAAAATGTTTGTACCGTTGTGAAGCGCTCTGAGAATCGCTTATACCCATCGATTAAAAAAATTTTTTCTAAGATTGTTAAATAAAACAGGCTCTTTTCACATTCATATTTTTGCGTGCTTATTTTTGACGTAAATATGAAGCGATGAAAAAAAAAACATACTTGTATTAGTGTTGATATTGTTAATAATTAATATTGATGATGTGTTTTATTTGAATAAACCAACCTTTTGTTTTGTTAAAATTTTAGATGGAATATTCCCGTAATAAAAGCTCAGAGAAATTCATTTCCATCGAACCTTCGTATACAATTTTTATGCAGTAGATCGTTTCAAATTCTAAACATGTGCTTGCGAAAAATTACGGAATTAGTTCTCGAAATATATATTCTCGAAAAATTTGTGTTTATAAATTGTCTAGAAAAACAATCAGAGAAATAAAACACTGATGAAAAAATGTCTGGTAATAACAATCAAGTCTAGATGATACAGTTGCTGAAATTTTAGTTAAATAATTTCAATCAAATTAATATAACAAAAAAATTAATAACAAAAAAATTCAACTGAACTAATCAATCTTTTCGAAATATTTAGTAATTATTATAAAATTAATTACGATCTCCGATTATTGTTATCGTTACTATTACGGTTCGACAGTATTTTGTTAAATATTGCATCAATACGTTAAATAAGATGCATTTGACAGTTATATAATCAGATTTTAATATGGAAAAGAGCTGTCAAGATTTGTAATTTTGAATAATAATTTGACTTATGGATATCAGTATTGACATCTGTTGCCTTTCTTTTTCTTAATGAAGATAGAAAATAGAAGACAATAAGTGGAAATATATGATAACTATATATATCATGTCAAGCTGATGTCCAGAATTACGAATTGTGAGCAACATTGGTATAGATTTATAGAAAAATGTAATTATATTTTTTCTTCTAATTTAGCCACACGTCTCTTTATTCAACTTTCGAGTCATGAAATGAAATTGGTCGTTTTGTAATAATGCTATATTTACTTGTATTGACAATAACGTCCACTCTTTCAAAGTTATAAAAGTTAACAAGTGTTTAGCTTCTGTCGATACTCGACGAGAAGTATTTACTGAACGGCGTTATTTGAGAAAGAAAGAGAGGTAGCGAGAAAGCCAATGGGCGCTCCTCTCGAAATTCGGCCTCGCGAAAAAAAATGAACGTACGCGCGGCGAGCAACGTGCTGGAAAACAAACGGGACAAAGCTTAGCACACCCGACAAAAAAGCTCACGCCCGAAAAACTCACTCACCAGCGCGCGACAAAAGACGAGCGCGAAACAAAACAGCTATGCGTCGTGCTTGCGTCCCTGTGTCCCTCGTCCTTCACCGCTGCTCCTCTAACCCTCTCCCACTTTTAGAAAACAAAAAACATGTGAAAAATCTTCCGAAAAACTATATTTTACGAAAAACGAGACTTTGTTCAACGCTCGGGGGTGAGAAAAGGGCAGAGAATGCTAGGCCGATCGGGGAAGTGGGAAAGAAGTCACGACAAGAAACGGATTCGTCCAAATTAATAGGTTATAATCACAGTTGTCACTTTTCAGTTAGTGTTCCACTAAAGATCGACGGTTCTCCTACCAGAGATAAATAACTAGTACCAAAATTGTTGAAATTGAAACTGTTCTGTAGTGCATTCTCCAAAAAAAAGTTTAGCTCTTCTGGAGATTAAAATAATCTTGCCATAGAGATCGATTGTTTTTATAAACATTTACTGTTTTTTAATGCATTCTCTGAAAAAAAAAAAGGTTATCAGATTTGACTCACTTATCGAAAACACGCATACTTGAAAGAAAAATTATTAAAATTTTAAATGAGAGATCAACGGGAGAATTCTTTTCCATGTGTTGAAAAGATTTAATCAAAAAATCGGATCAAAAGTCTTCAGTTGAAAACCAGAGAGGTGACAATAATAGTTACACAGAATTTATTATCCTTTAGATATGTTGTAAGGGAAATTGTTCTGCGTAATTCCCCGTAAAAATTAAATGGGGACGGCATTTCATTTAAAAGTATAAGTGAAAACTTCACAATAAGATTTTTATAAAAATATTTAATTTGTCTTTTTATAACGATAGGTTTCTACTTTCTACGCAAAGAGAGGTTTGGCTTGAACTTATGTATTTGGTTTTTTAGTAGTAGAGCTCTCGAAGGGGAAGGGAGCGGGGCAGAATCCACTGCCTCTATATGCATATACACTTTATCTCGCGAAAACGAGAGATACTACATGGGTTTACAATTTTCCACGCGAAACGAGAATGGTATAATTGTACTGTTCCACATGATATACTTCAGAAATTATTAAAATTCGCTTTTTATTAATAAATTTTTAACGAATAACAAGTAACAACTAAAAAAATTTGAAAGTTATTCAGGATTGTGACGTTGACAACGCATATCAAGGACGAGATCATTGGATTTGTATTTTTTGAGTAAAAATTCCCTTAAAAAATTATACTTTAAATATCTCTGAAATTAGAAGAGACCATCCAGTAAGTATAAGGAAAAATTAATTAAAGTCATGAGTTATGGTTATATTGACAACATATGTTAAGGCCAAGATCATCAAAGTTGTGTTCGTTAAAATAAAAATTTAACACCTTTTTCAATTAAAACGCTAGATATTAAGAAACATAACAAGCAAATGTGTATGTATCTTTATTAATCTTCCGTCAACAACATGAATTTTAGCATCAGTATTAGTAAAGTTTTTATTTTTCTGGATTATATAGAAATATGTGTTTAAAGTTTAAAGATTTTATGTCTCCGATGGAAAGTTAATAAAAAAGTTAAAAGCATTAGAAAAATTATGTAAGTAATTAATAAAGCATTGGAAAAACATTAGGAAAAGTCGGATATAACATGTACTGAAAAAGTACATTTAAAGAGATAAAAAATATAATATATTCATTCTTTAAAAAGAACAATATTATGATATGTTTCGATCGTATTAATGGTATTAATTCTACAATGTGCTCTTTGTTTCCTGTTTGTCTTTTGCCTTTTGGTCAAAAAATGTAGAATTACCATAAGTCTTTATTAGTAAAAAGCAATGACTGAGCAATGGCTTATGACTTATAACATCACGCAAAAAATCATAAATAACCTTTCAACTCGGTAACATGAAATTTTAACTCTTCCATCAGTAAAAGAGTCTTCAAAAAACACAGTAAATTTTTTTATTATTTCTGATTATAAAAAAGTCAAGAAAATTTCCGATATACTTATCAAAGATTTAACAAGATATTTTTAGCATCATAGAAATCGGAGTATACTCTTCTTTTTACAGATTTAAACATATTTACTAGAATTTATAATTAAAACATTGCAATGTTGTGTGCCTTTAAAGACTCCATGTTGTTAACGGAGAAATAAAAATCGAAATAAATACAGATGAAACCAAATAAAGATAGATAGAACATAAAATTGCATGCGTAATTAAAGAAAAAATAAATTAAAGGAAAAAAATTACAAGATCAACGATAAGCTATATATCCAGAGTTAGACATATTAAGAAAAAGGAGACAAAAAAGATGGGGCTAATGAATTTTCAAAATCCGCCCGCGTCAAAGAGGTTAATGCACTTCTGGCAGCTTTTCCACCCCCTTTTTCTGATCGTCCCCTATCGTTTGCCTAATCCTTCCTCATCTCGGAACGAAGCTCATCTTCGCCGATGCACTAAGCACTAGATCTCCCGTATCCTTTACGGGGCAAGCAGTTCCGGGAGGAGGAATGGGCTTGGCGAAGTGTTGGTAAACCGGTTCCGTGGAGGTATATATCGAGAGAGCCAGTCGAAGATACGTAAGTTGGTCGACGGCGAGCGACGATCCGTATGAAAAATTGATGTTATTGGACTTGGAAATTCATCCCCGGGATTTCGACGGTGGACTCCCACGTTGGTCCCCAGGATTTGTGCGATCGGTCTCCCAGCATGGGAGAAGGGGAGATGGAACGCGGCGAAGTGTGTGCATTGTGGCAGGGCAGTGAAGGAATCCGGGTGGCTGTTTAAAGGGATATACATTGAGCCCCGGACGTATCGCGCAACCCGTCGGCGACACGAGAAACATTAAAATCGCAAACGACACGGCTGCTTTCTTCGGACAGGCATAAGATGGTATCGGAAATATCGGATCGTAAGTTTCCCTCGACGAAAAAGAATAAGCCGTAGAATATACATATCTTCCTGTGATGTGACACTGTTGGAGAACGTAAAAATTATATATGGTGCTACAAAAATAAAATCTGTATATAACAGTTAAAACTTAAAATTTTATGTTCACGCTAGTACACTGTTAGATATGAATAGAACAATGGTAACCCAATTTAAGGAATTAAAAGGATAACATTTTATTATTTTTAACTTCCATGTGTCAGTAAATTAATGTAAATTTCTGTGATTAATTTCAAAGTATAAATAACGTTCATATTAACATATGTACTTATAAATGATAAACTGAATTTGAATCTTTTATACATTTCTTGGGGTTAAATTATTTAACTGTATTATATATATTTTAGCTAAATTAACATTTTAGAGAAAAAAAAACAGATTTTCTTTTTATAATATAATCTTCTGAGATTTTAGATTTCTCTCTCGTTTCTCAGCTGATATCGCGGCAAACTGTCGTAGCACAAGACGATTAAAAAAGGAACAGCAAGTATAAATTCTTGAAAATAGAGAGCATGTGTGTATTTTTTGCGATAAATTGTATGTAGAAATGACTGGTGTGAATAGATGCAAAGGCAAATGATAAATAGGAAATACCAGGCGTAAGTAAGATACAAAAAAAATTAAATTAAATTAAATTAAAAGTAGAGGCCATAGAGGAGCGTTGATGGAGGGCTAGAAAGTTGTCGTTTGCGTGATTAGCCCCCAACCCTTGGTCGTTAATGGTTTACAAACAGACGGCGACGGAGCGATGCCGCGAGACCACTTGATAGCCACTCTGAGACGGAAAAACACTGCGGCTTTACGAGAGACACATCTCTGAAACGCGACAATTTCCATAGTCATAAAGTAATCCGTAATCATCGACGAGTCCCGTGGGCGAAGGAAAGCGCATCAATCTGACGAATGTGTTTAATCGGCTCCTGATCTTTCCGATCAGTATTTTAACGATTTCAGGCCAACATAAACAAAGGGACCAATAAAATGTAAATTGACACTGACCACGCATTAAAAAGAACATTTTCCATTTTTATTGGAATCGTAATTTATATCTTCTATTGATGCTGCGTACACGGTTGGGAAATTTGTGTTAAATTTAACACATTTTATGTGTCCCAAATAGTCCATTCAAATTTTTATATTCAATTAACATAAGATGAATATTAATTAGGAAATATCACAAATATTATATAAAAAATTAACGTAAAAATATATAACATTGACACAATTCGTAAGCAAGGTGGAAGCATAGTTTTTTTAGTAAAATTAATATTTATAACCTGTTAAATTAACACATACATAAAATTCTCATTTATCTTAAAAATGACAAAGATTTAATATACATTTTTATGTTAATTGTTCACTTATTTATAAATTATTTATAAATTTCTTAGTGTTATTTTAAATAACACTAAGAAATGTTAATTTAACACAAAATATCTAAATAATATAATCACATTATGTTAAACTAACATTTTCAGATGTTAAAAATTTAAAATTAAAAATTTGAAACACAGTAATTTTAACAAGAACGTATTTTAACACAAAAATATAAAATGTTTTGTTTACTATGTATAATAGTAACAATAATTAGAGATTGATGTTCCTCTAGCAATTCGTTATCATTCATTATTATTCAGCATGTTATCACATTCTTTTATAGCGTTTGGCAATCGTTTCTTGCACGGAGTGCTTTTCCGGCTAGTTTGTTCGGTACTATCCCGGAGGAATTTCGAACTTTTTGCGGACGCAATCGCGCGCGAGAGATACGCGCAGAAGACTGCGCATCACTGATTCAATTCGAGTTTATAACAAATAAAGCGTTTCATTGTTCTACTGTTTCGCGTGCCGTTCCCCACACGCGTTGCGTTGGGTTGAGGCAACATCTATGCATCAAAATTGCGCACGAATCGATTTTATGGCAAATAAAATGTTGTTTTTGCTTTTTCGTAATCACGCTCTCCTGCTTTACTGCTCTGCTCTCATTTTCATAGCACATCAGCAGCTTCTGCACGGCTATAGTGATTTTTCATGTGTATCGCGATGGAAAACGCCGGAAAATTTACAGCCAATGAAAATCCCACCCCCTCACTTCCGCTATCGCCTGCTCGACTTTAAGATCAGCTGTGAATTTTAAAGCCTTCGCGCCTCTGTATAAAACGGGAGATATGGCAGATAACGTGATAGCTCAGGTCGCCGCATAAGTGCGGGAAACTTTTCCTCGCGTCGGGATACTTGTGGGCTCATCTAATGGAAAATCATGTCAAATGAGAGAAGGAATCCTATTTTCGGTCAAAGCTCATCTTGGAACTTAACTCTTTATGGAACTCCATTTGGAGTCACCCCCTTTTATTTTGTAAACTGCTCGTTTGATTTTTATAAAACTTAGTTTAAAGGATAATCTGATAATACTCTATTCGAATCTGAGGGCAAGAACAAAAAGTTAAAAATAGTGGATCTAATATTGCGGACAAAAAAAATAATGTGATTAACTCGATTTTCCAGTTTATTTGAAGCTCATTAATGCTACGCAGGCGGATAGTATTGATTTCTAAAACTGACTTTTAAATACATCGATTGTTAACTCTGTGATACAGGATTCTTCTTTACTGGAAATTACTAACTTTTGGAAATCCGATATTTTCATGATTCGATGTATTTTCAAACTCAGCGATACCAATAACCTTTTAAAATCGAGTTTCATGGCTATCAGATTATTTTTTGAAATTAGAATTTTAGAATTTCAAGACCAAAATCGAATTTAAAAAGTCTTTAGTAAGCAAGGTCTCTAACAAGTTACTGTGTTAAAAAATAACAGTCTTCAAAGCTTAATATATTCACACACATATGTAAATTTACAAATACATTTTTCAGTTCCATAAACTGCACGCCGATTCGGACTTTCAGACGCAATCATAAACTGAAGCTAGAAATAAATTATATTGATCAACAATCATTATTTAATAATGATATTAATATGAATCTTAAAATACTGCAAAGAATGTATTACGAAAAATATAAATATCTTAGCCTAAATTTAAATCTAGAATTCTTAACTTTTTTCGGGTATCTTGTCGGTTCAACTTTTGAGAGGCTAATATTTATATTTATATGTGAATACACAGGATTGAGAAAGTTACTTTGTAAAAATAACCACTTACACTTATGGTTTTTCTCTCAAAAGTAACTAGAAGTTGCCATCACAAGTTACTAATTCTGAAAAGGAACGTGTTACAGTTATTAAAAAGTTTCTGAAAAGTAACTGCAAAAAAGTTGTTACTTCTCACTTAATTTTTTGTAATTGTTTACATTATTATTTTAAATACAAGAATTTTACATTTATAACTTTACCAAATTATTTTATTATTCAATACATTAAATCCTTGATCTTGCGCTATATTATTTATAATACATATTGGTAAATGGTGTAAGACTGTAGATATATATGTGTGTGTGTGTGTGTGTGGATTTGAATCCAGAACATCCTCAGATCTATCATATTTTTCATACAACAAGATATGTAATCTTCAACATATTGCGATAATACGTAAAGATTAATGTAATCGGTAATGAAGAATAATTTTATATACCTATATATATATAAGACAACTATATAAGAATCGCTACGGTTATATATATTAGATTATTATTGTTGTCAATATTCGAATATAATTTTTTCATATTTATATATCACTGAAAATGACCAGAATAAAGGTTGAAACACTTAATGATTTGATTATTTGTTAAAGTTCTGATTTGATTGAACATATTCATAAGTTTCGTTATTACGATGTTATATTATATTTGCAAAAAAAACTGTATTTAGCTACAATAGCCCATTATATTCTTAGATTTATTAAATTTATATTATTAGATTTATTAAAAAGAGAACAAAATTAAATTACTGAAAAAGACCTCTATGTCTTCGTTACAGTCATGTGATAAATTATTTTCCAACACTGAATGAATATTACAGTACCACATCCGCTTTCAAAAATAAGATTCTTCTCTTTTAAATTGATTTATTTTATTGGTCTAATTTCTATTTATTATTGGAAAATTAAATCACGTAAGTCGTTATTGTATTGTGTGCGACGAAAGTGGGGTTCTTGTCAGAAAATAATGATTTCTACAAGCAAAAAATGGATCTATTTTTTGTCGAGACGCGAAACGCGAAACTCGGCGAAATTGTCGTTAAATCTACATATAAATATCAGGGAGAAGGGTTTATCGCGAAATCTGTTATCCCGAGTGCGCACATAAATCGGTCAGTGAACGAGCGTTATGGCTTAAGGTTGCGAATTTCACGGTGACATGTTCCACGATTTTCGCGCGAGGGCGCGGCAAAAGGCGAAACGATTTCGCGTGAAGAACGCGCGGCTTTAGAGAAAATTTAACGGGTTGCTCTCTTTCGAAGTGGAAAAGACAAACGAAATTCGCGAAATGTCTCGTCGAGATTTCGAAATTTTACGGACGGCTTTCTGTGCGCATCACGTCACGATAGAGATTTTTACGGAGGGCAGTCAAGAAAGATTACATTAAAAATTACGAAAATCAAAGCAGTTGGCGTAAGCAGTTTTGCACAATTGGAAAGTTTGTGTTAAATTTAATGTATTTATATATTTCACATATCCTTAAGCAGTCCACTCTTATTTTAACATAAGATGTATATGTTAGAAAGTAACATATATTACATATGTAAATTAACACATAAAATATAATTGACACAATTTGCAATCATTTAAAAAATTGAAATTAACATATACCATATATGTTATTAACACGTTAAATTAACATGTTTTAAAAGCGCGTTTTCATTTCTGATTTTTCCTTTGTAAGTATTTTAAATAATGACTGTATTCAATAGACAAAGCAACTCAAAGAGCACTCAGTGATTTTTTATTATAAACGTTTTTACATTTAAATATAGCAAAGAGATGAAAGTATAAGAGAACAATCATATTAAAGAATCAGTCAGCGTGCGTTATCAGCTGAATGTAATTATTCAAATATATTCACATGTATTGAAGTATATAACATTCTGTTTTCTATTATATTATAATAACATTCTAATTCACTCAATAAAGATTTTTATACATATAAATCCGCATATTTACAACGCCTCATTTTCATTAGCCCATTTCTTACACATCATTATAGTTTTTTATTTTATTTCCTATCGTTATATATATAACAGAAATTAATATTTATAAGTTATATTTTGCTTTATATCATTATAAAAATTGTTAAGTTCATCACATTGCATAAATTCGCCTGTATATATATTCTTTTACATTTTTCATCGCGACATCATTTCAATTTCACCTGCTGATCTTATTTCATTAGGTTTATAAGATCAAAGGACCTTTTGGTGAATTGAGTTCTGGAGATGCGACTGAAAAGGCTCTTGCCCTTCGTTTAATTTCAAGTGGACTCCACCTCTAGGATTCTAATTTGGCAGCTCAACAGCCAAGACACGCAATGTTTCGAGAGAGGGAGCGAACGGCTACCGGTTAAATTTGCACTAATGAAGGATCCGCTCCAAATTCAACGGAGGATTTATAATGGCGGAAAAATATAGAGTTTCCGGCCGCGCAGCGTAGATCTACCCCCGAGGGAAACAATGTCCGTATATTTGGTCCGCGTGCGCGTCCTAATAAAAAAACATTACGCATACCGCTAGTATTTTACCGCGCTTGCATGTAATTCGTATGCGTTCTATTTTCGCGAGGAATGAGTGCAAAGGTGTACGAAAACCGCTATTGCATACACGGAAATCCACGTTAAGGTGGCTGGGCTGAACATTATTGCACTCGCGGACGTTATTGCTTTTGCATAAAAAGCCTTTTCGCGGATTAACTCGGCTGCGCCGACGACGTTTATATACATCGCGGCGCTCGTATAATAATTGAAATTGTGCCGAAAGTGCTATAAATATACGAAGCGCACAAAGGATTCATTAAGGAATAGAAAATTAATATAGTTATATTCGCGGGTGCGTGTTTTGTTGCTATTAATACAGAGATACGTTTTGAATTCTGACAGTTCCTGTTAGAGCGGCGCGCCGCACGCGGCAGCTTTATACCACGACACGTAATGTCGGAGGCCACGTAACAACATGAATTACACGACGTTATCTTGATATATCGTAACAGCGTTACCCCCGATAACAACGTTTAGCTATAAATAGGTGACTTTCGTGTGGAACGATTTTCGCCGGCCGCGTTACATTCCCATACACGTTGTTTAGAACGGAATTAAATCATCTCCTGGAATCGCGATTGGATTCGATACTCTGGTTGAATTTCGCAGGAATCTTTTCCTCTTTTACACACACAGCTGCGCACACATTGATGCTGCATCATCGAAATAAAACGCTGCGCGCCAATCCATGTAATCCCTGTTCGATTTCATGGATTTGCAAAGGTTACAATATTTGGCCTTACACAATTGATGGCAATCCCGCTACAGCTTTGTCAAAATATTGCTGAAATTCCCTGAGTATTTGTAATTTATATTTTGTGCGTAAAAAACAGAACCTCTCTTAATTTCCGCATTGCACTAACGAAGGATTCGCTTCAAATTCTTAAAAATTTCATTTAGAAAATAAATGTTTTATTGATATTTTATATGTGGTATTTTACATGATACAAGTAATTTGAGGTAAAATAAAAATTACTTTGTAAATCTGAATTATAATAATTTGTAATAATTGGTATGTATTTGCATACTGAAAAAAGAGTCTGGTAATAATTATCAAATGTATGGTGAAATAAATGTTTGGTTAATATAACTAAAAATAATGTTATTTTTATAAATATGTGACAAACTGTCACTATTTGGTAATACTTACTAAATATTTATAAAAATAACATTATTTATGATCATATTAATCAAACATTTGATTGGCATTATTTCACCATACATTTAGTAGCTATTACCAGACTCTTTTTTTCTATATAATAAAATTTGATTTTAAATTCTTTAATTATATTTAACATTACTTATTCAATTGAAATCAAATTAATCTTATACCATAGTAACTTTATTAGGAAATCTTAATTGTAGATAGTATTAAAAATTTAATAAATATGTATATATATATTTCTTGACATGGAAATAATAGCGATAACGGAAATTTATCGACGCGCAGAAAAAAATAATATTTTTCACACATAGCGATTTCAGCCAGCCATCGTTGTCGATTCGTGATGCTTTATTCGACACAGAATGAAATCATTTTGCAAAATCGCTATATGGTTTGAAATCGTATCGCATCAGCCGGAATTGGATTTATTATTCCATATATTCGTATGTACGTATTTAAATTAGCGAAGATCAATCGAATAATACTATCATAGGTACATTATTTTACGTTACACAATTAATGATATCATATTTTTTAATAACTTGCCTTCTCCCTACATCATTACATTTATCTTTATTGGATTAAATTAACATGTAATTTCGCAAGTCCGAAATAGTATTAAATGGAGCGAGTACTATGAATAATTATTTTGGTACGAGAATTAACGGTGTTACATAAATGCCATTTACAAAATTATATTTAAATTTTTTGTTCACTTTTTGTACTTTTATCCATTTAGCCTTTTTAATAAAGATAAGATAATTACATAAATTCAAATCTTCATTTAATTAAAAAAATTTTTTTTATATGAAAATAATTAAATAAATTCATGAGATAATGATCGAATAATTGTTAAATCAAAGTATGTATTTAATTAAATGTTTAAAGTTATCGAGATTATATTTTAACTAACGAATTTGAAATACTATAGTTTTAGTCATTACAAAGTTGATAGTAACTTCATATGTATGTTTTTAAAAAGTTATTTAATAACTTATGAAAACATTTATAAGACGTTTGTAATATCTATTAAACGTTTTTTTTTAATCTAGAATACCGTTTTTATATGAAATACTTTAATAGTTTAATAAACGTCTTTATAACGTTAATAACATCTATTTAATATTTTCGTACATCATAAAAAAACGCTTCGGCTATAAACGTTTTATTTAAACATAAATTGTCTGTTTGGGTAATAAGAATGAGGATTACCGACACACATATTTCAGTAAATGAACAACATTGAATGATGCTTAAAACGTAATAGCTAATCATGTGTGCGTCCTGCGTGTTTCTCGTTATACGCTCCATCTAGCAGGATTAAATCATCCAGATGAGTTCATGATTCGCGGTGCGAATCCACGTCGAATCGGGCACCGAATTGGATAAACTTTACTTTTTCATAGCCGTATCCGTGATCGACCCGGCGGCGGCTGCCCCAGCCCGCAAATCAAACGCGCAAATCTCGTTTTCGCAAATCGATCCCTCCCTCCCTTCAACCGATCCGTCCCGCCAGCCGATATCCGATCCACCGACACCCACCGTTTTGCCTTTTTCTCACTCTATCCCTATCTTTCTCGTTGCAAAAGTCTCTCCGGCATTTTCAGGCACGTGTTATTTTATCCACTCCTTTCCGTTCTATCGCGATTGCGTTCCCGTCTGAAAAATTGCTCGCGCTAAAGGTAGCATACAGAGGCAGATATTATTATAAAAATACCAGATGTAAATATCATTGTACAGAATGTCTCTAATTTTTTGTAATGTTTCGTTTGACCAATAAATTCCTTGACTGATGCATAATTGAACAGAAATTTCAAAATTATAGGTACGCTATGAAAAGAGAATTTTTTTCAACAGAAATGCAATTTACAGTGATTTTGCAGCGGTTTAGAGTTTGGACTTTAATCTGTATATTTACGAATGTTTAATCCTGTTATTAAATTTAATATATTTTATATATTTTATTTAATTTAATAAAATTAAAACATTATAACTTGTTGGAAAATAGTAAGTATTGCATTATATTATATGACGCATAATTATTACAAATAAGCAATGCTATTTACAAATTTTCAAATTTAATCTCTCAATTTTTCAATAGGTAGGTCCTACGCAATTAAAAACATTTTATCGGTTAAACATCCGTGTATTTGTGAATAATAATAAAATAATTTATCAACACACGTTTCCAATGGTTGAGATAAAATCTGGTAATTAAACCGAATATTATAGTGATTAAATCTTAAAATAAGTATTTTTATTATTTTTTATCTGCATATATACTGCTAACTCACATAGTACACACACAATAAAAAATACAATTTTACAATAAAAAAGCATTGAGAATTTTTACACGCTTAATTAAACATCTGTTTCTTTGTACGTGATATTAATTATGGATCGTATAATATGTATATACATATGTAGAATCGTGTCGAACGATTATTATGAATACTGTTTGTTCAGACACATTCGGCAATAATTAATTATGTTCGTAAACACTGTGTTGAATCGGTTGCGCAATAAACGTCATTGCGAGAGTGTATATTTGAGATTGCCAAAACTATAGGACGTTAACCGTAAAATGCTATCATACATCCGTCGTAAATTTTCGATTTATCACTAATTAGCTTCGAATTAGATGAAACATTCAATAACGTATACATTAGCGGTTGTAAGATACAATTACAGTGGAAGTAATTATTTCTCGCAGCGCAGTGGTTGTATAAACTGTCATTTCATTAAAGAGAGATTAATGTTAAAGAGATATTGATCTGTTATCTTGGCGATATTTGAAACTGCTAAAGTTGTAGGCGTAGAAGCTTATTCATCCATCGTAAATTTTCGATTTGTCACTAATTAATTTCATATTGAAACATGCAATAACATATATACATTAGTGGTTGCGAAATACAATTATAGTGAAAACTGATTATTTCTCGCATTTTAGATTGTATAAACTGTCGTTTCATATATTAAAGAGAGATTTTAACGTTAAAAAAATATTAATCTATTATCTCGATGATATTTGAGATTGCCAAACTGTGAAGCATTAATCATGAAATCCTACCGTACATCCGACATCAATTTTCGATTTATTATTAATTAGTTTCAAATTACATGAAACATTCAATAATGTATACATTAGCGGTTTTAACATACAACTATGATGGAACAGATTATTATTTCTCGTATTTCTGATTGTATGAACTGTCGTTTTATTAAAGAGAAGTTAAGTTTATATTAATTATTATATTATTATATTAGTTACTAATATAATAATATTTCTGTATTTTCTTAAATTTTAATGTACCTTTTAAAGAAATGAAAAAATGTATTTCTAATGAATGAAAAATATTATTAAACACTAAGATTTTATTTAATTGTTTAATAATAATTAAGTTTATCGCCAGGATATATACATACATACATGTATATATATATATATATATATATCGATTAATTTATTCCAAGATTTCAGATGACCTCCTCGATACAGAATCATCTCATCATTTCCGCCATAAATCCCAAGAGCCGAAATACACGATGCAGCCGCTTTTCACGCTTCTTTAGAGCGTCGAATGGGGCTCTTCGCTGCCTCGTCAGATATTCGGAGAGTTCCATTCGGAGGAAACTACTGCCTGATTGCTGGGTTAAGCTCCATCGATATTCACCCAGTCTGTTCTATCATCCCAGCCAGTATTATTCAAGGGAAACAGCCCGAAGGGATGAGAGAGAGAAAGCTGGTCGGTGGGAGAAATGAGGTAAGGGGGTTGACGTTGACGTAAGTCAGGGATGAGGCCAAGATTGACTGCGCGTCTGTAGCACTTGTGCCTGGAATTACCTCCGACAGGTGCTCGGAGCATTGCTAATATTATGCAGCGCCGCATTTTGCATGTCGAAGGTAAACGCCTTGCGCTAATTGCGATTTAATCAGGCGGAATAGTTTGTTATGTATGTACATAGTATTATATGTCTGTCAAGTATTAAATAACCGGCCACACGTATACACGCGTGCGAATTTGTTTGACACTTAATGTGAATTTAAGCGAAACTTTATCTCGAAAGTTAGAAAACACATTGAATCGTGGTTAACGATGTAATTGTCGATCCGCTATCGTTGATTGAACTTTACACGCGAATTTATCGTCAATTTCACTTGTAATAACAACGTTTCGTTATATATTATGATTTATTCGTGGTAATGATGTTGAACGATTAAAAGACCGCATTATCGAGGTATTCCGCAGAGATTATAATATAAGCAGCAAGAATTGAGATTCAAGCAAAGCAGGATAATCTTCATAAAAATTCAATTAAATTTCCTCGTTGTTTTTCTAATGTCGTTTTAATGAAAGACAGTGAAAAAAGATTACTATGAGATTTGTATTAAAATGCTTTATTATGTATTAAAAATAATTTTAATATATAATAGATACTTCAAAACATTTAATGTATACATACAGATTTAATATGTTGCATTTTTAAAAAATAATATTTTTTTAATTTCATGTAGTTTGTCTTATATTTTTTATCGTATAAAATATGTGACTTGTAAATATCTCGTCATAATATTCTCATACAATGAACTAATAAATCTTTTCAAAATTGTTAATTTAGAATTTCAAGTTTAGATATTTCAATACTAAAAATCTGTTTTTACGAAAATCGATAAAGTCACAAAAACATAATTGACAAAAAAGTTGCATTATGAAAGCAACATGATCGAAAATATCTAGGAAATGTCGAGCATTATTTTTATATATATATACGGATCGTAATAGAAAATAGCCATTTTGAGCACCTTCTATAAGTAAGCAGCTGCATGTTACTGGAGTATACAAAAGTATTACTATAAAATAAAGTGAAACGGGACATACATTTATTATGAACTTCGTTCATTGTTTTTGTGTTTCTTGTTCGCTGTTAAGTGACGCCCATAAATTATGAAATATTCTATATATTACATGTACAATATGTGTCCCGCAAAATATAAACTAACAGTAATATATCACATTAATGTTGGACTTCCGTATTCAATATTGTGTTTAACATAACTATTGTGTGTAACATGCGTTATATTACATTTATATTGTTGAGTGAGAAAACATAATATTGATGTAATGTTACTGTTTGTGTTCTACGAGATGTATGTATATTATAGATGGATAAATGTTTTATTATTAGCAAAATTATGATTAAATCATTAATATATATACTTTATTATTTATAAATCATTAATGTACTTTATCAATTATAAATCATTAATATAATTTATTTCAAGTAATTCTGATTACCACCTTTTGTTTCTTGTTGAAGCATTTCTGTGACTGTTAAATTATGTTATTATGATGATTGAAGTAATAGCTAGAAAATATTGAAATTTTAAATTTTAATTACATATTTTCACAAATTATATTATATCCAAATTGACCATATAGTGTAATCAATAATTATTTCAATAATATAAATAGCTGTACGTATACATGTCTAACAAATGTTTTATAAAAGAGTTAGTTTGAAAACTTTCAAATCTTTTTGAAAAGTCATACAATTTTTAAAAGATATCTTTCAGTGTAGCCTTATAAAGACGTTTTAAAAAGATGTCTCATAGATATATTTTTTATCTAGGTGATATTCTGCGATTAGCGACATTACCTTTCTTTTCTAGGAAGCGGACAATGGTCTAGGGTGAGACGCAAGACAAAGCACAAGCTGTTTCCTTTTTTTTGTTTCACGTACCTTAGCAATATCACGATATTGTAGCCACGTGGCGATCACAGAGGGGACGCAAGGAGATTTGCCAGTGGAAAAAGAACGAAATGGGTCGGACAACGGAATTGAGGACCGCGTAAAAAAGGAAACACGGCGAAACTGCTTCTCTCCAACTGTGGAAGTTTACCCATCTTGTGACAAAACTACTCTGGTGCGATCTATCGCTCTCGTTTATTCCTTCTGCGGATCTATGGCCGGCACCTTTTTCGCCCGCATCTCCGCGATCTCGATGAGCCTCTCATAGTCCAGCCTCCCTATTACAATTTCTTCGCACACTGAGAGAAAGATATTTAGTTATTTTATTCAACAATATAATAACGTTTGGTATTTATGATTATAATTTTATCGTTGTATAATTAAATAATTAAAATAAGAGCAGGGAATGGAAAATTATTGTATTATGTAAAAGTAACTAGTTACTTTTATTCAGTAGATCTGTTCACGTTGCACTTTTTACACTCAATATATTCGCTTTCTTTCTTTTCTCAATGTTCAAATATATATCTATCTCATTTTAAGTTCAAAAATTTTGGGGAATTCCAAGCAACGCGTATAAACTTACACACACTCACACATAATAATAATAATTATTATAAATATCATTATTACTACGTATATAATTATTGATTATATATACAAGTTAATAATATTTATCGTATACCATAAATATATAGGTACATATGAGCAAAATATTACTGACATATAACAGTAATAACCATAAAAATGGAGCTTCCAGCCATAATTATTTTACTATGCAATTATAATCACAAATACAAAATACTTTTTTTTATGCAATCTTATTTCCCGTTGTCCTTTTTCTCCCTCGTAAGAACCGGTCATTATTCTTTCATTATGCAGGAATTCTGATTTTCTTTAACCTTTTTTTTCCTATTGAGAGGGTGAATGTTCTTTTCTGTTTTCCTCTCGGCGAAGAAGCTTTTAGAATAAGCATGAATCTGAACGTCGGGTAATCAGCCCCGTGCGAACTATATAAATGGTCGGCTCGAGTGTCACTTATGTCGTTGTTAGAATAATGACAGCGAATGTCTTCGAGAGCGCACTTCGCTACTTGACTTCGCTTTAGATGCGAAATAGCGTCGGACGAGGGAGGAAATTTAGCGGCGCAAAGTAAGTAAAGTAAGAAACGTGCAATTGCCATAACGATTCCGCGGCGAATTCCGCATAATTCCTCCTTTCGATAACAGTCGCAATGGTTACCAAGATTCGCAACTAGGTAAAAACTACGAAGTATTTCTCGTGAGCACTGAATTCTAACCACTTCAGTCGTTATTTAATATAAATATTAATATCATTTTTAATAAAAATTTTGAAATGTTTAAGCATTTCAGATTTGGCACACCACAAATTGTAGAAGAATCTTCGAGGAATCTTTGGCTCGTGTATTTTCCACGACTTAAGTGAAATGCATATAATTTCGAAATGTCACGGAACGTCATAAAGAAAAGGGATTAATTTCGAAAATTAATTTCAGCGGAAAAATTAATTTCAAAGGACACGAAGCGAGAGCAATTTCTCGCGAGACCGCGGTTACACGCCGACTCCCATTACGTGAAAGGGCACTTTACGAGACATTATCGCGCACAGGACCTTATGAAGCGTAATTGCGGAAAAAGGAATATTTCTGCTTTAATGCGCGACTGCGAAGCGCGACGCGACGTTTGAAATGATTTCATAATTCATAAACGGCAAGGCGGAATAAAGTGAAAAGGGGGGGAGGTCTTGTGTAAATCTCGTTGCTTCGTTGTTGGACTCCTTCCTCGCGGACTCGTCTCTCGTTTCTTCTCGTGTTTCATGATATACCGTGTTTCAGCCTTAGGAGCGATATATCGTTGTGAACGTTACGACGACGATGTGGAAAGAAGCGTAAGAGAACGACCTGAGTATAAAAGACATGGAATGAAAGGGCTCGCGTTCGTTGCTTCGAAAAAGAACTCTTTAACAGGCGATTAATGGGCCAGTTTTTATCTCGGGTATTACCGATGCTTCGCTTTGATGCGTTGTGTTTTTTTTTTTGCAATACAAAATTTTGCCGATGAAACTGGAAATAGCCCACGGTGAAGTTTGAAATAATCCCGGAATTATTAGAACCGTGAGCCGTAACTATTTTACATCGCAGCATTATCGATTGTGAAACTTGCCTGATATTTTTCCTAGCAATGTACAAAACGTGTAAATTTGAAATTGCGCTGAAAGTAGAATGCTTCGAATCAGTGTTAAATAAGTAACGGCACCCTTTTATACATTGTGCTTTTTTAAAACCTACTAAACTAAACTTCAAATTACGCTTCAATTTATTGCATTAAAGATTGGATGGATATATTAAACATTTGTAAGTGAGCTTTATACCATTAGAGGAAAGGTACATATTCCCGTAAATTTTAACCAATACAAGAATAGAATACAATCGCATACATGATGACTATTAGAACAATTTAATAATCTATAACTGGAACAGATGAAAAAACAAGATAATCAATAAGCTCAGATGGATAAATCTAAAAAATATTAATAAAATGCCAATATGAGCCAACACAAGTTATTAGTGTATTTTTTATACAATTTATTCGAAGTGAATAATAAAGCGTTATATACGTTTCGACCTACAGTTCAGATCCTCTTCAGTATAAGGAAAATTGATTAAATATACATATTACATACATAATGGTAGCGCATATAAAATATAAATTATTAAAGTGTGAGTATAAAATACTGTAGTGGTAATGTCCGAATTAAAGTCAAATCATGTTCATCAATTGTTAAGTTTACTAAAATATTGAAGAAAAAGAAATCAAAAAGAATTAGAAGATATTTTTAATTTTTAACGTAAAATTTTTTCCTCAAAAAATATGATAAAATTGACTTACATGATTAGACTATTTTTGTATAGTTTTTGTACAGGTTCCATTAGACTGTTCAGTTTACTGTGTAGACACAATAATGAATAAATTAATATAAAGTTATTATAAGTAGTAATTGATATCAAAATTGAGTTCACTTACATGAAATTTAAATGAAAGTTATTAGACACGACATTAACTGTTTAGCAGACAAATGTGAAATAAAATTAAGAGAAACAATGAGCAAACGGAACATGTACCTTAATGTGTGTGACGATATGTATAAATAATAAATAACTAAGAATAAATATATAGAATGAAAGCGTCCTAGAAAATAAATCTGTATATAAAGGATCAAGAGAAAGTGTGTTATTTTGTAGATTCAGTTTTTTGATATGTATCATCTCTGATATCAGTCTTTCATTTAAAATTTGTTCTTTGTTTAAAATATGTACACTATTCCAATCAAATTCATTAGATAAGTCAATACGATGTTGTGTGATAACCGAATGTTGGATCGTGTTTCTATTGATATGATTTCTATATTCTTTTATGCGCATTTTTAAGCATCTGCTTGTTTGTCCAACATATGACGCATCACAATCCCTACAATCAATTTTGTATACTTATACGTTAGATGGGAAGATTGAAGTAATACATCCTTCTGGACTTTGATGAATTTATTAAGTTTGTTTATACTTCTATTATTATTTATGGCTCTGTTATTGATTAAAATATCGCTTCAAAAATGACATGTCTAATTAAAAAAACGTGATTTTTAAATTATTACTATGCACAAATTAAGTAAACATTATTTTATTGATCATCAAAATGGATTAATGTCATAAAAAATTAAAATAATTACAATTCAAAAAGGATGATTTAAAAAAGTTGTTAAAAAGAAATAGATAAAAATTATGAACGAAAATCATAAAAACGGTATTTGATAAAGTTAAAAATATATTTTTCTTGATGATATCATTCATTTAGTCAGTCATTTCTTGTTAAGGTAAAATATAATTTTTTTGTCTTCTTTTTAGAAAACTTTTTGAATTACGTTATCTCTGAAATAAAAGAACGATTTACTGCAAAAAAAAAAATGAACGTAAAGATCACTTCTGCAATCAGAATTTTTGTTTTTTCATATTAGTTCGAGAAAAAACTGATGCTAAATTGATTAAAACAACAACAATTCAAATTAAAATCGAGGGCATCCCAAAGGAGCGCGCGCAGGTAAAGTATAGTAACACATCGCAACATGTATATGGCAACATTTTTCTACCCGACCCTGTTACATCCTACACAACCTCGTAACTTATTTTCTCGCTTGGATATACGTCGACCTCGAAAAAGAGAGAGAGAGAGAGAGAGAGAGAGAGAGAGAGAGGGAGAGAGAAAGAGAGGGTGGAAAACCAGAGAAGGAGACACATGAAATGCCACGAAAAACGCATGACAGCGGCGTGCAAGCACGTCTCGCGCGGAGCCACGCGGGTTTGTCTATTTGCGTTTAGAAAACACCACGGATCGGTATAATGAGAAAATCTCGGACACGCTACAACACAGCGGGGCGGTGGTCCCGTTATTATTCAAATTACACGGTGCCGTGGTTGCGCGATGTAAAATGGGTTGTAACCCGGGCTTACACCGGGCGACCGTCACCTGCGCATTTTCCGACGAGAGTATGAAAAATTTATCGGCACGCACGTAACCGTCGATCTTTATGTGGTCGTCCCCTGTGCTCTTCAATCCCCTTTCCCGGACCCCGTTAATGGCCGTGATGCATTTTTATTGCAATACAAAATCCAGCATTTTTACGCTGCGCGAATATAGTGACTTGATAACGACACATTAAGCGAGAGATGCGAGTATAAAAAATATAGCAATACGTTTCTTGCCGTTTTAAATCGTGATACAAAAGTAATATCGCACGATCGCTATGTCCATATATATCGAAAAATACCTCACAATTCTGGGAAATAAAATAACGATATATTTGCATATAGTATATTCATAGTACTTTTTGTATAGCCAGTGCATTTTTAAAAATAATATAGGATAATTATCAAAATTAATCTTTTAAGAAAATTGTGAGAACAATGAGCTGAAAAGTTAAACAAGAGGAAGAAGAAAAAAATATGGATTTAAACATTCACGAAAAAAACAATTTTACTGGACATCTAAAAATTTAAGTAAATCTGAAAATAATTTTGTTGGATTATGAATATAATTATGCAGGAATTTTTAAGCATGATGAACAAAACGAGATATTCTAGGAACTAGTTTGAGTGTCCTGCAAAATTATTTTGATGGTCCAAATTATTTTCAAATTTAGCTAAATTATATATATATATACATACATATATATATATATATATATATAACTAAATTTTTATATTTTGATAAAAATCGTCCTCATGTAGGATAAATGAAAAATGAATTATTAGGAAAAATAGGAAAGTCATAAAGAAAAATACTGTAAAAACAGTGCAATAATTATGTATAGATAAATATGATATTAAAACACATATATGATATTAAAATAACACGTGATATTAAATTAACGGTAAGGTGTTTGATTATATAGAGAAGCTACTTATTGTTAGAATACAAAGAAATAAGACAAAATGTTATAAGTTTAAATAATAATAGTATTTAGCAGCTGGATTTTAATTAGTCATTAATCATAAATTACGGATGAATATATGAGACAAGAAATTGTATGTAAATTAAGTTTCTTTAATTCTTCTTTTTGGCGTGTATTAAGCTAAAATAATAAATATTCTATTCCATAAAAAAATTAATTATAAATTAAATAAAAACAAAGAGAATTTCTAATTTTGAAAGAAATACGTATGATAATTCAATTGTGTTATGGCAATTTTCTCATCAAGGATTGTAAGACTTTTCCGATTTAAAACTTTCGCTGATGCGATCTGAAAACCTACAATTTCAGCCGATTAACGCCTCACGATACTCGATACCCGATTTATCTTAAATCCGAGAAAATTCTCTCGTTCCGCCGGTGGATCTTAAATCGTTGTCGTCTCCACCACAATCGCGATCGAAGAACGACGGCTCCGGAAAAGGCGTGAAAGCTCGTGAAACTTCAACAGGGAAAGAGGGGAAGGGGCAGGAGACCAAGAGAAAGAGAGTGGTCGTATATATTCGATACGCGATATCTATTACACAGTTATAGCGGTTCGCCGTTTATGGAGCCATACTTCACGCGGAATTGAGCTCCGTTCGTTCATTGTGTCGATCACAATGGACGGATTATAACGGCCACTGAACACCGGCCATCTCTCTCTCTTTCTCTCTAACCTCCCTCGTCCCTCTCTATCACTACTCCTCTCTTTTTCTCTCGAACTCTCTCTCTCTCTCTCTATCTTTCTTGCCATTTGCGATCCTCTGCTCTGTGTTTCACCTCTCCTCTTCTCTGATTTCTCCCTTTCGCACCGATGGTGATGCAATCCTCCGCTTCACACGTGCGCGATCCCTATGTGGATTATAACTCCCTATCGGTCCGCGCATCATCAGCGAGATTTGGGGGAAAAAAGGGAGGAAATCCTAGAAATCGTCATAGATCGTGGCCATGGAAAAAGGCAGGGAAGCGAACTGCGGCCCGGGCGAGAAATACTTCCATTGACGGAGGGCGCATTATTGCAGCTGTAAAACAATTATTTCAGCCGAATTGAAGGTCGGATAACAAAAGGGAAAACTCACCGCTCAGATTTACTTACCTTCCATTCCTGTTATGGAAAGCGGCAGCAATATATCTAATATAATGAAACTGTTCAGAAATATACGAATTGTACGGTTTGACATTAAATTCTTTCTTTCCATAGTATATACATATTTTCTGATTTTTATTTTGCACTGAATTTTTGGTATTATATAAATTGGGATAAAATGTGTCGGAACCTGCCCCAATTTATTATTACATTTTATCTTATTAAAAATCTTGACGTGCTACGCAAATTCTGATGACGGCATCTTATTTAGCATAAAAAGTTTTAGAATATGTATTATATGACACTTAAAGAAAAAATAATTTTTTGTTAAACTATATAATTATACAGAAAATCTAAAATTAAAATAACCATAACTTCATAAAAATGTCATGAATTAAAATTCATTTGTATAAGCTCTGTTGAATTATATTATACTTTTAGATGTCGTAGATTTTATTTAGAAACAGTTTTTGTGTGTTATAAAAAAATTATCAATTGTATTGTAAAAAAATATAAAGATTATTTTCGAGATAAAGTTATATATATATATATATATAAAGCAGTCCGTACTTTAAGTTTAGAACTTTAAGTTTAGAGAATGATAGCATCGTATACCATATCACCAACAACCGCTCGCAATAAGAAATCACAAGTGTTATCAATATACGAAATTAAAATTTAGATATTATAGATAGATATGATAAAAGATTTCTTTCCCTCTAAAATTTCGTGTAAAGTATCTCTACCGTGAAACGCGGAATTTTAGCTCATAATGCGCTCTTCCGCATTCCTGGACTCTCAAACAAAAGCTTGTGAAGACTCATACCATGTAACGCGCGTCACCGCCTACTTTCCACGCCCGTAAAAAACATGGAGCTTAATGTCCCGTATCAAGAATGACGGCTGGCAGGTGAAGTACGACTGGCGTCCTGGAACAGCCAGGGACAACCTCAACCCGTTCTCTCTTCTACTCCTCTCATTCCGTCCCTCTTGCTCCTACGAGCCACCCCCGCGTCTTTCCGCGCCTCCGCGTCTTCTTTGTCTGGCGAATTTTCGCTTGTCAATAGCACGCGGTGGTCGAGTCTGTCGGTGCTAAAGAACAGGATTGATGGTCCCTCACATTTAAAAAAAGGAGAAAGCACTCCCAAGGGAGGACAAGCGTGGGTTGGGGGAAAAAAAAGCGGATTTCCTTCTTTAACGAGTCTTCGTTATATGCATCGGCGCACCGTTCCTCATTGAACTGAACGCGACCATTGGGGTTCATAATCATGCTTGAATAAATTATTACAATAATCGGCTTACATCGTTATTGAGATATTCTTTATAAATTAAAGCGTCACCATTGAAAAGATTATGCGATCGAATCGTGAAAAAATCTGATGGTTGGCCGGAATTTTAAAATATTTATAAAGCGTTGTCAATACTTACTTTATCGTCATTTGTTTATCGATTCATGAACTGGCAGATTTTATCTTTGTTATTTTTTTAACGAGAAAGTAAATGTGTACCTTTCTATTAGCATAATTATACTCATTTGATATCCGGAATGCATAAAGAATGTGTGTGTGTTTGTGTGTAGGTGTATGTCTACGCAGGTCTCAGTTAATTATTCAGAATAATTAATATGGGTTCTGCGAGCTTTTTCGCGAATAAAGATAATTGGCGGTAAATACACACATGCAAGAATGATATATTTAAATATCCTGAAAAAGAGCGCAACAGGTACGGCCAACATGGATAATACAAATCTTCTCTTTTGTCCTCATTAAAGTTCTCATCAAATAAAGTATCTTATCATCGATGTCGCTAATCAAAAAATTAATTAGATTTCAATAGAAAATGCCAAAGCTTATTCTCGCTCTGATTATTTCGCATTAAATTAATCAAAATTAAACGTTATGTTATCATAGAAAATATATAAAGCTATATCTCACACTGAGAGAAAGAAATATAATGGCGGTAATTATAAAGATAACAACTATACACATTTTATATTTAGAACTAACGTACGTAACTGAATAAACTATTTTATAGTTATTGCAATCATATAAAATAATTTATTCAATTAAATGTACGTTTAATTTATATTGTTGTATTATTTTAAAAGTGACTGAAAAAACATGATTAAGAAAAAGATATGAGTTAGGTAAAAATTACTCTATTTAATCATCAATAACAGAAGAACTTAACTTCATTGTTTGCCAAATAACACTTTGTGTCATTCTTAAGATTTCCAGAGAGTTTATATTTTTATAATACCTTTTATAAAACTAATACTTTTCATAAAAGTGATACATTTTACAAACTTTATTTTACAAATAAAGTTTGTAGAAAAAATTATTTTATTCAGTAATTTTTTAGCTATTAGGTATTAAATACAAATTATTGATGATATTTTGAGTTATGTTGTCACTTTGATGAATTATATTCCAGATTTGTTAAAATTTTGTAAGATACCAAAATTGTCATTACAATTTAAGAAATACAGTTTTTTTAAGAGCTATAAAATGAAAATGACATTTGACCATATTTCTAAGAGTACATATATTCTTTTTATCATGTAATATAAATATCATTAAATGGTATTTAATTAATAAATAATTTATACTTTTTATGGAAAATTTCTTGAATTATGTCACTTTTGAAGGGAATAAATGATCAAATTTGTATATGTAGTTGTCTATAAATTACAGATGCTACTATGTTTTACTCTGACAATCAGTGTATGTGTCTCAAACTTTTAACCATTATTTAATGATGAGCCCTGACGAGACACGTAATACAAAATTAAAGTGAATTTATATTTTTACGTTTACTCAAAACGATTTTGTGCTGGAGAAATCAAGTACCATATATTTGTCAGCAACTAGGTCATACAGTAGTAGAATCGATCGTTGGCGTCCATCCCGAGAGAATACAAAAATATATTGGTGTTTTCGACCAGCCGAGCCATTTGGGAATTTCGGGGGTCCCGTTCCGGGCCCCATCTTGCCTATTACGGGTCAGTGGCTCATCCGCAGGATTGGATCCGGCCGGCGGGAGCAGCGGTAGCGGCAGCGGAAGGCGGGGTGTTATTAATAAGGCATCTATCTAGTTTTGGCACATTTCGGTCGAGTTACGACGCGTCGATATGGCCGCCCGTTGGCATCGCCGACGTATTAAGACGTAATGGCGTACCCGCGCCACACCGCACTGGTTCCCCGTTTGGCAGAGGCTCAATCCGTTTCTCGCAACCCGTTTCGCTTATTTTCGCTTCACCGATTCGCCCATCCTTGTGAATATCTCGCAATCCTTCTCTACGAATCTCAAACGCGAACTTCGGATTGCTCCTTGAATTGCTCCTCGGATTTTCCTGGTTTTATGGGACTTTTAGTTAACGGATGAATAAAATTTATCCATTATGATGGTATCAATCATCTATGATAACCATAATCTTAAAATAAGTCAATTATGCAAAAAAGAGTAGAAAAAGTCGCTTTAAAAACAAATCAATTTTTTAAAAATATTCTCTTTGATAATACAAACATAAAGTATTAAAATATAATCTGTTCATTTTTTATTAATGTTTATTTTTTATTAATGTTGAAGCTCTTTCAACTTTACAATGTCATCCTTATTATTATTTTTCTTTTTTATTACTGCGAATCTTGCTGATACAAGCTAACATTAATAACATTAAATATAATCAAGATGTACACACATTTGTTTTCCTAAATTACTAGAGAATAAATTATTTATTATTAATTAAATTTTTACCACTTAATTTTTGTTTATTTCTTATGTGTTATACGAGTGCTATGAGTGGCTCGTGTCCAATCAAATAATGTCCAATTGGGAGTCTTACTCGTTTACGAAATGTTGAAGTAGGAAAAGTAATATGATGCTTACAAACGCTGTAAACACAAAACAGAACGCATTGTATATTTCTGACACACATTACGCACATACGCCGGCGCCGCTGCCGTAAACTAATTGTAAGGTTTGTTTTCAATAACTAGTTTCGGGAAGAAATTAGATCTGTTCACGTTGATTGAAATTTTGCACTCAAAGTGAAATAATTAGATATAAATATATATTTGGGCGTTGAAAAAAGATTATTAATTCATTAGATATTGCAACAGCCAACATCGCATATTTTCGCGTCGATATAAAATTGTAAAAGTAAAAAGTATTAAATAATATTGAAATAACAAGAAAAATAGATTTTATTTCTTCTTCTATATAAGGTGAGTCTGATAAAAAATTCACCACGTTTTTAACGAAAATGGTTAGAGAGAGGGGACGACACATATTATTAAAATTGTAGGATAAGTAGGAGGACATACTTTGATGTATATTTAATATAAATCCTATATGATTTTTAAAATAAATTTTACGCCATTTGATTAAAAATATTGCTTTTTACCGTTAAAAAAACTAGTTTTTTTACTTGATATACTTTCTTTCAAAATCAGTTTTTTACATTCTATACTGCAATACAAATATATTTTAGGTCAAATAGATTTTTTTCTGTTTCAGAAAAAAGTTTTTTTTCCTATAAAGAAGCTTTTTCAAATAGAAAGATATTTTTGTTTCTTTATTTATTTTCAAAAAAAGAGAGAAAGAAAGGCAGAGGTAACGATATGGTATTTCACATAATTTTTCTGTTATTTCGGTCAATGCAGTGCATCGGAGACTACTGCCAATTACCCATTAGCACAATACAAGCACACATACATACAACTCTCTGCGTAGAATCGTATTTTCAGAACGAGCTTTACCACCGAAAAATACGCGGGCTCAATTTGAATACGGAAAAAATAAACTTTATTATTATTTTTTTCCCTCTCAGAGGAATCGCGCGCAAATTGGTTTCGCATTCTCGATTGCAGTTATAGCGAACGGTATTTCGAAATAGAATAAATCACGAACGAACGCGCAATCATTCAGCACGTGAAATCGCGGTATCGAAAATTGACAAAATGAAAGAAACGAAAGAGCCAAAGAGAAACAACAAGATTATGTTGTTTGCTACATCCAGCCAGGTATGTAAACGTGTCTAATTTTCCATCTCTTATTTCTCTCTTTGTTTTTCATTACCCTCCCTCCCCGCCCCCCCCCCTCTCTCTTTCTCGCTTGGACTGACTTCATTTATAAAAATAAACAGCCGTCGTTTTCGCGCCGGGGAAAACGAGAATTTCTCATTACCGAGAATTCCGTCTCAGTCTTCGCGGCGCGTAATTACTCGCGACCCAACGATTTTCTCCATCCATTTTTCCTCGCCGACTAATGCTTCCGGCAAACGGACATTGACGGTCATTATTATTTCGCCCGTATGGAGAGAGTCGCGAGAGAGAGTCGAAAATCGCGCGCATTCCCGTTCGCGTCAATCCCCTCGAGAGCGAAGATTTGATTTGTCTGCAGGTTATTTTCGTGACTTGCCGTTGCCATCGACGCGATTCTTCCTTTTCTCTCATTCAACTCGCTCACGTCCTGTTTACACAGATCGGCCTTTCTGCGACTGAGCCTCGACGCTTTCAGCAAATTGCAGGTGTCTCTACTCACGACGCGATTCTTTTTCCGATCCTAAAGGGGGTAGAGGACATTCGTGTTTCGCTTAGAACATTGTTATTCGTTTGGAATCCATCAACGAATGGCTTCTGCGGTCTCTGCTGTCTTCTGGACAGTTTATTTTTTACATGGTTTGATATTTTCCTGATGCTTAGTTTTTTGTAGCATTTCGTATTTTCGATAGCTATTGTATATATACATATACGTTAGTTTATTTATTTTTATCTCTCGAATTTTCGAGCGTACGGTATACATTTAGTAAAAATATAATTTATGTGAAATAAAACTTGTAAAATAATATAAGCAAAATGCATTCGTTTCTAATTAAAATATAACTTGTCATATATGTATATGTATAAATTGTTTCTACTAATTTTATTTACCTGCAATTATTTATAATATTTATACACATCATTAATTCGTGGACATAGACGTCAGCTTGATTTATTGTAATTTATCGAAAACACGTCGCACATTTTCATTCAGGATTGCGCAATTAACACAACGCGTTCGAGATTAATCAACACAAGTGTCAATCAACTCGGCAGTCGACATCATCGCGTCTCCGATTGCTGGTGCGGTAACCACGCGTTGCCAAAGGGCACGTTAAAAAAATGCACAGCGCGATGCCGGTAAAAATTAATCCAATCGTGCGGACGCCGCGACGACGAGACGACACGCAGCTTTCGATCGTAAACCGCACCCATTCATCGTATTCCGCTTTGGAATCCGTTTGTCGCGGACGAGTCAATTCGATCCCAATTAAGGCGTAATTGAAGGTCTGGCGCAAGCGACGTTTCATAATTAGAGGACTACAAACCTTTCTCCCGTGGCTTTGTCGGAAACACGCTTCTGTGTCGCATAAGCGATGGCGAATCTTGTTAAAAGGAACCGAACGTACCCGTTGCCACAACGATCGAGAACATATTTGTCTTATTGCACATTGGCCGGTTATCTGGTAATTAATGCACGAAAGCTCATCAGATGGTATCGCGAATATCGCCGAGAATCGATAACCGCATTGGTATCTGACGGCTTCAATCTGCCACGTGAAACGATACAATCTTGCTGTTGAAGATGTTGGTGCGTATAATCACTTGACAAGATCACGTGATTGTATTCAAAAGGATGAGTATATTATACATTGGCCAAAAGTTTGGGACTATTAATTGAAAGTGTGTACTATATGAAATAAAATCGAACTGATACATATATTAGAATTTATGAAATATATTGCGCATAGCGTGCGTTTCGTAATTTAGCAAATTATTTGTTTAATTCATACAGAATTAATACAGATCAACAGGTCGAATATAATATATATTTAAATTTTTCGCTTAAAGGATTTTCTTTGATCTGCTTAACTTTGTAATTTGCTGTGCTAAAATCAAAACATGACTGTGTTTACAGGAAGAATTGAATTATTATATTTTGGTATCCCTGCACATCACCAATATTTTTGGCCAATCAGATTCCGACTTGATTCTATTTTACTACAGTATTTTTGTTATTTTATCCATGTTTGTAATAAAATAAAAATAATATAAATTGTTTCAAAGTTCCCCCCACAGAAAATATTTTTTTACACAATTCTTTACAAAGAAAGCATTGAAAAATATTAAAGACTTCTTTTTTAATAAAAAAAAAGTAATCATCCTTAATCACTTCAAAAAACTTTTTAATTTTCTTGACTAATCTAAGTAATCTGGTTACAAATTTATTTATTTTTTCTAACGAAAAACTATTACACTTATCTTCTAAAACACTTTACACTCCAGTTTCGAAAAATAGTTTTATGATCGTAATCATTTAATAATCGTAAAATTTTTGTGAAAATAAACAATATTAAAATATTCAAAGTATTTTTATCTATAATTTAGAATCTTATAGTACCGCAATCGTATTATGGATTGTATAACCGTCTAAAATGTTCCTTTTAGGTTTAAACGACTCGTTACTTATAGTCAAAGAAATATTTTTTAATATTTTCAAATTTTATATGTGGTCTCAAACTTTGGTTGACAGTATATGTATATTATATACAATGTATATAATATATGTATAATATACATATATGTATATTACGGTTAAAACATAGATCTTTTGTATTTGCTCTGGCGCTCGTTATTGTTGGCTGCATAAAGGCGATAATGGAAGTTGGAAGGAGATGAAAATTGGAATAAATGCGGAAAATAAAACTACGTGATACACACCATTTGAAAGTTCATAAGTGGCGATAAAGCGTAATCCGAGTATTACGGTATCAGCTTCAGACTATATCTCTATAGCAAAAATTTGACGGCTCGCCATGTTTTTGCGTATTTTAAATTTCCATTGTCTTCTACACTTAAGGAGTGAGATGATATCGGCCGTTCTTGCTTCGAAGTATATATCTATCATTGAAAACGTTACAGAATATAATAATAAGATCTGTACGCGTATATACTATTTTCTTTCTTTTGCTTTCAAAAAGCAAAGCAATATTAACTCTTCTAGCTCCGAGCTATCGATACGCTACGATCGAGGGCGTAGTTTAATAATACACCCCTTACAATCGCAGAATCTGATACCATTCTTTTTCTTCTATACAGGATATCGACTGCTCTCGCTTCAACACGTTAAGAACGTATCGCGCTGTCTAACGCAGCATGTTCTTCTTTACAACTGCAGGTACACGATCGCAGTCGTCCGGATCTTCGAGATATTAGGTACGCAGTCGCGATTACAGCGTGAAATCACGCCAGCAGAGAAGAGAGGCATGCGTGAAGCATGACACTATCTCATATGACCTCCGCGCAAGATTCCAAGACACTTCGCGGAAGGATCCCGGCAGCTTCCGTAACGCAAACCTTATCCTACAGTGTAGTAGGGGGATGATGGGGTGAGAACGGTGTTCGCGAAACTCCCTTTGAACTTCCGCGGCAGACCTCTTCGCGCGCGAGGCGAATAAGTTGAAATGTAAGCGCGTAGTGTACGCTTGAGCTTTGTAACGCGAAATCCCTCTCGGCCCGAGACCTTTTCGACCCGACCTTCCGACCCCGCGCCAGCTAACATTCAAAGAAGTAATTTTCTCTCGCGGCGCTCTATACAGAAAGAACGCGATTCCCTGACGACTCATCGTTTCGTCGCGGATCCATCGAATTTTAGCAATATCCGGCCTGATATATGACGTTAATTGGAGGGACACATGCATAGATAGTACTAGTTCGTTTAATTAAATTCCACTTGGAATTCCACGCCTCTATTATGTACGCAGACTACAATGCATATTCAGAAGTACATTTCCATAAGTATAGCTCCATTAAGGGCTATCAAAGTCCGTCAGAGAAGATGAGGACAAGGTACTCTATATATTTACACCATATCTTTTAAATTAATTACGTCATATTAAGATTTAGTCTTGTAAGTAGGCAGTGTACCTCGTCTCTTGACGAGCTTATTCGTTCCCAAAGAAATATTTTTTTAATGTGTTTTTAAAAACATTTTTTTAATTTAACAAAACATAATTTTAATGTTAAATAAATGTATTTTTTTAATTTTAAAGAATACTTTAATGTTCGAGGACGCTAATATCAAAATACTTTCTTTATTTTCATTTTGAAACTGAATTTTGGAGACTCGTAGGGAATCATTTAAAACAGTATAGGTGAGAAAGTTTTACTTAAAGTGAGATGCTTTTGTTCTTTCTATTTCACATGGCAATAAAACTATTATTATTATTCTCTCTGGATTTCTTATGTTATATGCTTCCTATAATAATAGTTACCGTTCATATCACATTAGATAGGTCAGAATTACATAAATCATAAATCTTACTTGCATTCAGAATAAGTCGTATTAGATTATTTAGTTTTCGACAGATGTCAATCTTCATAAAAATGACAGACACATATTACTTTTTGGTCAGTCATAACGTAATCTGAGTTTTAAAAGTATAAAGATTGGAATTTGATATCTCCACGCAGACACTGATTACTGATATATTATTGTCTTTTGATGCACTATTAATTCACTTACAACTTATACTTGTAATTACTGATATATCACTGACAGTTTATTATAAAAATCAATCTCAAAACACAATATATGTAATAAGTATTAGTCTGTAAAAGATCAAATAATCATAATCGGTTATTCTCCTCACATTCGATTGTAAATAACTAGTCGATACTGTCTTAACGGCTTAAAGCTTACTATTGTGATTTGGGATTTACGGCTCTGCAGAGTCTACAGTAAATTTGGTGACTATTTTTTAATGATTGCATTTGTTAGACCATGAGGAACTTTTTGCACCAAATTTAATGAGTCTAGGGTGTCTACAAGTTGCAAGACACGAGAGATGCTTCTCTCAACTTGCTTAAATTATCGCGTACATAATATTAAATTCTAACAGCACATTCATGGCGTAACCATGCATTACCAGAGCGCTTAACGATAAGAACAGACGCGGAATTATTACGCTCCGGATCACCCGCTCGCTCTCGCTCTCTTCTGTCTCTCTCTTTCTCTCTCTCTCCATCTTTCTCTGTCTCTTCCGTGGAAATAGACCGTCCGCAAGAAATGCCATCCTCAAAGCGATTCATAGGTCCCTTTAAACAGCGCGCGTTTTAGATGAGACGCCTCGTGCAATTCCTTAATATGCATCCTGCATCCGGTGCTTCCGCACAAGTGCGACATAAGAATTTGTTTGTATAAGGCGACAAGATCTGCTTTCTCGTACATTGCCGTTTAATTCCCGCTACAACGTATTAAGATCTCGGGTACGAAGCGTTTCGTGCTCGTCCAATTCTCCTTTGAAGTTTCAAATTTGAATATTACGCAAATATCGTTCAGATAAGCGAGAATTTTCGTCAACCCTCACTCTCGTGTCGTAATACACCAAGTGTTTAAATAATAAGCATTACGTGATATCTTATGAATAATAATTATTAATGATAATTTTAAAGATTATGCAACGGGAGCAGGAATCTAAAGTGCTCTGATCTCCGCTGAGTTGCCATGAAACTTTGCTTGCTATATGCTAGGAAAGTAAATGGAATTATCGCAGCTGTTACATGTCTTCTCAACATATTCTTTATATATATGTATCTATGTGTGTGTGTGTATATATATATATATATATATATATATATAAAGAGAATATATATATATCAAATATTTTCAACAAAGTTTCTATTGCGTGGCAGCTTTCCAATAACGCATTTCCTTCGACGAACCAGGCGAAATACAATTGCGCTCTGCAAATACGATGGATAAAAAATTCCTTCCGCCGTTTGTGATTTCCGATCTCGTGCAGCACACGCATCTCGTTGTCAATAAACGGTGGCGCGCGTTCAACGATTTCTGTGTATTAAATAATAGAACTGCACACCCGATATACGTTATTATAAAATAAGAAATATTTATGACATCCTTTGATATTCTCTCAATAATTTTGGATTAGAATTTTGTTGTATTATAGCATTTGCTGTAGATATCAAAGGAGCAGTAACTCAATCTCTTGACTTAAGTAACATTTTATTATTTTTAACTTCCTTGTGTATTAAAATGTAAATTAATTTCTATAATTAAATTTCTTACAATTAGTCTCCAAATAAACAGTATTCATATACATTAACATATGCACTTGGTAAATAGTAATCAAATAAAATACACATAATAAATAACGAACTAAATTTTTGAAAAACTCAAATTTCATTTCTTCAGTTACATTAGAGCCTTCCAATTCGAGCACCGCGTGCCCAAAATCCCCTTGCCTCTCGCCCGTTCATGTTTGTCCCTCACCTTAGGTCAAACGTTTATGACTACCAAAAATTGTGCACCCGAGATATCCACATTAGGGATATTCGCAAAAGTCAGCTCCAACTGTAGTGCCACGAAAGAGCTTCGCCCTAGAGGAATCGCCTTACTGATTACGATATCCTCGATGTTATTATAGATGGCATCAAGAAATGAACAACTTAGGTTTCAATGAAGTTTCAGATTTTGTGACGGTTTCTCTAAATTAATATAGTACTCGTTTTGAGACAAGGAATACAATAAAATAATTATAACAAATGTTACTTAAAGGAAGAATTTGAAAATAAACCCTCTAAAGATTAATACATATATTGAATAAAAGCAATGACGACTTATAGAAATGATTAAAAATAATTCACAAATTGGATATAATTTGACATTATAAATTTAACTTGATAATGAAATTTTGCTTGATAATGCAAAAAGAAAAATCTTCTAACGAGAGACTGTCGATAGTTTTATGACATTCTCACTAAAATTCTTTAAATAATTTTATATTAGAATTTTTTTGCATATACGTTTATTGTTCTCGTGGCTGATTTGCTACAGGTTTTCTGCGAAAGGTAATAAAGGCGTTATCAAAATCCGTATTATTCTCCGCGGAAATTCAGGCTCCCACGACTCATTAACGGCTCTATTGCGCATTCGAAGAGGTGTGTAAAGGCGAGACGTGGGACGATGTGGACCGCGTTCTCGCTTAATTAACCACTCAAATTTAATAACTCTAATCGGCGCGCGCTTCATCTGCAATTTAAATAGCACTTCCTACTGTTGCAATTCAGTCGCACAAATATTTGCGCGACGGTTAGCGGCGAAGAGTCGACTGCGCGCGAGATAAGAGGCCTTCACCAGTTCTTCCAAATAACCTTCTATCTTTTCGAGGATTATTTAATACGACGGCTCTGTCATTAACAACCTTTTTTTCATAATAAGTTTGCGAGGCGTTTTCTTTCGTCTGAGGACACCCGGCCGAATCATTTTTAATCCGTTAAATAATAAAGGTGAAAGAGAAAGATTAACGAAGGTCCTAATGAGGTTTTAGGACCTCTCGTAACGAGTCGCCGTTTGTTTGCCACGATGGCTGCTATGTGAGAGATGTATCATTCTCAAAATAAGCTCTTGGGACAACAATGGTGCCCAAGTACTAATGACTGAGGAGAGTCGGTTAGTATTCCACTTTGGTACTCATATTTAACTTGCATGATAATAATATGGATGATAAATTCTAACTAAGAGAGAGAGAGAGAGAGAGAGAGAGAAAGCATTGAATTTCTAGTGATACTGACACGAATATGTGCAAAATGTGGCAAAATAACATCCGTACAATAAGGTAACCGTATCCAATATGACCTACTCGCTGTTTGTAGGTAGTTACACGGTGAATTCAACAAATAGCACTAGTATGTCTTACAGGTCATCGATGAGACTTGTTTGCACCAGTTAATTGCTCAGTTTGTACATTCTGTTGTTGCAGTGAAGTCAGATGCAGAATGTCATGATCGTAATCTAACATTTCATCAAAAGATATGTATTAAAGGTACTATTTTTTATATACATAATTACCAAATGATCATTATTTATTTTTGCAGTTCATGTTATTGTAGCTCTTTAATTATACTTTATTTAGATTATACCTTGATAATACACTGTATTTACAATATTTTTATATTATATTTTTGTTTATATTTTCGTCAGCGCGTTTTGCTTCTAATTTAATGAGAGGAACTCTTTATAAGAGAGAAATCAAGTTGTATTAAATATACTATTAAATAAACTAATTACCTCTTTATACATATATGTATATTTTTTAAATGTCCGTTTTGGGTAAATTTATTTAACAGTTAGAACAAAATTTATTGAACAAATAATATTTCGACAATTCTACCGTGAAGTCGAATCATGAATCTAGCGTCCGCTTACAAAACTTTTGAAACAATTTCTATACCTACGTTTTCTGTTGAAGTGCAGATAGAAATCGTCCGCGCGCATTGTAAGTGCGAATTACAAATCAAATACAACTGAATCCGTTTTCGTCGTCCACGAATTTCGTACTCGATCCCCGACCGCTTTTCATCGAGATAATTGAAATCTGTTGCGCGAGGAAAGTCAACGTCGGCAGGCAGACTCCGGTAATTTGCGGAAATCCCGCGAGAGTCAGATATCCCAACTAAAGGGGATAAATCGGTTTGGATGTGCGCAGAGGGGAAGGTTGAAATCGGGAGAGCGTAACGAATCCTGGGGATTCATCTCGAACGAGACAGTCGAGACAACCCCTCTTGGTTTAGGTGATCATTCAAAACCAGCATCGCCCGTGAGATATGAGAACAGGAAACAGCAAAACATTCGCCAGAATGTACTTGTTGCGCGATCCAGAAAAAAAACAAGGCAGTAATTCTTTTTTTTGCTCTAATGTACAAAGAGCTTTTACTCTAATATACAATATAAAATAAAATACCTAATTTAAAAAGTATAGTGGAATAAGAGGTAAAAATATAAAATCAGTTCTACTCGGTAAGTATTCGAGTCCAATGAATTCGAGCATTTTTTTCAACTATGTTATGAAAAATTGTACATAAAAATATAAGAAATAAATTATTTTTTATAACTATATATAATTTTTAGCTATATAAACTTATTTCTCGGATTCTGATTTTTAAAATTAAAAAATTGTTCAATTATAAATAACTTAAAGCAAATATACATTAATTTAAAGTATATTTATATATTGGATTCGCGAATATTAGTTAAAGAATTTCGAAGTAAATAGTGATTAAAATTAAACAAGAAAATTATCTTATGTCTCGTGAAAAGACATTACGCGTGAGCGTCGAGTTATTTTTTGAACCTTAGAGAGCATATAAATTCGTGTGAAGGAACAACTGAAGTGCCTGGAATAGCAGAGTGTTTTAGTTCAATAATGCATTAAATTATTTTCATAGGGAACGCAGGGTGCGTAAAGAAGAATTCAAATTAGCAGCAGTCAAAGAGTTTAATTCCCATCTGAGGGCGAGTCAGTGCTGCTTGGCATTATGCAAGAAAACGCTAATTAAATATCATCAGACTCCGGCGTAAATAAAGCTACGTTATATCTGGCTGTCGCTGAAATTTCATTGAATATTATCTAGCGGCACGGTTTGCAGATTATCTCACTCGTTATATACGTCGTACATAAATTTTGTCCCGACAATGTCTGCGTTCCACCGAAAAATAAAGACACGCAGCATTAACGTGGCGCCGAGAATAACGAATCAAAAGAAGCGTGAAAGAGAGAGAGCGTCGGAAGGAAAATAATATAGTCATCCGGGAAAGAGAAAGACCTGTTCGATCAATTTATTACGAACGTTCGTCACAGAATGAGAGAGATCCAAGTTCGAATTCCAACTGAGGTGATATTTTTAGGAAATATATATTTTAGTATTTCTACCTTTTTTTTTCGAGAATCAGAACTTTCTAACTTATGGAAGATCTTGTCTTATAAAAGGTTTTCGGAGTTGTTGAATTTGATTCTGGTCTCAGAATTCTAAAATTTCAATTTTATAAGAATAATTTGATTATGGTGAAAATTGGTTTTAAGAGTTTCTTGGTATCTTTTAAGAGTTTCTTAGCAGCTTGGAAATATCAAATTTCAAAACGAACCTCCATAGCAAGATTTAGTATCACAGAGTTCATGTCAGAGTTTGAAAGTCAGTATTAACTGTTTATGTAACACTGACAAGCTTCAAATAAAGCGAAACTGAAAACTTGATGTTATTTCGCAATTAAAAACTCTTTAAACTTAAGTTTTATGATAATTAAATTATTTTTATAAATTGAGCGAGTGTATAAAATGACAGACAATGATCCTAAACAGAGTTGCCTCTTTTATTTTATAAACTGTTCGCTCAATTTTTATTCAGTCCATATAAAGAGTTAAAAATGCTCATTAGCATCAATAATATTAAATTGCTTGTCAAATATATAAATTTATTTAACAACGCATTTTGACTCTATATTAATGGTACAGTATACACGTCATTGTGACGCAATGTAGTCGCCTGGACTTGCGTTGATCGTCCAGTCGATTATCAACGACAAGTTAACTCGTTATCGACTATAAGACGCTAATTTAGGACACGACAAGAAGTGGGAAAACATGCCAAAACCCTCATCATCGTCGACTCGTCGAAGGTGTAGATCGAGGGCACGAGAAGATCAGGGTAAGGAGGTTCTCGCTCGCTTCTGGAGACGAAAAGAGGGAAGCGACAGGACGAGGGGAAAAAGAGGTGAGACGCGTCAGGATGAAATCGTTGATTTATGCGCCCGATAAGAAGACGCGGAACAGTATCCGGCCGCCAAAGTCCGCGTCATCTATCTTCGTTGTTCGCAACGTGGCGCGGCCGCTCTGCGAAGTGCGAGACGGTGCCTGAACTTCCGGCGCGCACGGGCTGAAGAATTTCCCGTGGGATATTTCGTAATTTAACGGGTGAAAGGGTGACTCCCCTGCTCTCGCCTACCTCTCTTTCCCATCTTCCTGCCACTGAAAGAGAGAATCCGAGCGACGCGCCCGCGTCACTTCGACGCTTCACATGGCATTCTCGGTGCGTTGCATTGCATCGAGAGTTTCCGGAGTATTCAAAACGTCGTCTTTTCTGTGATGTAAGAATATCAGCAGCGGGATTCTCTTATCGGCAATTGTCACTATCGTTAAGTTGTCACCAGCGACAACAATTGGCAAAAACGACCTGGAAGAAAGTACGACTTTTATTGGTTGTCACTAGTTAACGACAATCGTCGATAAGACGTTGGATCATCCCACTACAGGTGTAACGTTCTCGTAGCGCAGTCAACTAATTAAAAATTTGCTATCAATCAAAAATTAATTTCAAATTATATCGCCATATTACACACAACCGCGCAATATTACATCATGGTCTTCTTCGTCGATACCATCAGCGGTTCGAGATAAATTGAGATCAACCGGAACTTCCAGTTTTGCGAAAGTGAGTCTCTAGAGTTGGTGGATGCGTATATTCGTATGACATTGGACGCGAGGCGCTTTAATAAATTGAGTACCCCACTAAAGTAGATTTTACATGGGAGTTCCCGCGAGACGAAGGCAATTTTAATAATGGATGATGCCCGACGTGATTAGATTACTGTTTAATTTTTACGAAGGGGAAAGCCAGACGCGTGCGAATTTGTCATCCTCTTGACTGCGAAGCGGCGCGGCAATACGATGAATCGAGCGCGGCGTGGCGCGGCATTACCTTGAAATTCCTAGCACGTCACTTTTTCCTTACTCTCTTTTTTTTTTTTTTGCATAGTTCTAACTTATCGGCGCAGGTGCACTGTTTGTAATCCCGAATACGGACTTTGTATTCGCAAGCTGTTTAAGCGCGCCGCGCCGCCCACCAGCGAAGGAACGAATTTAATTAAAAGCCCACGCGCGGGCTTCAGCCCCCGGCGAAAGCGCGCGCCTTGAGAGATAAAAGGCTCTTACTTCATTAATGACGGACCTCCTCTCTACGTCCGGAGGTCGTCATTTAGTCGCCTGAAAGCGTAGAACCGGTTTCTCATTCTGTTTTCTCATTTTGCCGCGTCTCCAGCGGCCGACGCTGTTTTTGTGAAAGGCGCCGTGCTTGACTCTTCGGGGGTCGCACAGAATTCTATGCAAATAATGGCTTGCCAGGCTCGCGACTGCAATGCAATACTCCACAAATTTATTGAAACACTATGATATCTTGCTGTAATAAAGATGAGAGGCACTCGCCGGTTTTGCCGTTATGTCGATAATTCGGTTAGTTCTTGCTGCCATTGACGTACGATACTAAGAGAAAAGTGTTTATTTGTGATTATAATTGTATATAATGGTAAAATATTTATGGAGAGACTTTATTTTTATAGCTATAATATTATTGTTATAATGTCAGTAATAATATATTAATTATTATTACCAATATAAAAAAAATAGCACCAAAAACGGCTATATGAACAGTTATTTTCATTTCTGAAATTATTTTGAATCAAAAATTTTATATCAAAATCTCTAATAATTTTTAAATATAATGAATATTAATATATATATATATATATAATGAAAAATATCAATAATTTTATCTTCACATACATAATCTTTATTATATCAATATTATTATAATAATATACGAATAATTAATTAGCTTTCGCTTTTATCATATTAACGTTGTATCTCACATAAATGCACAAATTTTAAACAGTATGATTTATTAACTTCATAAATACTGATAATCAAAATCGATTATAGTCTTGATATATCAGAATTTTCTTTGATATATTAGAATTTTCTAATATCAAATTTTAAAATGATCTCAAGAAGTGAGTTTCCTTGTTACGGTTTTACAGGACATGCTATGTATATTGTACTTTTTGGTATACAGTAGAACTATAAATATTGTTATTTTTATACTAATATTACTAATAATAGTAATAACTATAAAAATTAAGTTCTTAATAATATCATTATACATAATAGCTTTCATCAAGCATAATTATTTCATCATGCAATTATAGTCATGAATACCACTTTTCTTTCAGTTTGAAAAATATAAATTATAAGACAGAGAAGATGAGAAACAAAATTCGTTTATCTAAATTTTAATTTGCTGCAATTATTTCCCTTCACCAAATTGTAACTTAAAGTTAGTGGTAATCTTGACATTTCAGACGGCAGGAAATTGACTTCAGATAAATCAAAAAGAGAACCTCTCTCGCTAAAATTAAGATCGAAGAAGATCGTTATCATCGTTCCGTAATTTTTATTAATGAAAATTAGCTGTCTTCGTTATTGAGGGTCTACGCTGCGAGACTTACAGTTCATAAATCAAACACCCTGTCGTTACACTGAAATTACTTATTATCTTCCAACCGCATGTGTTTTCCATGTAAAAAACCAACCTCTCGATCTATCAACTCTAATTTCCATTGGCCGACCCAGACTCCTTCAAAGACTTGGGGTCAAAGGACGACGTTCGTCGTGCAATTAACGGCGCGCAACTAACGGCTCTCTTAATCCTGGGACTCCCCTGTGCGCAAGGAGAGTGGACCTTCATTCGTCTTTAAATCAGTTCCAGGGCGTCCGCGGAAGCGTGCGAATGACAGGCACGGCAGTTCGCCGAGCAAGCACAACTTTTTAGCTATCGCCACCGCCTCCGTCGTCGTCGTCGTCGTCGTCGTTGTCGTCCGCCCCGCTTCGCCACCGACGACCCAGCTCGATCTTCATCGCTGGCTCGCTAGTTTCCGCTCCACTTTTTTCTCCTTTTTACTCCCCCAAGCCTCCTGCGTACGATCTCTTTCTATCTATCTATTTTTACGTCTCATTTTCCAAGAACGCGCGACCAGAAACGATGTTGGAAAATGTCCTGCAGCTGTCTCTGTCTCTTTTGCTCGCTAAAAGCAGAAGTCCATCTCCTCTTGCTGATGCTCGATGGCTTTCAGCTTTCAAGCCGGCCATTGGACTCCGCTTCTTAGGCTCACACAGATTTTCGGATGAGAACAGGAAGGGCGCAGGGAAAAGAGACAGAGGCAGGTAGGCGAGACTTCACTCCGGTATAACTGAAGGAAACACGGTGATGTCAGGACCATAACCTGGGGTACGGCACGGCGAAGCACAAGGCACCTTACCCCAGCCAGCGGCGACAAGTGAGCGCCAAATTGCTCTCGTTACTTTGTATTCGGGCGTGCCATGAATAACGACCCCCGCCATCTCTGCTTCTGCCGCCGACTTTTGCAACGTGCTTCAACTTCACGACGTGGCTTTGATCCCCGTGGAGTCGAGGTTGCGTACAACAGACGAGACCGCCGGTGCTGTGCTTTATACCCGGGGCAAAGACATCGTCAGTCTTTTGCGTGCCGTGATCCTTTCGATCGGTTACCGGTTACCGTGTGAAAGGAATCGCTGACGGTGCTTCTGCTATCACCTCCGATTTCGCTTGGGATTATTATAATGGCGACCGAGATCGGATTAATTCTAATAAATTATATCGACTACTGCGCAACACCATCTCTCCTATTTTCTATGTAATTCGAACTGCATAATTTTTCCTCTCAATGGAAAGTTGGCTCAAGATACAAGGATATATTACACAAACATTTAAAACAATGAAAAAGTTATGAAAAAGTTACAGATCTTGATCACATTTATGACAATAATGTAAAAAAATTAGTAGCGATTGGAACTTGGATAACAAATTATTTCGATAAATTATTTCAATAAAACTAGAAGTATACTCTAATAGAAATGTAATTAAGAAATAACGATAGAAATCTTTTTTTTATATTTCAAGTTTCCAAGATAATTCAGGTAATTTATTGCGATGTAAAGATTCATTATTCTGTAAACAAAAAAATTTATTTGTTTGTTTATTTTAAAACAATTAACCTTTGCGTCATAATAAAACTGTACATAAATTATCTTAAATACAAAAAAATTGAGAGATTCTTTCGTTTTTTGTTATCAAAATCAAATAAGATTAGGTTTGAAAAAATTAAAAGTCTAAAAAAAGTAATTTTTTTCTAATTTTATTGAAAATATGTAATAATAAATTTAAAAATATAATGCATGCAAACTGTATTTACATTTTATTCTTTACATCACGAAATTTCCATAAATGAAAAGTGTGCTTTTGAGTGACAGTGTAGTTTATTTAAGATATAAATATTAACAAATTGCCAATTTTAATTTATTTTTTAAGGACTATATGCGGATGATATATCTTTAACCACCCCGAGAGTAGGTATTCAACGGTAAAATCTGAAATTGCGAATGATAGTCTACCACAAATCGATCTCGTATTCGTTACAGAGTTTGCGGCCGCAACTATGTTCAAATATCTTGAATGTGCCCGTGATATTAATCCAACAGTAATTTACGAAGTGAAGTCATTATTGCGGTACGCCTCCCGCACACAATCTATGAGGGGTGGAACGAGCGTGCTTTGATAATGCATCTATCTCTAAAGGCAACAGTTGGAACTTCACGTCCGTTTAATCTCGCTATCATACAGAGATTACTACTCGTGCGACCGGTCCACTACTCGATTGCGGGCAACGTCGCCCAATGCGTTTCGTCCGGGGGAATTAGATTTATCGTTCCGCGCGATATGCATTCGTATGCACTCGTTGCACAAAGGGTGCGGGACACGCGCGTGTTCCTGCATTTCGAAACGACTGGATATTACTGGAGAACTAAACGGAACAGCGATTGCATACACATTATTGCTTGACAGGTAACTTTAATGAGGCATTTTCAGTTCTCGTCGCGACATGCGATTTTTATTGCAATTTTTTTGCAAATTAAATTCGCAGCGCTTCATACACGCGATAAACGAAATTAAAAAATTTATATACAAGTATGTCTATCTCGAAACGAACACACGATTTGATATCACTAAAAAAAACCCAGAGAATATTGCGATATTTTATAGTTGTTTGGCAATGAGAGATGTCTTAAAATTTCAAAGTTTTCTGGAACGTCTTCTAGAACTATCAGAAAGACATTTATATGTTTTCATCTTGTGTCTTGCTTCATATAAACAAAAATTATACGAAAAAAAAATATATATAGACATATTCAATTATATATATTATGTTTGATCATATATAAACTTTTTTTACAGAGTTTAAACAATTTTTTAATTTAAGTAAATACTTTAAATTCTTTAAAAAATCTGATTGTATATTTATAATCTGCTATCCATAGAACTCCAAGATCTTATATACAATTGTTTATTAGATTCTATTGTTCTATTTATCTATAGCTAATAAGAGGGTGAAACTTGAAAGAATAATAACTACCCTTAAAACTGCTTATGGATTAAAATAGAAAAACCTGAATAAAATATTTTTTATAATTTTTTGTCGAATTTGGAAAAACATTGGAGAGTTATACTTGGGTAAGTTTACTTAGTCATGCGTGTTGTGTGACTACGAAGCCACCTCTTTATTTGTTGAATTGCTTTTCCATAAATTGCCATAACTCGCCTGAATACACAACGAGCCCTGATATCAATAGGAAATCCAATATCAATCGTTTACCGAGCTATTGCTCGGTTTTCAGAACGACGAAAATAATGATATCGAAATCCACAGCCGATTGGTATGCATGGAGAAGTTAAATCGGGTATCACTATCCTGTTTCTTCTCCCTCCAAGTACCTCTCTCCATACCTCCCTCTCTCTCTCTCTGTTTCCCTCCCCCTACTTCATTTATTTCATCTTACGGCAGTCGATTTCAATGCCGAGTTATTACATATAGTGCACTCGCCGATTACTCAAGTGAATCGCCCGGTTATCCGTGCGTTACCGAAATACCGCAATCGAGCTGGCACGGATAATGCGTTTAACATCCTCGCAGTATCCCTGAATTCGAACCGCGGCCAATCCATCCGGCGTTTCACCCAGTTGAACAGAAACGTGTGTTACGTAGGAAACATACGCGTGAATAAACGCGTGCGCTATTTCGTACCGTTCGATCTCCAATGTCGCAATACTGAGAATGCGACGAGGATAAACATTTATCGATTTAAAGACCAACGGAACGACCGACAAAGTCCCAATGGAGTTCGAGGTAACGGAGTCGACGGAAACCCGTCTGGCTCCTAGAAATCATCGCTGTGGCACGTTCACGCTGATAAATCCCACAGCTGCGTGCCCTTACGCCATCTTCCGCTGAGATTTCAACCCTCTGGAGCTGACGTGGGTCTATTGAACCTACTCAATTATATCTCTTCAAAATTGACGGTGAGTCTATTGGATTGGATCCATTATGCAGTGATAGTTTAAATAACAGAGATTCTGATGAATAGAAATAATTTAGCTTTTTCTGTGAAGTAATATTAAAATAAAAAATACATTACTATATTTAAATTTATTATTAGTTTTTAATTTTTGTATCTATTCTTATAGCAATTACCGTTTTACATAAAACTATGTCAATTAATTAAATTTTTTATATGTTACATCTAATACCTATGCTCAGTTTCTTAGTGAAATTGGGCGACTTGGCTGGAATTGTAGAGAATGAAAAAAGATTAAAAAGTTACCATAGATATAATTGTGTAAAATGAGTCCCCTGTGAGCTAGAGCTGTCCAAAGTTTGCTATTATGAGCGTGTATGTTGTACCATGTACCACTGGTCCGATTTCTCTGCATTAAGGCAGTGGGTCACTTCCCCATAGTAAATGGCAGTAAACGATTGTATCAGAGACATCGAGGTAATGTCTGAAATGTATTTGGTACACTTTATTAAGTACCGTTTAAGTCCCTGGACGCGATCTATACCGTTATATCAGAGAAATTCGGATTTGATTGTAATGATGTCTCCGAAATTTGCACTGGAGGGGGGAAAATGAACAAGCAGCGAATGTACCATTGGTACAGAATCTTCCGGAAACAGCTACTGACCGTAATAAGATCTATGGATAATGTGGAAAATATCTTAAAAACTAGTTGCGTAAACATATTTTGCAATGTTTTTGTAGAGAGCTTCGATGAGGAAGTGGAAACTGAAGATCGATAAAGTTTGTATGTTTGCTAAACTTCAATTTGTCAATTACAATCTTTTATTTAGTACTTTACTATTTTGTAAGCGCTTCCCTATCGATCAATGTATGGCTCATGTTCATTTGGAGCCCCAACTTATCTCTCTCTCTCTTTCTCTTTAAAGTTGTCTTAATACAATAGAGAGTATACGTATACATTCTTTCTTATACAAATTATGCTATTTTGGTTCTTTGGAATTAATTAATTAATTGTAATCAATCTATAGTGCCTTTTAATGTATTATATTAACTCTTGACTACAATAACGAATTATTTGGACCTAAAGCAAAAATTTTAAATGGTTGAAACAATGTACGATTGGTATTATATGAAGTTCTGAATTGTAGGTAAAAAAAAACTTTGAATTATCTTCTATTCATATCAATCACCATAAGGCAGAAATTTATTTGCATTCTGTACTTCAAACAGGACGCTTTAGAACTTGCATGTAGTTTTCATAGCTATAATCAAAGATCTCGCAGACCCATTGTTAGTAACATCAGTGTTATAGATTTTAGCATCAGCTCTGCAGGGTTAACGGCAACTTTCGACGCACCATGAGACAAGCTCCACGTCTCCGGGAAACAATTCCACCCTGTTAATTCTCTTTTCGCGAAATACAGTCGACGAGAATCTCTCAGTATCAGGGTCCCCGGAGTTTTGCGATGGTACGGCATCAGCAAAATCTCGCCGACGAGTTCAGAAAATCGCAAACGACCGCAGCATGTCGTCTAACGTGTTTGCGTACGGAGAGGATTCGTCAGCATCGTTCTACCAGCATACCCGGAACTTTCATATCTTCGTTGGAGGCAGGTGTTCCAGCATCACTGTGCGGACGTCTGGGGACGTCTTGTCTGCTTCACCTCGGTGAAGTTTCGCTCGATTCGCATCCCCCTCCCTCGCGGGAACGACGATATACTGTTGGATCTTGGCCGCTTCATAATTCATATGCCATCATGTCAAACGGAAATTTGTCTCTCGTTTCCTTCCCGGAAACGCACCGAGTACCTACACTCTCCTTTTATTCGTTCGTATTTTAGCAGCAACTTGATGCAAATTGATATAACTGAGGATAGTTGCGATGTTTCCACTCAAGCGGACGCAGTTTGGTAATTTTGCAATTAAATATACCACTTATTTAATGTATACTTTTTTAGGTCTCTTTCTCCTCCCCTCCTTACATTTTTTTATAATATATGTATAATAATGTAATCATAATATATATAATTACACATAATGATACGACTTTCTAATATAATAATGAGCGTAATAATAATTGCATAATTATATTATGCAAAGTTACCAATGAAAAAATTAAATGATATGGGAAATGTAGCCCATCGAATCGACAAGCTAATCTCTTTGATGGATTATTTCATTATCACGTAACACTGCGTTTGCAAATGCTCTCTCTCTCTCTCTCTCTCTCTCTCTCTCTCTCTCTCTCTCTCTCTTTCTCTCTTTGTGTGTATGTGCGGTGTGTTTCTTTCTCTGATATTGATAGCCAGCGTTTATATCGTGCTAGAGAATATGTAGGCTCGCAAATTGCCGAACAAACGGCGTACGGATGCACAAGCAAAAAGCGAGAACGGGAGAAGAACTATGCGGGAAAGGACAAACACTCGTCGCGCGGAGGCTGGGAAAACCGGCTGTAAAAGCGGTAGGAAATAGAGGGCGGCGATCCCATCTCTCGGCTGTGCGAGAGCGTTCCTCACTCGCGCTAGAACGTCGAAAATTGTCGATGCGAATATAGAGCGACGACTATGACGACGACAAGTCGCCGCCGTTTGTTTTGAAACTCAACATGGACCAGCAGATAGAGAGCATCCGATAGAGGCCAATAGAGCGGGAGCAAGTCGTTCGGTCGATTCGGCCGGGCAACGATATGTGAAGGGTCCCGGTGAGTTAACGCGACCGACCGTCCCGGCAGGTATCCGGTGAAAAAAGAAGCGAAAGAAATCGGTGGAGAGCGATAAACGAGACGGAACGAGAGGCCATAAAAGCGAAAGAAGAGAGACAGACAGCCTCGCGAAAGAGGCAGAGAATAGGACAGGGATGGAAATGCGTGCGCACTGCTCTCGGTATACGTGTACGTGTGCGCGTGTACGAGTGTAAAATAGAGAGCGCAGAGACAGTCATTGTGTAAGCATGAGGCCGATGCAGCAGCGTAATGCACTTAATGTTATCTCCCCTCTCCATGGTCCAACTACTCGACGACTGTCACTCCATTTCACCGTACTTGCACGTTAGCGCTTCCTCACAGTCCCGCGGGCTCACCAACCCTTCGGCGCCACCCCTCCATACGCAATATCCATTCCCCACTCAAATCCCATTCGCAGTCGACGGTTATATAAATGACGGGCGCTGTCCCGTTACGTGCCAGACGTGTGCCGACGCACGCTGCAGTTGCAGCTGCAGTTGCAAATGCGAGCGCGGTTTTATGCAGACGCGCGGATATCTCGTTTATAATCGCAATTACGGCGCGAGTTTACCGCCACCGATGATATCAGCCTGCGATTGGGCATACAAATTGCGGCAATCCGTTTCAGAGGACCGTCAATATGCTTGTTTACCGAAAGGAAATACACTGTTGTTTGCACTTGCTTAAAATGCTACCCGATCTATGCTCCCCGACTATCTTTTATATCGATTAATAGATTCGAGTTGCAAAGCGCTGAACCGCTTAGAATCTCATTTTGGCAGCGATAATCGATCGATGTACTGTTATTGAATAATGTTATCTTAATATTATCTCGTAAGTTCTCGTTATCGTCTTCCTGCGAATAATATCTTACAACAAGTTTTATACGCATCATTATGAGTTTGTATCTCAAAGTAATAGTAAAGACGGTAACAATGTAACAACGCACCTTAAAAGAAAAAATGTTGATACACAGAGAAAAGTTTTTGATGTTTGTGATTATAATTACACGATTTCATATTTATAGTTATAATGTTAGTAATAATTATTATAGATACAGTTTTATAAAAAAATATATTATAGTTAACACCAAAAATGACTATACTTATGATTACTGTTGCCATAAAAATGGTGGAAATTATTATAATTTAAGTATATTTTTAGTCGTCTTCGACCTTTTGCGGATACACATTTTTTTGATAGAATTATACATTGAATTATTATTACTAACATTTTTATAGCAGTTAATAACCATAATTATGGTATCACGTAATTACAGTAATCCATTTTTATAGTTATTACTACTATAATGTTAGTAATAAGTACGGCCTAAATATAATAAATTTCTTTTATAATATAACAGAGCAAATGTTGTAATAGATTAATATCTGGATCAATCTGAGGTACATGGACCGAGAGTAGCAACTTTCGAGTTGCGCCTCGATCGACCCTAATTTTATTAATTACCGTGGATCTACTCTGCCCTAGTTGCAGCGGACATTAACTCTCCGATGCCCTATTAAATTTGCGCCTTATCTAAAGTTCTACATAATAAACTTTAAAGTGACGGCTAAATTTTCATATCGCTCGTTGGACGATAATTTGCTAAGTGCAGAACAAAGTGAAGCAAAAATCTCTCAACGTCTTTAAAATTATTTTTCGCATTACGCAGAAAGTGCTGCTTGTTCACCATTTAATCATTAGAATTCTGTATCAAACTCACAATCAGAATTAAATGCAGAATCTCTTTTAAAATCTCGACTATTTTTAAACTCGTATTCTCGCGAAGACTGAAAATCTGACGCCGCAAATGGAGCAAGCGCCATATGGGCTTTATTTCGAGCATACGAATGCACACCTACGTATGTATATATAATCAGAAAATTGACCACGGAGTGCGCAAAGGGACATATTAATTCCAGAGAGCGTCGGAGGGTCAACATCGAAAGTTCCACGCGGCCGAAGTTGCCGCGCAGCGCGGCCATTGTTACCGGCGAATTTAATGCTCGCGTATATGTGGCGTACTTACGGCACGCCATAAACCAACTCGACCGCCGCGTAATGCTCGGCCCAGGCCTTTAATACGCGATCGGGGAATAAAGGGGTGTTAGCATAACGCGTAGCGCCGGTACAATCAAAGGCTACGCTTGGCAATCAGCGTTTCGGACGGGCCCGCGCGGACTCTGCATTTGGATGCAACCGCGGCCGCGTCCGGCGCCGCCGCGCCGCGCCGGTTGCATTACAATGAATTTAACCGAAATTTCTTTCGTCTCGAACATCACGTAGAGCTCGGTCCTTAAAAACGTACCACACCAGTGAGATTGACGATTTTTTGAACGCCAATCGCCTCCCGCGGCGAGATGTTTAATAAACGCAGAGGACGCGAGGATCAAGGATACTAAAGCTCTAGATGTACTATATATACCAGAGTAGCGTAAATTTTTTGCCTGAGCCGAATGCCGACAACTTTCCCATTGGTCAGTTTCGGGTAGAAACTTGATTAGGTAAAAATCAAGCCCGAGTACATACCGAATTTGATGTTTGACATATAGGTATTAAAGCATCTTTTATATACTTGGATTTACAGTGTACTAATGAGTTTCGAATAAATCGACCGCCATTTTTTAAGTGATGGCCTATCGTCCAATAAACGCTTATTGTTAGTAATTATTTAATTAATATAATGTAGTTTTTGAGGCAGACATAGCTGATCTTTGCGTTACTTTGATACATCTAGAGTTCTAAAGGATGTGAACAAGAAGTAAACAGAGAGATATAGCCTAGATAGAGCGAAGATAGAGAAGTGTGAGTCCGATTTAACCCACATTGTGTCAGACGTATTGCACATATTGCCGCATAATTACAGCAATTCCAGAAAAGGTCAAGTTTTGAAGACGTCTTTATATTAGGTTTCAAGGTGAAAATAAATAGTGCATTTTCAGTAGGTACAATTTTTACAGTTTGGTTTATGTAAAAATTAATGTGTCTAAAAGACGTCTAAAGAATCTTAGAGGCTGTCTAAACGATTTCTTATATAAAATATCTGAAGAATATCTAAAAAAGAGTTTTTGAGGTATTTTATAACCTTCAAGATGTGTATATATTCAGATAAATATCTGAAAGATATAATTTTTCAGTCTTCAAATAAGATACTTTTTAAATTTTGGCAAAACATCTCTTACGATATGACAAAGTATCTTTCAGAAGAAGTTCAAAAAATATCTTTTTGTATATATAGTTCATATAAGGTAATTTCGTATTTGCTCTGACGGGAAGATTGCTATCAACCAACAAAACATTACTCAGAACGACAAACAATTATCATACATTGCGATGTCATTAAAATAACACGGAAAATGCGTTTCAATGTAAGTCATGATTGCTTTTGTTATGAAATATACTGAAGCGGGATTTCACGTTACATTCATGTCACACAAACAATTTGGAAACAAAATGAACATGTCAACACGCTACGTTATAATTAAAAATATACCTAATATAACTGGAAACGACGTTATTCTTAAATAAAATAATAATTAAGTAAATCGAGAGTCAACGTTATTTTCTTGCATCCGCGAGCTACATACCGCGAGGTAATTAAGGAAAATGTTGCCTTGTCGGGGATTTTCATTATACCCCCGGGATATTCTTCCTTTCTTCCTGAGATCTTCATTGTACTTTGATCCGACTAGGTGCATGAAGTAAGATAATGAAACGAAGCATTATTAACATTTTTGTAGCCCCCGAGGGATGCATCAATGTTGATACTCGACGCTTCGTTTGAACTTATAAGGATGCAGAAGTTATGGAATATATCACGTGATAAAGGTCTCCTCAAAGGATCGCAGGCTCGTTTTTTTTTATTTTTATTTAACTGTTTTTCTTATTGTGATTAATAACTTGATTAAATTACCACACATGTTTATTGGATATATTTAGTACTACGGATCGCTCATTGAGCAGAAAAATTGACAAAAAAGAAATTTAAATGTTTCTTTTATAATATTTGTTTATTTGTTATAATATAATATAAAATTATATCATATTATAATATAATAATAAAATCAAATTATCGGTTTTTATATAAGATGCTTTTACGCTGAATTATTTAAGTATTAGATAAAGAGATCCAGCACTAACCGTTATCAATTTTATTTCTTATTAGTTGTGTTCTTATTTATATGTACGGTCTAATAAAATTATTGTTGTTTAGTTTATCTTAAAAACCTTATAATTTAATTACGCAAAATTGAATCTACGCACATTATATTATTATTAACATATAATAGTAACAAGTATATTTACACTAACATAAAATTATATAGTTATAAATATTTTAAACTTTTTTCTCAATGTGTACAAGTAGTAAAAATTAATTGATCAGACACGGACGATGTGTATAGTAAAGAACCAAAAAATCACCAAATATACCGTAGGTTAAATGAAAAACAAAGAAAAAGGAACCGATAATGTTACAATAATTATTATTGTCACACAATATAAATAATATAATCGATATAAAAAGTGCAAATTGGTAATATTATATTAGCTTCAGAGTGGTGTTTAAAAGCCGGTTTTTAAAAACAGCGCCGTGCTAGGAAAAACATCTATACAACCGTGCAATACATTCCCTATCGAAGCATCTAAACGACATTATGGCATGCACTGGAAACGACCAGAAAAATCGGCAAAATAAATCCGGAGCGACGCGATCAATCGGCTGCGATTCGCATAGAGTGAAAAAGAAAGATGAGAAAATTGCAGGCGGAAAATCGCTTTATAGCTTCACTCGCATGCAGATCCAATTGATAAGTAAATAACCACGTATGCGAGACCCGTATGGTTCTTGATGTTGTTATTGGCTCCCTTCGTCGGTCTGACTCGAGATTGATGATTAATAGATACTCGATAATGCATCTGTTGTGTCCGGCGAAGATTGTCACTGTGAACGATAAACGAGAAGGCGGACAACGCGCGAAACAGTTGGGCGCACTCGTCTCGATGGGCTGAAGGGAGGATGCCACCGGTTATCACCTCATCGACACGGTTATAATTGTCATCGTTATCGTTATTGCGTCACGTAATCTAATTGCCATGCGGTGCAGCCGTCGGCCCTTATCCTGGTGACGATTAACATCGACGGGACACGGCCTGGGCACATCGCCGTTCATCCATATGCAACTGCCAGTAACGGGTGCCGCGGAATCCGCGTATCGCGTGTAAATCTGTTGGCTGCAAATCGCGTTGGAATTTGCGCGATCAGCCCACCGAAAACGACGCCATCAATTTGCATTGCAACAGCTAACGTAAATATTTTATTGAAATTTTTCTTTTTGTTTTGTTTAAGACACTCATTAAGGTGTTAAATACAAATTATGAATTGGAAATCGCCTAATGAGGTGTAAGTTTAACGAACATTCGAAGGAAAAAAGCACATTTGATAACGTTTCGCTTTCGTAATAATAGCATCAGAGCTCGGTTTGCCTCGAGCAACACTATGAAAATATCGGATGTATGGTAATCGATAATTTTACTTCTACCGAAAAATTGCGGTTATCTTTTTATTGAATAATTATATGTGTCCGCCGGTAACAGAAGCGAATAAAACTGTTGCAGCGAATTCGTACGAAAAATGGACAGACCGTCGACTGGAAATATCGCCTCTGGCGAGCGCGCAAATATTGGACATAGCATCAACAACGAATGTTTTGGCGTAGTTAACAAATATAATTTTTAATTTAAAATTAAATTTACGAAAATATATGTAGGAAAGAGTGAGGCTGGTTGTTATATACAATTTTTGAATAATAATTTTTAGTAAAAATAAATATAAGATTTTTTAGCACTATACAATGCACCTACACCTCTTAAGTATTAAAAACATATGTTATTCTTGAATACATCTCTCATCGTACAAATAAGTTATTTAATTTTAAATAAAGCTGCAAAAATGTGGCAATTAATCCCGCTCTCGGGGTTGATTGTCATATACATTTAGGATTAGTAATAGATTTTATATGGATAAAATTATTTTATATGGACAAAAAATACATATAATGATAATCAAATTCATAAATTATAGTCCCTTTAATTGATACAATGAAAGAAGAAAATAATGTAATATACAATGGCCTTATACATGTATATCATATTAATTTTTGTTTCATTGCAACAAAAAATAGTTTTAACTTGTTAATTCTCGTTTTATATTTCAAGAAGTAATAATAATTATTATACCATATATATTGATACAAATAAAATAATTAGGAGTATTTCAATCATAAAATTAATTTTTGTACCACAGTTTTTATACAAAAACGATTATCAGGGATATTGAAACAAAAACATGTTAGACCACTACTGTTGGATTCTGATATATAAAATCGAGTCAATCAAAAAACAACAATTCTCAACATTTTGGATTTGTATTTTCTAATTTCAGTGAAATTTTACTATATTGGCTAGAATTTCTTTCTTCGTTTAAAAAATCAGACCTGAGCACGTACTATTATGAAACTATTCGAAATTGATTCCGATCGGAATTATTTCGTTTTCTCTATACACAATAGAAATCTAGGAAATAATTGAACAATTCTGATTGGAATCCATTCCAAATAATTTCATAATACATATTCTGATGGAAATATATTTTAGTGGCAGATTGGAGCTCAGCGTTGAAAATTATCCTGGAAACAATGGAACAAATATATTTCTCTTGTACAAAATCCTGTAAACTAGTAACTAGAATTTATAATTATTATATAAATAAAGAATTATTTACGCATATTATATTAATAAAAATACTTTAGGCATCAACTGAACCGATGAAACAACGTTAAAATCTTGGAATTATATTCTGCATGAACGTATAATGTGAAGGTATGTTGCACAATCTTTTGGAGTGATGTTTTATGCAAGCTGTGGAAAGAGAAATTGTTGAGAATTAATACGTTTTGATTCACACGCGACTGAATAACGAATCCAATATCTCTACCTCGGAGGCAATCCCAAAGCCATGTGCTGTAAATTAAGCTGGAGATGCAGTGGCGCGACGGGGTTGTCGTCTATCCAATAATATAACCATCGCTACTGAGCCGCAAAATTTAATTAGTTTAAAACAGCGATTCCCTCTTTTCACGGGATTTTCACAAATCGTCCGTCTCGATATTCAAAGTTATTCATACTCAATCCTGCGCTTTCATTCGTCGGTTAAACTTTAAGCTTTCATTTACTAAAAGGGTTGATGTCTTTATAAAAATAATTGAGATGAGATAATAGCCAAATGGAAAAACTATGGAATTGAAGACTTTAGACTCGTATTTTGAATGAAATGTGAAAATATCACATAAAATTCCTTCAATATTGGTTGAGAAAAACGGTGAATCAACGTTTCGACTATCGTGCAAGACATGAAGTTATAGCTAAACCGATAAGATGAATTATCATTCCTGTTAAGTCGGCGAAAGTTTCTGTTTTGCTAAGAGTTAACGGATTACCGATAGAGCGACGGAGGTGTTCCACAGTTTCGTCCGGTCGTTTTATTACCTCAGAAACGTCTCCGTAATATATGAGGTAATAATGGGGTTCCGCAGAGACACTATATCACTATTATTACTAGGCTACACGATCCAATTCCAGTGAAAGCGTAGCGTCGCACTTTTCTCCCATTTTCCTCGGAAATATGTACGCGGTCTTACGTGAATTCCTCCTTAAGTGGCGCATTAACCGAGAGACAGGAGACCCAGATCGAGAAGTAAGGATGTTGTACGTCGCGTACAACACTATGATCGGAAATAACGTTTACTGCGATTCAATGGCGTTTCTCTGTCGTTCGTATCGACGTCGATTGAATTGCCGCTAAAATGATTTGAGGTAGAACGGAATAATCTCTATATTATCCTTGGATTTTCATAGCAATAAAACTCTATAAAAATTATATGTCGTTGTAGAATTATTATTTTTGTAAAAACTATAATTAAGAATAGTGAAATTGGAGATAATCTATACATGGATAAAACGATTTTGTTAAAGTATCCAAAAATTTAGCTATATGATACAGATCCGAAAATAATTTTGATCTAGCAAACCATTTGTTCTTGTTTAACATTTGATTAACAATGATAAATAAGAAAAATAATTCTTAAGCGTGAATCGGACTGTGCAGAATAAAGTCTGTATTATGATAAATGGCAGACAACGTCTTATTTATGAAGTAATATGTATTTTCCAGATTCTACACATTATTTTGTTTGTCCCCTGTCTCGCTTTATACGTCCATTTAATATAATAGGTTTGTTCGCATCCCATGCCCTAACATGCTCTTGTCACAGTATCTACCCACTTTAACGCGCTCGTTGAAGTGAGTTAAAGTTATAGCAGGAGAACGTTGAAAAACATGTTGGAGCATACGACGCGAACAAAGAAAATGTTATTTCGAAAATCAGTCGCTCATTATTTTGAATTAGGTCTGTGATGAGACTACATGAAATTCTTTTCACACACACACATCGTTTATGCGTCGTACAGATTTGTTCAAATTCACAAATTTAAAATAAAATTACATTTGTATATTTTGTTATATAAATGGAACTAAAAATTAATCAATTTTACATTATATAGTCCGATGACGCGATTTTATGAAATTATTTAATTGAAGGATTACTTAATTAGATGTAGAAATTTCGACGTATACTCAAAATATAGCGAACATTCGCGCGAACATCATCAAGAATTTCCTCGCAGAGCCGAAGAATCATGCTTGGAGAATGTCGCAACAATAAATCCCAGCATTTCGCCGGCGCATTTCCGCGGGCACGTCGGGCTGCTCGTTATCGCGCTCTATCACCATTGTTGCTGAACCGCACAACCTAATTACCGCGGAAGTGAGGCGTCATCCCTTATCTCGGGGCCGATTAACTTCGTCTGCACGGACTAGGGGGAAGCCAGTCAGCAAATCACACCCGGAGCACGCGTTTAGGTCTTTCGACGGCCATCGCGCTCATCGCGGGACGTATCGCGAATATGGAACATACCATCACGTATGTCCCGACCTATCCCGAAAGAGAGAGAGAGAGAGATATTTTCAAATTTGTAAAAGTAATACATATAAAATCTTTTACGAAAACACTACTGCGTTTAATCTGTAAAACAAAAGATACTTTAGAATCTTTGTTACTTAAAATAAACTTGAAATAAGATCGGAGTTTGAATACCAGCTTAAATTCGCTATTGTTCCTTAATCAGTATCGCAGTTGAAGTTTTCTCGACGAAAATCACATACAGGACAGATTCTGCAACTTCCATAATTGCACGCGATTTTTAAATTCCCACGTTGAATATTTTGGCGTTGGAATAAAATTTTGCTCCCGAAACGAAGTTTATTTTATCACTATAATTGACAAACGAGATTTTGATTAGAGCCGTATCCCGCACAACTTACCGCTTCCTGTGTGACGTAAGAGATAATATAATTAATAGATTCTTCCGCGCGAGTTTTTGTCCACCTGGTCCACGGAACAGATTTGTCACAATTAACTTCTTGCTCCGTCATCTCTTCGCGCCGCTATTTCAGGGTAGAAAAAGGACGGCTTGAATGGACAGTAAAGCCATTCTCGTATTTTCCAGACGATCGAGCAGTCAATAGCTCTCATCGAGGGCTTCCCGCGAACGTAAGGCAGAAAGCATATGTTCCAATATTCCTGCTGTAATCCCCAATAAACCAGACACTCCTCGCCTTCCCTTCCCTCCGTAGGGTGATATGGCCTCTCTTCGACCCCAGTGAACGCGAAACCATAATTTCTTGCCTCGTCGCCTTTCCACCGGAATAATGCTTCCCGTAATCCTCCGAACCGGCCATTAATTCCGTGACGAACACCCTGGTAAGGACATCGCGCGCCGTTTCCTTCTGCGCTCCGTCACGTGACTCACGGCTAAGTACCCGATCCCTTTGTATTCCGGGAAGGTACAAGGCTCACAGGCAACTTGCCGGATCCTGCCATAAGGTACCTAGTGCCCGGTCCATCGTGGGAATAAATCATTTAACTTCGACGCTTTGCTGAAAGCACCGGACGTTGGAACGTCCTTAATTGTACGTGCGAAGATATGTGAATATCTTGCCGTATGAACAATCTATGGCTGCAAATAAAAACGAATGCACCGCGAAATAACGCAGAATTTACATGTAGTTTCGATGCGCCGGAGTTATCGCGACTGTAATCATCGCTGCCATCGCGAAAATTAGCGACGGTTAATTAGCCCTTTCAATTCACGCGGCGAAAGTGTTTCACCGCGTGCGTGAATAATTCAATCAATTATATGTCGCCGTTTTTGACGGTAAAAAATTCTATTTTCAGCTAGTCTAAAATTAATTCTTTTTTTTATTTTTCATTTTTGCATCGTCATTTGTGACTGAAATCGATTTTTTCTTATCTACTTACAGTTAACTCTTTTCGCTTTATTAAGTATAATAGCAGTTACAAAAATTTCAAGCAGCAGCGATTTTTATTAAACTTGATTTCATTTTTCACTTACTGTGAACTTTAATTTGCGTTTCGTTACTCAGGATGATGTAATATAAGCTGAAATCGTTTGGAACTTTGTTTATTTTTAATTTTATGTAAAAAAAATATATTTCTAATTTATTAATATAAATTCATTATTGAATTTGAAAACTTCAAATTATAATTGCAGCTTACTTAAATTCTTAAAACTCAATTCGTCTAATTCTAATTTTCAAAGCGTAATCATTCACCAGGAATTCAGCAAATTTTCTTTATCTACTTAGCTTCAACAAAAATATTTCCTGAATGTAGCAAACAAGACTTAAATGATTCAAGTTGGAAGCATAAAGTTTAAGCGGAAGTTTGAATCTGGTAAAGGGCGCGTTGTCGGCTGAGCAGATGTGTGGCGTGAAGGTAAAGTCGGTAGTAAAGAAGCGGAATAGCGTAGAAGGAAACGGGAGATAAAACAGCGGTCGTATATGGTGACCACCAGGGGCCGGCGGAAATGGTGATAAAGTGCAGGTAAATAATGTGTAGCACCAAAAATGAAGAGAAATCGTGGTCGTATCCGCGCGGAAGATGAGAGAAGAATTCTCACTATGGTGTCACCTCGTTTTCGTATTTCAACACGAGGAGATAAGGATACACGGTGTTACAGCGGCAAACAGAAGGAGCGGCAAACTAACGTAGCTTTTTTTTTTACAACTAAAATACGACTCCTTGTTGGGCGAAATCCTTCGTATTTCGTTTGGCAAAATCAATTACGAGGCTACGCACGATTTAATTTGGAGATTAAATCTTTGGGGGTTAATTTGCATTTCGCTGCAGTCACCATAAATTTAAATCGTAATAAATAATTATACGAAATTCGGGTAACAATTCGTGATAAATTTAATTTATTTCAAAATGGCTCGAAATGTCCTATTTCCCTAAACTATTTAACTATTTTCAGCTTTGTCACTTTTTATAGCTGTTCACCTCGTAAATTCTGAATTGCCACCAGAGTTCGGTGGTATAACAAGCGTTTTATTTTAGTTAGGGCATTTTTGAAAATACGAGATTGCGCGTCTCAGTGAAAACGCACAACGTGCTCTGAAGGAAACGAAGAAGGCGCCTTCGATACGACGTCGATAAGATTTCACGTGTGTTCGCATCGTTCTCCGAGATCCTCTTACCCCCTTAACGTCACGCGATTTAGCCTGAACGGAGAAAAGCGAAAGCTAACGGCAGCAAGTGTTCTGTCGTCCGGAAGACATTGATGACATTGTTATACCTTGGTCTACATACGTTGTCTGTGTACACTCTGGTGCACGCCGCTGAAATTTATCGAACCGTAAAACATACGACACATTTCCTCACAAAAGGCCGCGGTGGCATTGAAAAGCCGTTTTGTACGTTCTTATACGAAAACGAACAGCGTAAAGTAAATATTTTCTGGAGGCCCTCATACACGCTCGCGTGCCTAACGGGGGAGCTTCAACCCTTTCGCCGCCAAGGGCGTGTCCGACTGGAATTAAAAGCTCTGCGGTGGTAACGTGAAAGCACAGAGTGTATGGTCGATTAACTCTCAAAAGAGCGTGATCTTTTCATTTTATTTTAAAGCCGTACTCGTTATTTAGGCACCCGTGACAAAAAGGAATGGATTTATTTGGGAACGAAATTTATTTACGAAATTTAGTTTAAAATAATTTTGTTGAAGAGTATTTACAATTTTGGTTAGATATGAACCTGAAAATAATTACGTTAAATTATAAAAATAATTACGTAGGATACTCAAACATGGTAAATAATGCTACAAAGTTTCGACGTTAATAGTAACTAGAAAAAGAATATTGATGTGAACAAATTTATACAATCTAATTAAAAATACTTTGGAAAGGAGTACTGTAATTTTGCGCGGCAGTCTGAAAATCGTAACTCCGCTTTCCAATCTTGCGCAAGAAAATTTGTGTTGCAAGAAAAATCAAATCATAAACAGAAAGAATGATTTTGCTAAAGCATCTAAAAATTTAGCTTAATACAGATCTGATAATAATTATGTTGGATCATTAAAATAATTACATAGAAATCTTAAACGTGATGAGTAATATTGCAAGAAGTTTTCCACGTTTCAACAGTTAGTAGAGACCACTCAATTATTTTGTAACAAATTATTTTGGACAAACGTGGACAAACAGTGGACAAACGAGAATGAAATAATGATTTTATCAAAATTCGCATTTAGGGATGCTAATATATATATATATAATAATTTAAATTTTTTTAATACTTCAACAAAATCATTCTTTCCATATCACGAGTATATCAACATTTTTTAGTTGTCCTTTAAAAACTTCAAAGTACGATCCGATAAAAGTGTCAGATCTCGCTAGCATCTTCAAAATATGTTCTTTACAGAAAGAATTCCAAGTTTGCTATGAAACTAGCGATGTTTCCTGTCACCGGGGTGCTGCTTCCCCCCCCTCGAGGGGTTGAGAACTTTGATTTCCGATCAACCGTACGCAGTCCAAGTATAATCGACAGACCTCGGCTAACGGGGTATTTCCCCGCACACAAACGCGATCGATGATGCGGAAATAAAGTTTCCTTCCCGCGAGGAAAGCACGTTAGCGAAAGACAGAATCGCCTATGGGGGTGGAAGTAGATTCCCTCAAGTAAGAGTTAGGACATTGGCCACCATTAATAGGGAATATAGATCTATTTGCACAGTTGGAAAATTCGTATTAAATTTAACGCATTTCACATGTCTCAAATAATCTACTCAAACTTTTATATGTTAGTTTAACATAAGAATATTTTAGAAGATAACATAAATATTATGTAAAAAATGAACATATGTACAAAATTACATAGCTATAAGCAAACTGTGGAAGCATATTTTTTCAGTAAAATTGACATTTAAGTACGATATGTTAAATTAATAAATATATATTTTATCAATTTATATTACAATTTTTGTATAAAAATATGTTATTATATTATTTGTTTATTTATTCATAAATTGTATCAATTTAGCTGTTTGGCACCAAGGAATATTAAATATCAATTTAACACAAAATATTTGAATAAAATTTTGTTAAATTAATACTCAAACATAAATAATAAAAATTCTATATAACATTTTAACAAGAACTTGAGTGGACTGATTTTAACACAAATACAAAATATACCTTATACAGTCATATAACTGCGAAAATAGACTGAGAAAGCAACAACAAAAACAATTTTACTAGATTTTTATTTATCACAGAAGAAACTGCAGTTTTACTGAAGTATCTAAAAATTTAATTTAGATACAGATCTGAAATTAATTTAATTGAACTTTCAAAATAATTATCTAAAACGCTAATTTTTAGGACGGTATCATCTTGTCAGTAAAGAAACATATTATTTACTTTACAATTATACAAATAAACAGCTTGAATCGACATATACTATGTATATAAATAAAAAATTGTTGAACTCCTAAATGAATATTCTTCAAAATTACATACGGGATTCGATTGTCCAAAATGCGTACGCGTTTGTCCACCAAACAAAAATTTTTGTCCACTCTTGAAAAAAAAATTATACTGTAAAGAGCTTACGAGTCAATATATTGGCTTTATTTCCATTTTCAGTCTTTAAATGCAACTTAACTGCACACGAATTTCTAACGAATTTAATTTTAAAGTGGATATTATTGGATTTGACATTCTAACAACTAATTGCTTTAATATCCTACAAAATTATTTTATAGTTAAAAAAATGTTCAGAATTAAATCTACATTGGAAAAAGAATCTGGTTACATTAATTGGAATTTTCGTTGAAAATAAATTCCAAACAATTAGACAATGAACAAATCAAAATTCTCTGGTTGAATCTATTATAATTCTAATTGAGACAACCAAAATTCTGATTGATATGATCAGAACTTCTGATTCATTCATTTTTAACTAACAGTTTTTCTGTTAAATTTTTAGACGCTTCAGCAAAAATTTTCTTTCCGGGTGATCGTTTATTCCTTAATATATTTGGATCAATAAAAAATTATTACCCGATATCCTAATTCTTACTTAAAGAACTCTAGGTGAAAATTTCTACGCATGCTCTCTCTCTCTCTCTCTCTCTCTCTTCTTCTTCTTCATCTTCCGCACATTCATATATACCTATATGCGCCGCACCATAATTGACTTAGCCCGCTCGGCATGCGGAGGTGCGGGAACCTAACGGTGTGCCAACGAGAATTATGTGGAGCTTTCATATTGGCGAGAGGAGAATGAGTTATTCCTATGACGACGGCGGTCCCTTATCTTCACTTCGGCTGGAACTATTGCGTAAATGAAGTTATGCTTGTTTCTCATACTGCAAATCCAAGTGTATAATAAAAAGTAACTTCAATATTGTGTATGTAGTTTTTTATGTTTTAAAAATATAGTAACACTATATTCTCTCTGGTTATTGCAATTAATATTATTATAATTCCTTGATGGTCTTAATTGAGAAAACGTCTGTATGAAATTTGGGAGATACGGATTTTTATTCTGGCTGAAATGAAGTCTAGAATGAGATTTTAAAGCGTAAATCTTAAGCTTAAGTCCTAAACAGTAAAAAAAAGTGACCAATTACAATCGAGTATGAAAAGAATAATAAGACTATGATCAATTTTTTAAGACTTACGATTAAAGTTTAAGATTTACATCTTAAAATCTCATTGTAGACGTCGTTTAAAGTAATATTTATCACAAATTATTTTAAATAAGATTTAAAAAATGCTTATTAGCAGAACATTAAATTGCTAATCAATTTAATTGTAATATTAATACTCCAGCTTTAGTTTAGAGCAGTGTTTCAAGACTAACAAATAATATAATCAGCACACAATTTGCTGGAACTGGAAATTGTATAAATTTGCAAGAAATTTGATTAGACACGAAGAACTACCTTAACCGAGTATGGCGTTTTTATTTATGTACTATATATAATATACTATACTGTATACAAATAAGGATTTATTGCACATTTAAACATGTAACATAAATATATATATATATAGTGTCATTTTTATACAGAAAACCGAATAACATGTATTGAAGTCATTTTTTACACATTTGGATTTGCAGTATAACTCGATTCGTTTCAGCGACATCACATGTCCCATCCTTTCTCCCTTCGTTATGTACTGCATCATATTCAGAAGATTAAAGCCCATTCACACGATACGGTTTTTTTTCAGTAGTTTTATCGAACCGTATCATGTAAACGCGTTCATATAAAATATTACCACCGTAGAGCACTGCAACAGAACTGATTTGGTGAAATTACCGAAACGGTCAAAAAACCGTACCGTGTGAACGGGCTCTTACTGGTCTCGTTCGGCTCATTGCTGAGACTCTCACATACACCGTACATGTAGATTTTACGATCGCTACCATGAAGACGCGATGTCTTTCATGTTAGCGGTCTTGCGCTTCGTAGAGTTTGCGGGAGCTTACGCTAGCTAGTTTGGCTTCATGTGTTTGGTTTGGTTGTGTCGTACGACGCGGCGTAAATAGAGCGATGATGCGTCTCTGTGCGGAGCGTTTGCTTCGCGATATAAACTTCGACACGTGATACTTTACCTGAAAGACGCTTTCCTTCTTCTAGACAACATGAAAAATTAGTTGTTTAATATAGCAGAAGACATTTACGGAAATTCGCGGATTTATCAAATTTTCTCGATAAGTTCGAGCAATTAAATTTGGAGTGATTTTCTTCAATTAGTAAATGAAGTCTAGAATGAGATTTTAAAGCGTAAATCTTAAGCTTAAGTCCTAAACAGTAAAAAAAAGTGACCAATTACAATCGAGTATGAAAAGAATAATAAGACTATGATCAATTTTTTAAGACTTACGATTAAAGTTTAAGATTTACATCTTAAAATCTCATTGTAGACGTCGTTTAAAGTAATATTTATCACAAATTATTTTAAATAAGATTTAAAAAATGCTTATTAGCAGAACATTAAATTGCTAATCAATTTAATTGTAATATTAATACTCCAGCTTTAGTTTAGAGCAGTGTTTCAAGACTAACAAATAATATAATCAGCACACAATTTGCTGGAACTGGAAATTGTATAAATTTGCAAGAAATTTGATTAGACACGAAGAACTACCTTAACCGAGTATGGCGTTTTTATTTATGTACTATATATAATATACTATACTGTATACAAATAAGGATTTATTGCACATTTAAACATGTAACATAAATATATATATATATAGTGTCATTTTTATACAGAAAACCGAATAACATGTATTGAAGTCATTTTTTACACATTTGGATTTGCAGTATAACTCGATTCGTTTCAGCGACATCACATGTCCCATCCTTTCTCCCTTCGTTATGTACTGCATCATATTCAGAAGATTAAAGCCCATTCACACGATACGGTTTTTTTTCAGTAGTTTTATCGAACCGTATCATGTAAACGCGTTCATATAAAATATTACCACCGTAGAGCACTGCAACAGAACTGATTTGGTGAAATTACCGAAACGGTCAAAAAACCGTACCGTGTGAACGGGCTCTTACTGGTCTCGTTCGGCTCATTGCTGAGACTCTCACATACACCGTACATGTAGATTTTACGATCGCTACCATGAAGACGCGATGTCTTTCATGTTAGCGGTCTTGCGCTTCGTAGAGTTTGCGGGAGCTTACGCTAGCTAGTTTGGCTTCATGTGTTTGGTTTGGTTGTGTCGTACGACGCGGCGTAAATAGAGCGATGATGCGTCTCTGTGCGGAGCGTTTGCTTCGCGATATAAACTTCGACACGTGATACTTTACCTGAAAGACGCTTTCCTTCTTCTAGACAACATGAAAAATTAGTTGTTTAATATAGCAGAAGACATTTACGGAAATTCGCGGATTTATCAAATTTTCTCGATAAGTTCGAGCAATTAAATTTGGAGTGATTTTCTTCAATTAGATTAATGTAATTTTTTACTATATCTCGCCATATATATATATATATATATATATATATATATATAAAAGAGGAATTTAAGAAGGAATCTATGCCTAAAGTGATCTGAGAATTCGTAAGGGAAAGTATGCGGAACACTCTATATTAGAATTTTGTACTTTCACGGGCGAGTGACTTTAACTTCGGCATGGAGGGTTGTCGAGCTATTTCAAGATCTAGAACGCAGCGTGACGTATGTACGTATAATGTTTTCCACCTTTTTTCACCCAGTTCAAGAGAGAGAGAGAGAGAAAACTCTCAGTCTCCCGATTCCCCAGTGAACTGTGCGCCCTAAGAGTCCCGGGTGGCGTAACCGCCGGCAAGTCGTATATCTGGAATAAAGAAAAAAGGAAGGAGAAGGAAGAGAAAAAAAATGTCCCGGACGCGACATCCCGCATACGTGATACGTCCCTTGAGATATTCCACTTTTATCAGGCATTGCCGTTTGATCTCCAAGAGTTGTTTTCGTTAGATTTCACGATCTTTCTCCTTTTTAAGAGTTTAAGATGTTTATTGGCTGATAGACACGGTTACACTTATCATTTGTCATATATAAGTTTTCGTTGTTTGGTGATTAACAGCTGCATTTGCACATGCCTCTCTTTTTCCTTTTATTTTTATTCGGCTGAGGTAATTTATTCGACTGCTGTGGTATTTTTCACAATAAATTTTATTTTAGTACAAGGCATCATTACGTCAAACTTAAAGATTGGTATTTGCGAAGTTTGTTCTTAAATTTATACAGCTCTGTGATTGGTTTGTGGCATTCTTAAGACGTCAGGAGACCAATCACAGAGCCGTATTAAAATTTTGAGATATTACTCAAAACGGTCTTGAGACTTGAAGTAAAAACGAATTATGAATAGGTACTGGCCAAAGATTGAAGATTAAATATACAAAAAATTATCATAAATAAGTTCCAAATATAAAATGTAATGATAAAAGTAACTCGTGTTTAATGTAAAAGTAACGGTAATGGTGTTATAAAGTAACGCGTTATTCTTCCATTCTCGGCATTAGACCTATGAATACCGATTAGGATTAACATAAATTAAGTATGGGGGCTTACAGACTCAGTGTCAGTAACTGTGTTACAAATTTTGGCGTCAACTCTGAGAGGTTAAAATAATCTCTGTTTGAAATGATATCTTGTAAAAAATATATTCCGAAGAGATTCTTTTTATGAATATCATGAATATCGTCAAAACGAGCGGAAATTCAAATACCTATTCTAAATCAATGTCCGAGCTTTTGCCATTTTTATCAGCGTCGCTCCAGGACGGCGTGACCGCAAAAAAAAGGTTTCATCTCGGGCAATGTGTCTTTATTTAGGGACAATTCGCCCCGACGTGCTGCGCGCGAAATAAATCTCTATTATCGGGAAAGCGACCCGCGCCGTTCTTCACCCGCGAGTCGCAATTAAAGGCGCCAGTCGCTCATCCTCGAATAATCGCTCGCGGTTGACTCTAATTTTCCATCGTTAATCTCAACCGCTAGATACTAATATGCCCTCTTTATTGACACGCGCAAATTATTCGATAGTCTTCCATCTTTAACATTTAGTAACAAGTGCTTATTCAATTTCTTGCTTAGACAATTTGTTAAAATCTCTTAGTCAATTAACAAGAATTAATTTTTGTAAAAAATATTCTGTCTTTTCTAAGTCGACATCTGTGCTCACAAATCGTAAATTTTACATCTTTTATGTATTATAGCTCACAAAAGTTATCCATGATTGAGCCTTGTGTTTATAACATCTTTTATTCATCACATTATGAGCTACATGTGTGAAGCTCATTTCACTGACTCAATTTTTATATAATTGAAGCGATAATTTCTTAAATTATTTAATCATTATCATAAATATATAATGAGAATAACTGTGTTCAGCAGAAAAAACTGATCAGTGAGAACCCGGTAATTTTTTAATATAATTGACTCTCGCTTTTTTAATTCTTCGTTGGATCTAAGGAATCAATCATATAAAAGAATTACTGAGCGTACATTGATCAGTTTTCTCTGTTGAATAAAGTCATTGATAAGCTTTCCTAAGTTAAATTAAGACGGCAATGTATTTAAGATATTTTTATTTTGAAGCACATCGAAGAGTAAAAATTGCATGGTTTTCCAACCTTTTTGATTAAAATTTCTCTTAACGAGAACACTTACAGAACAAGGTCAATTATCAGATTGAATCAGTGATCGGAGTCCTAATGAAATCTCATTCTGTTAAATATCTTTAATAAAAATAGAGAGAAATGTCATATGTTAAAAAAACTCTTTGTTAAAAGTGACACTCTTGATATGCGGGTCACAGAATTTCTAAAATATCACTCAATACATCTTTGGCGCACGTTTGCACTACTGCACAATTTTTTATATTAAATTAATTACGTGGGATCTTCATGTTTCTGATAAATTTACATATCTCCGGCTACCGCTTCTGTCCGTCGAATTATAACGGAAATATCTCCCCACGGATGAATCGTTTTACATATTTCGTGCCGCGGTCGCGGGACGAAAATTCCGGGTGCACCACTACCCCCTCGACGCGGGGTTGGCGTCAACCATTCTTCCCCCTCGACCGTTTTGAAGCCCGTCATGAGCCGGCGCTGAAAGCGCTGGCGGCACAGGACAATGAAAGCGTAGGAAAAGGGCTGGCTAGCTCGCTGTTACCGCGAACGAATTTGCATATACCGCAGACGGGCCGCCACGTGTGCTTTGAGGGTTTACATGTGTCGTGGGTTAATCTCGTTTCGCACGTACAGTGTCGGCACCTGAGTGAGGAGGGAGTACCGAACCCCCGGCCGTGCCCTTCACTGCTGTTCATGTCATTTAATCAGCCAATGTTACTCAATATTGGATTGGCGACGTCACCACGTGTGTTCGATGGAAACGTGCGGCTTCAAGAGAATCCTAACTGATGATACCGCTAAGAGAGTGATGTTCGTTGTAATTTTTATAAACATCACGTGCGGCTGTTCGAGCAAAATTACGTCTGTGCCAAGGAAACATTAATAAATGATGAGCTTGGAAACAACGAAATGATGTTTAGTGAATTTTCGGTGATTTTTTTACATTGTCTTTTTCTGATATTTATTCTCTTAATATAATAAAGAACAAATTATATATAAAAAAAATATTTTTAGAAAGGGAATATTACATCCAATTTTCCTGGTGACATCGAGATTATTAAGCAATTTTAAACGGTCATTTAACCGCTTCTGCTTTGTTTTACGCACGCTTTTATACACATAGAGCGCTTTAGAAGAACACTGGCTGCCCGTGACTGGAACGAAGGGAAACGACATGCCCTACACGACCCTCGCCCAAATCGTGCCGTAAACATATATAAACGTGCGAATTGCGGGGAAACTCGGAGCAATTTCATGAGCGTATAAATAAATTCATAGCGTGATGGTCGTGATGGCGCACGAGTACACGCACAAATATCAGCGAGTAAAATGTGTTTCTGGATGCTATCTGCGGCACACAAGCACTCTACTGGTTTTAACGTAAACAGACGGGTATACACACACACAGGCGCCACCTTGAATTCATGAAACAATGGTAGTCGATCGGCGTATATCGAGAACCTCCCGATCCTATCCACTTTGTGTGACGAATATTAATGCCGTTTACATTGGAACATACGGACGTTCATGACTCTTCGCGATCCGTTTGTGCGCAATTAAAGCGGATAAGCCAATTGTGATTAATCGGTCTTGCAAACGAGAATAGCGTCGCAATCATTAGTTTATTTTAAGTTTTATTTAAAACTGTTTTTTCGTTACTTATCAATGTTACTAGGACATGCAATTTGCAATAAATCAAAATTATTGAAAGAAAAGGAAAAGTGACGTTTTCTAAACCGACTTAATTTCAATTTGTCTTATATTCTAATTATCTTTTTTCAGAAATTAATCTGAAAATTTGACAACTTGAATTAAACATACATATATATACATAATCAATTAGAAAATTAACAACTTAAATAAATAAAGGGATAGAATAGAAAATTTTACAAGAAATTAATTGCAGAATTAGTTAGAAGATTAGGCAGATTGTAAATCGATTAGAAAATTAAATAAAAAATTAATCAGGGTTTAATTAACAAAGTAATCAATAATTAATCAGACAAGAGAATTATTCAAAACACATTATCTACACAGTTCGAAAATTTGTGCTGTTTTTTTTAATACATTACATATCTTATTAAAATTTCCACTCTAACACAAGATGAATACATGAAGAAATAATTAAACATTATGTAAAAATTAACACAAGAAAATACAATACTTTAACACAATTTGGAAATAAATTGTGGAAACATATTTCTTAATAAAATTGTCATTTATAATACATTTAATTAGCACATCCATATTTTTCATTCATTTATTTTATTTTATATTCATTTATTTTAGAATTTATGTTTTTAAACTGTATTATGTTTATTTGTCCATTTACTAGTAAATGTACATATACGTATCCACATAAAATAGTTTTCGTTATATAAAAGGTTAATTGGACAACTAAACATGTAATATACATGTAATATTCTGTAATACAATCCTACTTCTTATCTTATGAAATTTGATAATCTAAATTCAAATGAGCTAGCTTCTTAGCAGAATTAACTTCTAGCTAATAGAAATTCGTGACACGCAATGGTTGCGAGACAAGAAGATGTAACGAGGCGTATCAATTATCCAAGTGGTAATGTAGCACTTGATGCAGTGACCGCGAACTTAATTTCCAATTATGCATACGCCAATTCGGATTCGCTTTCAGGTCGGACGATTCTCCACGGCGGATCTGTCTAATATTTGCGGCCGGCGGTTTTTAACGAGCCGTCACAGTCCGTTAGTTATCCCAGTTCAATCAGTTAACGACGCCGGAAGTGGAGCAAGTGGAGACTCGATCGCCGTAACCGTTAACGAACTCTTGCCGAATGAAACCGCAAGAAAATATCGCCCGCTCAGTGAAGAGCAGTGAAAATTACGTATCGACGTTTTCCGGAAACGGGAGATGAACATTCACGATATATTTATTTAAGAATATTTATAAGAACGTGATGTGTATATATAATAAATCGACCCCTTTGTGAATAGGTGTGCCTATTTGGGCATTCTCTCTTATTTTGTAAACTGTTCATCCCATTTTCATGACATTCGGCCTATGGAATAATAATGCTTTATTCGAATCTGAGATAAAAAAGATAAATGATGGATCCAATATGACAAATAACACTTCAAAAGTGATTACTATAAAACTTGGTTTTGAAGAAGTTTTAATTGCGAAGTAATATAAAGTTTGCAGTTTTGTTTTATTTAAAGCTCATCAATACTACGCAAACAGTTAGTATTGATTTTCAAACTAACTTTCAAACTGATTATAAGACTCTAAACCCTTCTTCATTAGAGGTTATCCTTTTGATATTGAACATTTTCTTGCTACATTCAAATTCAGCGATATCTCCTAAAAAATCAAACTTCACAGTAATTAGATTATTTATTTTTAAATAATTAAATTTTCTTTAGAATTCTCTCTCTAAGGCCAGAATCAAATTCAATGATTCTTAGAAAAGTTTTTTTAAAGTTTTTTTGCTAGAAAGTTTCTGTCTTTAGAGAATTGCAAACAACAATACATTTGTATACGTTCACTTTGACATGCAATTCGATATAACGGTTGTCGTCAATACGGAAGTAAGAATATCAAATCGTAAAGTGGCGTGCGATCGTGTTGTATTCTTGCGATGAAGTGGGAAAGCATCTGTTCAGAGAATGAGATAAATTCCAATTTAATTGGTGCACGCAGCAGGGCGGTGTACAAGTACCTGCGTTGTTCAACCTGAGCATAATCTACTCCGCGCTATTCCAAGGTTGAGAATATATTATTAACGTAGTATTTCCAAACACACCAGCTGTTTAATGTAATTCAATTCCGATTAAATTGCATATTCTATAATTATCTTATATTTTATAATCAAGTGATTATACAGTCTGAATATGATATAACGCGTCCTTATGCTATATATAATATTTCCATTAAATACGGTTTTTATTAATATTTACTATGCCAAAGTGGCTAATCCGCTAAAATATTGAAGTCTCGGGGTTTTAAAATTCTAATTCTAATTTCAACGGTTGCGTTTCAGACATATTAAATATTTTCGAACAAATAATCTCTCAAAATGTATAATTTACACTTGCACCATTTTGCGATGTGCCGTGCATGAGATTTACTCGAAATCCGCAGTAATCGGATCACGCGGCGCGCTCAAGGATAACGCAAAAAGATAAGTTGATTATTGCAAATTTCATTACGCCCGTGACTCACTCGATTGTGACATACGTAACGTGTCTGCCGCAATATCCGGTGTCACCGGCGGCGTGACGGAAATAATTTCGTCGCGCGTTTAAGTCCGTTTGCCTGCCGGCTAAGAGACATAGACTAGAGATACACTTGGGGACTTGTAACGTACACGCCACACGCCTTGGGTGCGTCTTAATCTCCCGTGTAATCCTAGCGAGTCACTTTGTACCGTGCAGCCGGAGAGCCTGCCGTCTGAGCAAACTGCGATCGTACTACTGCCATGCGACAGCGTGAACGCCGCGAAACTGTAAACACTTCGCGCCATTGTTTCGTTCTGCCGTTTGTAATATTAACGGTAACATATTGTGAATCGCACCAACCATCCCGTTTCTCCGTTGCAATCCCTCTCGACGGAATTTGCGAGTCTCTCCCTTTTCGTGTCAAGCGAGATAGCGGACCATATTTTATAGAGATATAATAGAGCGTGTAGAATGCTACCCCTCTATTACGAGACTGTATTCCGACTAAATTCGGACCACGTTTCTCTTGAATGGAAGTTTGATTTCTCTCTCTCTCTCTCGATTTCTTATTATATAAGTTGCTTTTCTTTCGATTGTTATTTATTACGTTTATCTTAAAGCTTTATTTTATTTTTATTTATTTTCTTCATTATTCTTCACTTATATCAGTTTTCTTATGGTATGTTCTATGTTATTTTTCTTTGCACGTTTTCTTTTGATTATCTGTATATTTTCAGAGAGAGCTTGCTCTAGAACAAATGCCTTATTTATCTCTCTCTCTCTCACACACACACACACACGCACACACATACATATTTCTCCAAATCTATATTATTTTATATGTAATCTCTTATTTTTTCGTAATAAATTTTCACAGATAATCGATTCCATTTTAATCGAAGAGTATTAAAGTAAAGTGGATTTCGAGATACCTTTCAATTATAAAACACATACGCATCTCATGAGTTTTTTTTTCATCACAGACATAAACGATACCAAAGTAATAATATGCCCCGCCTATGCAAATCGCAACTTTTTGCATAAATGTAACGTCCGAATGAATGACGTCGGCGACGTTACCATATGGAATCGTTAAAACGCGAGGCTAGCGCAATAATATTAAACATTTTTGCATAAAACATGATATTGTGTTAGTTAAAAATATGACGTATCTTTTTTTGTAATTATATATGGAGAGTTAAAAATTACAATGCAGAGGAAACTTACGTTACTAAGCTTCTGCTGCGGAAAATGCAGGTAAAAACGAGGTACAATTATTCATAAAATTACGCCCGTAGCATAAATCATCGTTACATAAATCTCACTCGATTCGATTAGTTTAGCCCGAGAATCATCCTCTCTCGTTTCGCCCGAATTTTACATTCTCAAAAAAGTTCGCCAATAATTTTCGAGAATTTCACAATGCAATCCACTTTATTCCAATGCAATTACACACAAGCACACATACATACGTATACATATTTAAGCACACACGTCATATTATGAAACGACTTTTAATCGCCGGATGCAATCTGATGTTCGCAGGCTAATAAATTTTCCACAAAAAAATACCTGGTAGACGCTGGCCATCGGAGACTGTCACTCGGACCACTCACTCGATCATATCGCGTTTCAGCTCCGTGAAACTTCGCCGCTACGCTATCGGGCATTATCGATACGCGTCCTCGACGCATCGTTGAACGGCTCTTAACGTTATAGACAGAGGAAACTCAATACGCGACCGCATCCACGTCGTCCGCTAAAATTTTAGAGCCACCGCGAATGCTCTTCCCTGCAACGTCGACACGAACTCTACCTGCGTGTATCTGCGAGTGACGTGGAATATAAAAGTTATATCATGAATGCATGTACATATATTAATATATGGATGGTAAATACGGAACATATGTTTGATGACAGCTCGCTTCGTTCAGTAATTTTGAAAATAAAATTTTGAAAATTTACTAGCATGACAGAGAAGCTTAGAATTCATTAATTATAAATTTAATTTTCTATACTTTCACTGATTGTGAGAAAGAAAAGTTGTTCGTCAATGCGACTGTAATTGCATGGTCAAATAATTATGATTAAGAGCTTCATATTTATAATTATTATTGCTATAATGTTACTAATAATAAAAGAAAAAAGTAAAAGGATTCTTGATATAAATAAAAATAATTTATAACAAAACTGGCAAATCAGAATCTGTAATTTGTCACGGAAGGTTCATATATATTTATTACTTAAATTAAAATATGGTATTAAATTAGAAGAACACACACACATACGGAATTTGGATTGGAATCCTGACTAAAGTAATATTTTTCGCAACAAATGATTTACAGTCTTTAAGATGCTTATTAACATCAATAGATATTCTTAAATTGCTTATCAAATTGGATTATTTTTTTCCATAGAATCTTTACTATCAAAAGTCGTCCTCAAAGAGTAAAGCCTTTTTTTGAGCTCTCTCTGGGTTTCGCGGCGACCAACATTAGTGCGGACTTGTCTCGCGGATGAAAATTGATAAAACGTCCACGTATAATTCCGGCCTTACGAAGCACGGACGAATCACATATCGCTTCTCGCGCGGGATAAGAAAGGGCACCCATGGCGTTACGTGACTCCTGTACAGATAACGGTTATACACTCTCGCGGAAATCTCGCCGCTCGCAAGTCTCGCAGTCTCTCCCGCGAATTCGGCTTCCCGCCTTTCCCCTCAAATGCGACGCGATGTTAATTTTAATGACGCGCCTGAGCTTGGCGGCTCGCGAAAGCTACCTCTATGAATACAGCGCTTATACGCCGGTAATTCAGGGTGTCTTCCCGCAGATCACTCTTTCGAGGATAACGTGGGAGAGACTCTGATTCAAGTGGAAGGTGATTACGTAACGTGACGTCAGAGGAGTAAAACTATATGAGACGAAATATTATATGATGCATTTCGTCAAATACAATATCAGATTAATTCGTAAATTTATTCGTATTTCTGACTCGATGTCAAGTAGGTATACGGTGATAATCAAGACGTTACTAAAACTAAATAATTGTTATTTGGTAACGAATGGACAGAATAAAATGAATTAAATATCATGGCAAATTTTTTCTATATAGCATTTAATTTTTAGTATGTTCATTTATTACAAAATAATAGCAATGTAACTTCAGTAACGTCAATTTCTCGATTGTCATTTTTTCATAGTGTTTATTATATTACTTTTATATGAAATAACAGCTATGTAACAATGTAACTTCAGTAACTTCCCAAATATCACTTGTACAAAAATAACATCAACTTTTTCAATAATGAAATTATTGTTTTTTCCCTAAAAATTGATAATCGCGAATATATGCGCGTAATAAAAATGTGTCGATTTACGAAACAGCTGATCAATAATATAACACAATGATATTGTATAAGTTACTTATAAAATGTAATTTATATACACGAAAGAATATTTTATTACAATACGATAGCCGCAATGCACTGTAATATAATATCATTTATACATTTCGTCGAGTTTCATTAATGAAGCAGTATTACCATAAATTCAGTTGCCACTGATCTTCGTTCCGCTGCGACAATTTGCACGGTTCACATTACGGCATCGACTCAACGACGCGTGAGTACGCCACATTTCAAACGCGCAAACTAGTTATAATAACCGGCCGACGAACTTTGTACAAATATTCGACTTGACACAGTGTATCGCTAATCCATTGGCGAATCGTAATTTCGCTGAAACTACAGACGCGCGAAGCCAGTAAGCGACGATAATATACCCAGCATATTTTGATTGTAATTAGACAACGAGTTTACCATTATTTTCGTGAAATTGATACAACGTGGAAAAAGAAATAAAGCAAAGATTATTATTGATATCTTTAAATATTAAATTAAATACTTTATCACTGTGTAAATATAATATTGTTCAACAAATTATATTTTTTAATAAGAAAGAGGATAATTCTTTGATGGAATATTTTGGGCATTGAATATGATTGCATTTATTAAATTGCTCTAATACGTCATAATGTGGAGAAAACAGTTCAAGTTGCAAAAAAAGCTTTTTTATTGAATTTTGACATATTGAAATTATTAGGATTTTTGGCTTTTAAAATAAATTTATTGCGTCGATCATAGCTATATAAAACGATATTTATAATTGATATAAAGTATAAAAATTGCGGATTTGATATAAGTCCTTAAAAGAGAATCTATCAACTTTTTTTATTTATATTATTCAAACTTACGGTTTTTTTTTCAGATTGCTGAATACTAATCTGATGTTAGAATTGCAATTTCATTTAAATTAAAAAAAAATTTTATCAAGAATTGCAAAAAATTTTATTTTTAATACTCAGCATATTAATTCTATATTTTAAATTTTGACATCAAATTAGTACTTAGTGATGATCTAAAAATCTATAGTTTGATTAATAAGTACTTACAAAATATTTGATAGATCTTCAATAACATATATAAATCGCAACTTTGACGTAATAAATATTAATTTATATTAATTTCAATATTAATTGTATATTTTATATTCAATATCTAAAAATTACAACAAAATTACCTTTGTTTTTAGTTAAACAGTGTAATTAGATAAAATTTTTATTTAGTATTTTATTAGTATTCATAATATTAATTAATTAATATTAATTTATCAATATTAACTATTAATATTAATTATTAATATTAGTCTAATATAAAATATATTTGGCTTCCTTAATCTCCTCTTATCAAATAGATATAAACTTTTGTATTAAAGTCGCACATTATGAGTACAGTTCTATTTTATCAGAAAAATGAAAACATTTCAAAAAGCGTGTTACTTTCCACGAAATAAACGTGAACTTCACCCCGGGTCCGTTTACCGTTCTAGTCGATAGGGTCTTTCGCTCAGTTAGTCATGTTGCACTTTTATACAACATTGTATGAGATCGTCGTCCTTTTACCAGCGACGGTCGATGGATTTCGCGTGGCACGAGCGATCGTTGCGGACGCCTTTGATCGACCATGCGACGTTTTTTTAATCGTGTTAAACGTTCCGTCGTTACCCTCAATCATCCAACGACGAGCTCCCGCTCGTCAAGTCTCTTTCCTCCACCCCCGTCTGTCCGATGTCGGTTACGGGCGTGGATCCGACCTTCTCGATTTGTTCTCTCCTCTCTCCTCTCTCTCTCTCTCTCTCTCTTCTTTCCATGAGAGACGCGCGACATCCGTTGTTTAATTAAAATCAGATCAAAATGACGTCTTCCGGTGAGCGCGAAGCCCATGCAACGCGACGGCTTTCAATTAATTCAACGTCGGTCTCGCTGGACGATACGCCAAACGATAACGACACGCCGACATGATTCGACGTCCCATGGACGTTGCGAAAGAACTTACGACGATAGCGGAACCAACCCTCGTCTTTTTCGAGCGGCAAATCGTACCAGTTATGTATGCACATGTCTTGGTGACGTTACTTTATTTAAAATAAACTCTTTCTCTCCCGCGCATATAAAATACCTTTGGTTTAATAATATGGCTTCTGAAATTTACACTTTACAATTCATATTCAGTCCTCGTGCACGATAAAAGGGGGTGGTAGATGTAACGCGCTTTCCATTGTTTGCCGCATAATTTCCAGGCTGGGAACGTTTTAGTACGGAATATTCGAAACAGCTTTTTATCATTGCAAAGTATTGCAGATATCGGCGTTATTGCGAAACAGTATTCGTGATTGTTTATTGTCTTGTACGTGCCATGTTTATGTATCGATATGTGTGCGTGCGTATTAAATTAGTACGCAAGCATTAAGCTACGTCTATCGATTAGATAACTATATCGTTCTTTGCCTTACATAATGCAGCTACTCGAGATGAGCACACAAGAATTGTTTGCGCGCGATATTGCAACGATGTGCAGGAAATTTACATTAACGTCTTTTAGTTCGTCTCGTGTATGCGATCGCATAACGCGATATTATCAATCGAAGCGCGCTCAAACAATATGTGACGATTGCAATTTTATTATCGGCGGCGCGCTTTCATGCAGGTATGTCAATATTAATAAAGAAAAAAAAGAATAAATAGAAAATTACTACGTTCGTGTGTCAATATTAATAAAAAATATTTATCAAATAATTCGAATGCGGACGCGCGTAAAAAGGCGACGGACGGAAAATATAAAATTTCCTCTATATTCCGAAATTACGCCAATTGTACCAATTATTTCGCTTTATCGGCGCCAGATATCGCAATTCGTCGTAATTCTTTTAGAGAGCCTCTAATTAGTGCCTGGCCCTAAAAACATGTTATGACATGTTGTAAAATTCTGCGAGTGAGAAAAAATACGTATCTTTACTTCTAAAGTGGTACAATTTAAAAAATTAAATTTTCTAGAAAGGACAAATTATTTTTAATCTGATTTTACTTTTAATATAAATTCTACTCTTGATACAATCAAAAATGTTATTTTTATTATTTTCGTTTCAACCGCTCTTTTCGAGTTGTGACAACTTTGACGATTTTTTAAAAACACGTTGTTTGAATTGTGATTTTTAACCACTTTTTATAAAGTCAAATTAGTTTATTTTTGATGATTGATATACATAGTAACGTTTATTTATACAAATTTATTGATTAATCAAATAATATTGGCAAAAAATATATTCTTTTTAAATCATCCCTTTTAAGTTGTGATTTTTACGATTTTTTATTAAGTTAAATTAATTTATTTTTAATAATTGATAGACTAATGTTTACTTAACTTCTTCATAATAGAAAATTTTTATCTTACACTTTTAAAATAAGGGCGGATAAAATATGTGCTATTTTATTCTAACACAAATTTACGGAAAATGGCTCTCTTATATCTCTAATTAGATGGTTTTAGATTCTTACAATCTGCAAGAGGAAAAAAGAAATAAATATTCTCGCGCCGGTGATTGCGACATCTGGGATTTAGTTTTCCTTACACAAATCTAATACAATCAACACTAAAAGACAGTAAATAATTATTTATTTTAAGTATAGAAAGCAAAAATGTTCAGTATTTTTATTGTTAGTACTTCAAATAAATGATCAAATAGTATAATACTTCAAATAATTGGCAGGTATATTAGATATTTGTAAGAATTGAGCATCATTCGGATGCGAAAAGCAAAAATCGTACCGTTTAACTTCCGGGATGAGGACTGGTTGGGTCATCGCGTCACTTAGTATGCATCTTTGTCTCCATGGCATTACTCGGAGCTATCTCTTAAATCCTACACGCAGTTACGGCACTCGGTCACCTCGAATACGAAATCGACGAGATTACACACACCACGGGGGTCCAGAGTGCCCCCTGCCCCTCTCCGTCGTCTCGTCGACGTTGCATAGTCCGATAATCAGAAATCGACGGGAGAGCTGATTACTCGCGGAGGGTGAGAAGCGAATCCCTAGGGCGTATGCCACACGATCAACGCAGTGTCGATTGCTCCAATTCGCAATGGAATGTTTTGTGGATCGAAACGCGGATAATTCACGAGCGGACATGTTTCTTCCACAACTTGCTCGAGTAACGGCCAAAGTTGGAAAGTTAAAGTCGCGGTATTGGATTATGAGGTATCGACAGTAGGAGATGAGTGACGGTTTTTCGCACATCCCCTATAGAAGTTAAACGCAAAGATTATAACAGCACACGATATATATAGTTGTCGACTATTACGTCATTTATGGAAAACAATTTAATCTGATTTACTCCGAAATTTCTTTAACTTGTAGATATTCGCGAGTCTAATGTTCTTTAAATTAATAACGTATCTTTGCTTAAAGATAATTTGAACAATTTTCCGTTAATCGCACGATTATTTTTTCATATTGGATATCGCAATCCAAGGCGACATTATGTACATATAATTATGTAACTTATGTCCGTTTCTACCAATGTAATTTAAGATTAATACTGGTTCAACTAGTTTTTTATCTTTTTCTAGTTGTAAGAATTTGAAAAAGATGAAGAGTAAGTTGGGGATGAGAAAGTTACTCTCTACATTGGTAGAAATTAATCATACAACTATATAATATTATGTAATTTAAAATTATGTAAGGTTATAAAAAACATTTGTTATAAACAATTTTTCACAACGTAGTTGAATCAGATATCTGGATTAATTTCAACACCGATAAAAATTATGTCATATTTATGTATGCAATTATATAAATTGCCATGGAATTTCCATAAATACAACAGTTGATACTTTATCTATTGTATGCTGTTGCTCTGAGTAGCCCCAACTCTTGCTGTGCGTTAGAACTGAACACGATCTTTATATCTACTTGAGTACTTGAGTTAAACAAAGGCAAGACTATAATAATGTTCAGGATGGTCTATCAGAGAAGTAAAAAGAAGTATTTTTTAAAAGTGGTGATAAATATGGTTGTAATTGAAGACGCGTAGTCTATATTGTGATTTTAACAATAGATATTCCTTTTTCTTTCTTTATTTATTTTCTAGTTTTATCGATTATTTATGTGTATTATATTAGGGTAATTATATTAATATATTTATTATGTTAATGTATTTCTCGAAAATGAAACCTGATTATAATTGAAGACACGAAATCTATATGCAATTTTAATGTCACATCTTCCTTCGATATTTATTTTATATACATTTCGTCGATTATTCGTTACATTAATGTTATCTGATCACATATAGTATAAATCCTATTTAAGAAAAGATCAGCTTTTTGATGTATCGTTTAGATATCAACCTTTTATTCTTTCGGAATAAATAGTGCTCTTTCGAATTTTAGAGGCAGCCTCGTACATTCAGATATTTAATGCCAAGTATGAAGTGCCTTATTTGCATTTCTATTTTCTGCTGCAAGAAAGATGTATAAAAACTCCAGGCTATTTATCATTATCCCGCTGTTTCCTTCGAGCCATCTTATTCACTGAATTTCAACTCAGAAAATAAGTACACACACACACACACACACACACACTTACACACTTGCACACACGCGCTACACTTAGATTGTAACCCGAAAGATTTATCCTTCGACCACACCGAGCAAGACGCTCACTCGAAAGAGGAAGCACTCACCCTTGCTGGATATTGCTGCCGCGCCGACGAATTGTATGGCCAGAACAGCGCCAACCAGAAGAAACTTTCCGCAACTACCGCGTTTCGCCGCGACCGATCCGGACTTGACATCGGGCAAACCTTTCGACGCTCGGCGGCCTCCAGTTCTCACCCTGCTCGCTCGAGGGTTGTACCGACGTGATCTTCTATCGCGATCATCGCCGATGCCGACTGATCGAAATACCGTCGTGCTCATCATGGTTATAATAATTGATCACTGTTTAAAATCCTCGATCAGACTGCTCCGAGAGAAACAAACGTCACTGTGCACTACCTCAAGGATTCCCTTCGTAAGATAAGTAATCCTCCAATCACTTAAGGTTTTGAACGGTAGAACAATCCGACACAATCACACAATCCGGACGGAGCAGACACAGGAGCGCACCACGGGGTGCGTGAATGCTCCCACTGTCACAATCGGTGCCTCTGCGAGCTGTCCCAGCGCTGCAGAGCGCACGAGAATGAACCAGTTACCCCCTCTGGCTCGCACTATCACGACGAACGGCCGACAGGTCGGCCGCTGTCAAAACAAAACTCCGGAACGTCACTTGCAATCGTTGCGAGTGGCGCTACACCTGGCGCGCCTTCGCGAGCCCGTTCGGTTCCACCTGGAACTAACCGCGCCGGGCGTCTCCGGAGGGCAGGTCCTCCCCCATAACGGCGACAGGTCTCTCGTCGTGCCCTGGTCGAACGGGGCGCTACGCGCGGTAAAGCCGAAGAAGAAAGGGTGAGACGAAAAAAAAGAAAAAAATAGGCCGACGCCTGCAACCAGCCCTTTCAATTCAACCTTGGTTCTCGATCTCGAAAAGCGCTCTCAGGTTTGCGACTTCAACAAACGCAACTGCACGCGTCGCGGATGCTGTTTTCCTCCGTGATAGAGAAGAGAGGGTGGGAATCAACGCCAAAGAGAGCGGAGGGGAGGGAGAGGAAAGTAACTCGCGCGCGGGTGGGCGGGTCCCACCGTGAACCCTCGAGAGGGTTGATGAGGACGGCGCGGGCGGGGGCGGCCGGGTAACGGCGCTGGAAAACGAGAATGAGAGAGAGAGACAGAGAACGATAAAGGGATAGAAGAGAGAGAGAGAGAGAGAGAGAGAGAGAGAGAGAGAGAGAGAGAGAGAGAGATTGAGAATATACACTGAATTTTCGCGATCGGAGCCGCGTGTTAAAACCCCCAACGCAACGTGCTGCCGCGTCGAGACGCCCGGCGCTACTGAGGCGAAGGAGAGCCCGTTCGGGGGTTGCTGCCGCTACGCGAAACCGGGAAGGGGTGAGAGAACGCGGGGGCGCGGAGGGATGATGGCAGAGCGCGGCGCGCCTCGGATATTCTCGCTTCTCTCCGACTCTCCTCTCTCGTGTCTCTCGTTCTCTCTTCTGTTCTCTCCTGAGCGCCTCCTCCGCTCGTTTTTCCGCGCTCTCCCTTTTGTTTTATATATCGAATTTTATATTCCCGGGCTTGATCTTATTTTATTCCGCGTGAAATTATTTAGATTGCTCCGCATGCACAATCCATGCGATCTGGCAAATTCGTGTTTCTCCTCACGCATCGTTTATTCGCGATTCTGTTTAATTTGCTTGCCTGCTATTTCTTTCTCACTTGCGTTCTCGAGGAATTTGATCCTAGGATAGTTAGCAGATTCTTTCGCTCTCTTCATCTAGTTCTCATTTGCCATGTCGGACGCGGATCGAAACAGGAAGCGTAACGCGTTGTGTTGTTTAAAAATAAAAAAATCTTCTCGACAAAATGCTTTTGGTATGAAAGAATTCGATTAAACGCGATGGATTGCTTTATGCGTTCCATGACCGAAGCTGAATAAATTTTCGTTAGAATGCACGGCATTTGAACGCATCCCCATGCGTGCGGACAAACCGCGACTGTTTTGCATATTATTATTTTCCCTCTTCCACCCCTGCCCTTCCTCCATCCAGCTGCATGGAATCTGATACGAACGAACGGGACGACGTTTCGCAAAAGCAAAATTAACGCACAGCGACAATGTTGCCCGCACAGAAAATCGTCCAATAATTTGCGGATCGCTGGCAACGATAGTCACACTCGATGCCGCCTATCGTGATTGACAGTCCTTCTTTCCCTTTGGACACCTCCCCTCATTTTACCCCGCTGCATGTAACAATGTCGATAATTAATCGTCGACGTGAACGTTAATTAAATACATGACAGATACAGAAAGAGGGAAATGAGACCAAGTTGGCGCGATTCGTGACGAATTCAATAGCGGTTGTTAGCTACTCGAGAGAACGCGCGACGTCGACGCACTTCCGTAATTTTTCCGTAATTATTCGTAACGATATCGTACTGGTGAAAAAGCATTGTGGGGGACAGTAATCAGGGAGCGATCGAAATCGGATTATCGGCATCCGATCAATCGACAATCACGTTCGACTACGGTCGCTCGCGCCATGTATACATTGCGCATTGCGCGTGTTGACATGAATCCGACGGATAGCAGATAGATAGCTAATTTCGCTCCGTGATTCGCGTCTCGAGCTCGAGCATGAATAAACAATGTCCGACTGCGCGATGATAATGAATTAAACGACCCGCAATAAGCCACATTAATTTCGCGTAAGTAACGTTGATGAGTACCACATTTGATTTATATAAATAAACTGAACGTTGCTTAAGGTGATATTCTCGTTTTTAGTACCATTTTAACAATAACTTTTAAAAAGTTCTTCTATTTTAATATATGTATATAATAGCCACAAAATTGGAATTTGTTATTCTTTGATATTTGAATGTTCTTAATCTTCAAACGTAAACGATCTTCTTGGTATTTACAATATTAAAAAGTTAGGTTTACTGCTGCTGATAATTTAAGATGAAGAAATTTTCTGAAACAAAAAATTCAAAAAGATTTTTAGTCTAAGTATAGTTCTCGTCCGATCTATAACCAAATTAAAAAATTTATTTTTGCAAAAATGGTAAAGATTCGAAAGTGTTTGATTTTTTTACTTATTTTTGAACTTTTTCCTGAAAAATCAAAACGCGTTGGAATTTTTGTTTGATTGTAGGTCGAAATACATTCTTTTAAACAGTTGGAAAAATTGTGTTAAATTTTGTGTCCCAAATAGTTCACTCACAGAAATTTGTGTTAATTTAATACAAGTTGAATATGTTTTAGAAAGTAACACAGGATTAATGTAAAAAAATTAATACAAAAAAATGTAACTCTTCTATAGAAATTATAAACAAATAATAAAAACATAATTCTTCAATGAAATTAACTCTTATAATTATGTTTATAACATCTATCATTTATGTTAAATTAATTATATTCCTTTTTTATTCATTTATCTTAGAGTTTATTAAATCTATGTTATGTTGATGATATTTGTTTTCACTCATAAATAGTGTTATTTTAACACTAAGAAATGCTAAATTTAACATGAAACATTCAAACAACACAATTACGTTATGTTAACACTCGGTATATTAAAAATTCAACATGAAAACCAGGCCATTTTTGTCAAAAATACAAAACTTTTCTTACTGTGTATAATTACTATTGTTTAAAGACTTTTTATTACATATGAATGTCGTATATGTACTTTTAAAAGAAAAAAATAGTTTATTATTATACGACAAGTGTATACGTATCAATTCTAGATTTATTACTAGGTAAACGACAGGTACTCCTATAACGCACCTGAGGGAGAAAACGTCAGGCGGAAATGACTCTCAGGTCGTTTGTTTCCGTTTCAAATATTAAAGCGTCCAATTAGTCCGATGGTAACGCGAACTTGCGAAACCGCCGTCTACGGCCAGTGCATTAAGCTTTGTCCGCGTACTACAAACACTGCGGTCGCGAGAGTGCAGAACCAAAGAACAGAACGAGCGACGGTATATACTGGGTGCATCAGAAATATTCCACATAGTTTCCTCCTCCTTCTCCTCTAAAAAAAAGAACCATAGACGTTACAAGCGGAATTGAAAAAATAGCCGCTATTCTATATTGCCACAGGCATCAACTGTTTTTGTTTTGTCAAGCGATTAAAAACTAAAAGCCTTTGCGAAATGAGTGTTACGAATGAAAATAAATGATAAAATTTTATTCTTTAATTACAGATAAATTTATAAAAAGTTCTTCTTTTAGATTTAGTTTAACCCTCCGAAACTAACGGTGGATTTATTGGATCCATTTAATTATAGCTTTTATATTACATACTTTCTCAAATTTGAATTATTGTTATTAAAATAAACTTAGCATTCATACATACACCTTCTTTTTTAAACGAGTTGTATCATTTTGGTTTCTTAATATTAATTAATATACCTTTTAATCATCATACATTATATAAACGAGTCTCACAGATCTAATGTCAGTAACTGTCATGTATTACAGATTTTGATGTCAAGTCTGGAGGGTTTAAATATTTGCTGAAATATTTAAAAACATCTCTAAAGAGTTGTATGACGTCTAATCAAAAGAAATTTGTCAAAAGTGTATGATGCATAGTAATGAATTTATGAGGCAACACTGTACAAATTCTGAGATACTCTACATCACGGGATGTATACGGGACGACATCGGATCTCACGGAAAATCAAAACTCGGGGTCGCGTACGCTTTGCCAGGGCTTAATGCGCGTCGCCAGTTTCCGCCACGCTACTGGAAACGCTAATTCTCGTCGTCGTGCGCCCGTCGTAGAGAGAAACGCACAACTGCGATGGTCTCCGAAGAGAATAGAAAAGAGGAATGAAATATTATACCAAACCACGGTCGTGGATTGGAATGGACGATGAATTTCGTGGACGGAAAAACGAGCAACTACCTCCATCTGGTCGCTCTATAAACGCAGCGTATAACGAATTTTTCTGAGTAAGCCATAGTAATAAAACGCTTTCGAATAAATTATGTCATTGTATTGTATTTGTACGTGTAAAATGAAATATGACCTTAATAACTGAATTAGTAAGACTCTCATCACAAATTGTACACTATAATAGGAAAGCTTTTGACATTTGTGATTACAATTATGATATTATAATTATGGTATATTATGAAATCATTATTATAACCATGAGTGAGGCCACATTTTATAAATTTATTCATAATTACTATTATAGGTAATATTAGAAATAATAATTATATTTATAAAAAATTAATTTTCTCAGTATATATAGGGGATTTCAGATTCAAATTTCGGTTAAGGTGATATTTTTCGCAATAAATTCTCTTTACAGATGTTTATTAGCATCAGTATTAAAATTGCTTGTCAATTTGTTTAATTTGTAACATTGTATTAGTCCATGAGTTTAGGATTGTGCTTCAAGATCAAATAATCGACTTGCACTTTTCTTGAATTAGAAAATGTAAGATATTCACAGAAAAATATTATTAAGCGCTATGACGCAATCTTGATGAAATATGATCTTTATCGCTTGTTTGTGTTTATAAAATTTTAATTTATGTAAATATAATATTATTACATATTTTTATAAAAAGTTTGTACAATTTCTATCATCTATTTCTACTTGTTTATATGTGCCTGACTTCGTTCGCTCGATTCCACTGTCTATCATTTTATTGTGAAAGTGAAAGTTTTTAAGTAGGGCATCAATTTTATCGGAGAAAATCTGTAGTTAAATATGAATAAAGACGAATCTAGAGCATTCTATATAATATATCAAATTCGAAAAAGTTAGATTCTTCTTGGAATTCTGATCTATTAAAATATTAGTGAAGGTCGGAAAAATCGAAAGGTGAACGACAACAAATCCAAGGTATCTCCTTTCATTTTCTCGTTTCATCTGTCGCGTATAAAAATAAAAGTTTTTCGGTGAAAGTGAAGGAAAATGGAGCAAGGACTATTCCGTACGACGCGTGAACTCGGCACGCGAGACGCGTCGTCGCGATGTAGCAAAAGTTTGCAAATTACACGTTGCTGTCGGATTCACGTAAACGTAATCAACCGCCAAGGCGAGAAAAACGCACAACGTAACTTCACGAGAAGGACGACGATCGATCCTGAATAACTTAAGGATCTCCACGGAATCCTCCACATTACGCCGACGGGGGAAGCGCGAGCAATAGCCTCTGTCGAAGTTTTGTCTTACAACTTCAAAAGACTTCCAACACCAATCGAGCGTCGCAAAGTAAGCTTCGCGAGAGCTACTTTTTCACGTTTATTGTTGTAAGAATATTGCCTTTTTCTCGCTCGAATTTTTTTTTTTAGCGATACACTCGAGGCAATAATTTGCAAGTTCACGGTTTTTTAATCGAGATCTGTTTCACGATCTCGATAAGTCCAATGCTACCTCAACGATGTTTCACGATCGTTGAGGAAGCATTGGTCTTATTAAGTTCGCATGTCTTACATTGATTATGAAAAATTGGAAATCGCGCGTTTAATCGTCCACTTATTTTATCGTTAATTTAATCGCGTAATACAATTGTACGCGCGCGCACACGTACACTTATTGGCCAATGTGGTGTATAAATCGCTGAAAATTTGTAAATATCACGTTCAATTACGTGCATCAATTATTTCCTAATCAAATGGCCGCGGAAATAATATATATATACAAATAATAACGCGAGTACAATTTTAATGCGGATTAAATCGCGTCAGTAACGACCGGAAATAACTGGTCAACGATATTATTTTGATAGAGACATTCATTAACGATGCCGCTAATGAAAAGGTAATTAGTAACTATTTGTGTGCGCGCGCGCGATCTACAATGCGGCGAAAAACGAAGTAACTGCACGAATTTTTATGTATATTTTATATTAGTTCCAACATATCCTATGTTAATTTACTAATAGCTAATTACGCGTCATGCTAATAGAATACACGCTTTTTTTGACCGTTTCAATATATGTCGTAAAACCCGCGGTGAGTTTTTTTTTCATATAAATAATATATAATACCAGCATATTAAATATGTAACTGTCAAGACAAAATATGCTGCCGCATTGCGATTAACAATTTGTGACATAAATACGATAAACAATGCATACACAATGCATAATTGTGTTTCTTTTGAATTTTGTGAATAGATAATAAAAGAGTAGCGAAGGAAAGAGAGAAAACCCATTTTTTTGTTGTAAATTTCGCGAAGATTGAGAATTTATATAAATCGAATAGGTCACGCAGGAAATAACGGATTTCTTTCCGTGATCCAAACGCAAATTTATAGCGACTCCTCAAAAGCGTACGGCTTCCGTCTTCAAAAGCGCATATCGCTATGCATCTCACGAAACGACGGGGAGAGCATTCGCGAGCCTTTCCATGTCGACTTTGTGTCCGGAAAGCGGCTTCGAGCAATGCAAAAAAGTTTCACGGCATCGATTTGTATATATTTTGCGATTAATTTGCGAGTGGAAAATGACGTACCTTTTAATATTACAATGTAAAATCTGTGGAAATTATAAATTGCGAATTTCATTAATTTATCATTAAAGCTACATAAATTTTATTTGATTGTTATCATATAATTTTAGAGGAAATTATAATGCATTTCTTACACAGAGAAAAAATTGGAAAACTTATATTAAAAACATATTTTATGTCTTTTTCCCAAATGCTCCAAATTTTTATATTTATTTAACAGATGAATATGTTAGAAAATAACACAAACATTTTATGTAAAAATAAATTTTTTTTAATGTAATACTGTGACACAATAGAAACAAATTGTGGAAATATATTTTTTCAGTAAAATTAACATTTTTAATATGTCAAAGTATATTTAATTTTTGTTCATTTATTTTAAAATTATATTTTTACGATACGCATTCACTTACTCATAACGTGTTAAATTAATATTACGAAACATTAAATATTGATTTAACGCAAAACATTTAAATAACATAATTATATCATTATATTACAAGTTAATATTCGGATATCTTAAAAATTCAATATAAAATTAATAAGGATCGGTTTTAATACAAGTAAAATAAATATTTTACTGTATAGTTTAAAATTTACAAATACCAGACAAATTTAATAATTAAATCACAATTACTAACGAAATACTATAATTCATAAACATTTTTAAATACAATCTAAATTCACAGTGACTAATGTAAGATGTATACATATACGAACAAATAAACGAATAGAGTTTCATGTACGACAGCTAGATTCAATAATCGCGAAAAAAATTGTCGCGCAATAAATTCATTATTGTATTGTTTATTTTTCTGAGGAAGAAGTTTAGGGTCGACGTTTCTATGAAACGAATCCAGCAAGCGCGAGGATTGGCGGCCAGCAAACTGCGATCTCTTCCGGAGACATACTGCCGCGCGGTTGTTTTAGTCAGATCGAATTGGATATATTTTTACTACGTGCGAATTCGTCGTGACGCACATTCACGTGGGACGGAACGAGATTGCTTCAACCTTTAATGGTAGCAAATTCTTCAAGAACCGTATGCCTGTCTGTGTGCGCGTGTCAGTGTCGCACTTGCCTCAATTTTTCACTTGTGTTATATTGATGGAATCGATCGTTTTGATACTTCTATTTTCGCTACCGAAAGACGAGTTCGCAACTTGTTTAATTAATAGAACGATAATTAGCGAGCTTTTTCGATCGTCCTTCGGACGCTCATATTGAGTTGCATTATGGCCGCGTAATGGCAATTGTAATAAAGTCTCCGATCAATTAGATCGCAATTAGCAGTTTAAAATTAATAATTGAATAACTAGTTCATAATTGGCACCGTAATAATTGATTTGCTTGTTAATGTAAGATCTATTTTGACCTCTGCATGTTATTCATAGGATATCGACAGTTCAGAACATAATAGAATTAACACAAATGAACAAATGAGCCATATTTAATTAAAATTTTGGTGCCTAATAATATTTTTGTACTAATTTTTACAATTTCGATTTCAAGAAAACTATGCGCAGATTATATTACATAGTTTGCAAATTTTGAATAATTTTTAGTGAAAGAGAAGAAACATTTTTTAAATGTACTTTGAGGCGCTCTAAATTTTAATCTACTACCAGAAAAATTAGGTCAATCATTAGGTTAAATTATTAAGATAATATGTCTTTTTTAAGATATAATATGTCATATTTTTAAGATACAGCTTTTTCTTTTAAATAAATTTAGGTGCAAAGTGATAAAGCGAATATCTCTAATAGAATTCGATAACAATTAAGTATGTTACTAGGGATATTAGAACGAAAACATGCTAGGCGACTTCTGTTGGACTCTAATACGATATATGAAGCAATCAACGATACATATATGTATATATATACATATATAAACAAAACTAAACAGTTAACATTTCTATTTGTTTTTTAAGTTTTTAATAAAACTTTACTATACACTGGAAAAATTACTTTTGTGATATCTATAAAAATGGATCTGGTAGAACTATTTTAATTTTGGACTCAACATCGAAAATTAGTGTAGGAACAATCTTCATGTGCTTTTGTATAAAACCTTGTGAACTAGTTATATGTCAATCTAGAAACACAGCTTTAAATTGAAGCTGAAATATTGTAATATTACAAATTAAATTAATAAAAAATATTAAATACTAATAATCATCCTTAAAACACTATAAAGAATTTATTGCAAAAAGTATATTATTTTAGTCGAAATCAAACCCGGATTTTCCTTATTTTGGAGTGAAAACTTCTTCAGAACTTTAAATTTAATGTTTTTTATACGAGCCAATAAAAAAATTTGGTAAATAATTTAAGCTACATTGTTACACAAAACAAAGACAAAAAATCATTTTCTGTGCGGATACAACGGTTAAGTAAACTTATCTTTCACGATACTGCTATCAGACCTCGTCGTCGTTCCACGCGAAGAATCTCGTACCGAGTTTCCGTAGACTTTTCGTAGACGTACGAAGTTTGCCCGCCGAATTTCGCAAACGGCGAAAGTCGCGCAAAGTCCATTGCGAATTTGGCGCGGCAGATGCTTACTGCGAGTATCACACGAGACCCAACGCGGATACGTCTTTTTCCTCCTCTCTTCCTCCTTGAAGATACTTTCGTCATTCGCTGACCCGCAAGAAGCCAGCTGTCGCACCGAAGTTCAACAAGACAAACGGCTATTAAGAGAAAGTTCGCTCGTCTTCTGATAATGCAACAACATCGAACTGTAGGAAAATTAAAATTTTTTGGACCCACGCGCGAATATTGACGAACTTTTTTTATAACCATTGCGAATAATAGATCGCGATTTACATTTACTACGTCAATTGCATGCAACAATATTGTAAATCTTGTTAGAAATTTGAATACCTCATTAATATTAGAAATAAAAGTACAAAACACTTCCACATTATATTAAA
>NW_017280226.1:0-2899 GCF_001594065.2 Cyphomyrmex costatus | reverse complement strand
AAACTGTAACGGTAACGAGTTACATTTTTTATATAACGGTAACGAAATTTACAGTTACTTTTATCGTTATTTTGCATTTAAATTGAGTACGTTATTCTGTTATATAACAATTACATGTGTTATTAATTACGACAGCTATAAATGTGGTTGTAGAACACACATTGAGTGTTTTTATTTAATACAAGAGTAAAAGCTATATTTAGTTTACCTTAAACATCGTATATATTTTGTTCTAATTGAACTGTGTACAAAGCTTTACTCTGTATATTTCTGTGTTTTAATTACAGTGATATAATTTTCTTTCTATTAAAATATTTCATTTACAGCTAAAAGTATAGATTAAATAAAAATACAGCTGTATTATAATATAATAAAGAGGTTATGTGTATTTCTTAATTTCCTTTTTAATTTCTAACTTATATTATGATTCAGATAGTTCTATACAATCCTATATAATCTTCTAGTTTTCAAAATTCGAAATTTTTAAATGCATATAACTTTGCGAAAAATAATCCAAATAAAACGTTTTTTTTTTAAATTGTGTTTTTTTCTCTAGTTTCCAAAAAAATATCAAGAAAAGTTTAAAAATTGTTTTTTAATTTTTTTTTAATTTAATGTAAAAAATTATTAATTTTTTAAAGTATGACAAGTTTAATTTTTTTTTTTAAATTCTCATAAAAACTTAGATTTATTTGAGGATTTTTAAAACTAATTTCATTGTGGGCAAATTTTTCCTTCTATTTTTTCGAATTAATTTTTTTTTTAATTTTGCATTTTTTTACACGATAAAATAATGTATAGGTATAAACTCGTGACTTTTTTATATTTCCTAAAATTTTCGGTTCATTTTCAATGTAAAATTTTTATGAGAATTTAAAAAAAAAAATTAAACGTGTCATACTTTAAAAAATTAATAATTTTTTACATTAAATTAAAAAAAAAATTAAAAAATTATTTGAAACTTTTCTTGATATATTTTTTTTTAACTAGAGATAAAAACACACAATTTAAAAAGTAACGGAAAAGTAACGAAAAGATATTTTTCGAGTAACGGTAACTGTAACGAGTTACTTTTAAGAAGCGGTAACTGTAACGGTAATTCGTTATTTTTTTTACTCGGTAACGAGTAACTGTAACTAATTACTTTTAAAAAGTAACTTTCCATTCCCTGAATTTTAATATGTCTTTCAACATATTATTAAGATCCAATAAGATGCTATAAGCATCAAAAATTGTTAGATTGCTTGTCAATTTAACTAAGTGATATTACTGCGGTAATAAGTATTATATATATGCGTCAATGCTGAAAAACTATCAGCGTTATTGGCTTTCTTTTTCTTGTCTACACTGAAAAAAAAATTTTATTAAAAAACGCGAAATTTGTTTCATGAAACTAAATTATTTTGTTCAATACGAGCAACTAAATATGTGTAAGATATAACAAAATAATTTGTTACTATTCACTATTCAAACCAATAAAATTAAGAGTTAAATGAAAACATACAGATACTGTAATGCAATATTTTTTTGAAATGTGAATCTTTTTATGTTGAATATAAATACTAATATAAATAATTCTTAAACTAAGAAAAAAATATGGTCAATTTTAATAAATATTTAATTCAATAATGACTAAATATTTATTAAATATAAAAATATTTTATTTGATTCGAATATGTAGTTTTCATGTAACAATCTTTTTTTTTATTGAGTAAATATTTATTTACTATAAGTAAATGTTTAGTTGCAATTAGAGAAATTGTTTTGTATGCATACAATCAACTTGACTTGTGATTATCAAAAGCTTTGTTATTCTAACCAAACTTTCATTTGGGACAATAAAGTTTTTATTAATCACAAGTCAAGAAAAATTTTGATTGTACGAATAAAACAATTTATTTAAAAGTGGCAGTATTAAACTCTAAATATTTATTAAAATTAAATTTCTTCTCAGTGAATTTATTCTTTGTCTTATACAATAAAAATGTTTTAAAAAAATATTAATGTTTAAAAATGTTTGGGATTCCACTGAATCTTTTAATCTCCATTTACGAATTATATTTGTCATCACTTCACTTCTGTGAATATAAAAAAATCTAAATATTGTTCTTTAAAAGTAGCTAAAGCCCTAGGTAAAGTTTTTAGGTAGGGTTGCCGACTTCAAACTCAGGAAAAACGCTTTTGAAAAGTCCGATTAATACACATGTCTTACGGGGGATATGAAAAATTCGTTAGTTATAAAGATATATCTTTTCAGAATGTGTCAAGAAGTAAATAATAAACTGATATATGATTGAAAGTGTAGTATCTCGTTTATCATTTAAAGCAAAAAAAATAATACGTTGCTGAAGAAGTGAATGAGATATTTAATAAAGAAGTTGTAAAAAGTGTATAGGTTATAACGCTTCTACTGTCGCGAGCTCACGCGCATGCGCTTCAGAGGTTAAGTGATTACTACTCTCTTCAACCAAGCCTTGTATTTTTTACTTAATAAATAATATACTGTGACGTGACATTTTGTCAGTCACTCGGAAAAGCAGCATAATGCGAGATCCTGGGTCCTTCAGGGTCAACGGGCGAGCGCACAAGCGAATGTGCGACATTATTTATTATTCTTATTTCCTTTTTGCGATTATTGTATTACTTAATTTTATTCTTTTTCTTGCGATTATTGTATTATTTTTCTTTTTTTCTTCTTGTCGCTATTTAGTTAAGTTTTAGTTAATATTAAGACGATCCTGAGTTCGGATTTTGCCGGTAATTCACGATCAGAGCCGGTGGCTACGCTGTATTCTTGGGTTCGGCCGCCTCACCTATCTCTAGAAGAGAGAAGACATCGCCTCCCACGAGGAAGAGATTGCTGTATGAAGAATTTGGCTGAAGTCACGAGAAGCGCGGC
>NW_017280225.1:0-320 GCF_001594065.2 Cyphomyrmex costatus | reverse complement strand
AAAAAAAAAAACGATACGATTTATTTAACGACTTATTTAAAATAAAAAATATAAAATACATTTTTAATAGTTAATAAAAGACTCCATAAATATAAAACAATTAAAATAATAAAGGGCAAAGGGCCAGTAATATTCAAAACTTAAAACTTTAATATTAAAAACAATACAAAAAATTTAAGTAAATACACAAAGCTATTAAGAGTCAACGCTGTTAGCAGTGCGTAAAAATATAATCTTAAAATCTATAACATAGATTACGACATAATATCTATGTTATAGATTTTAAGATTATATTTTTACGCACTGCTAACAGCGTTGAC
>NW_017280224.1:54101-54595 GCF_001594065.2 Cyphomyrmex costatus | reverse complement strand
AATGTATTTTAATTCAATGTGCGCGAAAAAACCTTGACAGTGAAGCGCGACCCTGAGAACTATAAATAGATCGCACTCGCGCGTAGCGACCTTGAATAAATTAACGGTAAAAGCGCGCAGCGAACGACGAGGAAAAACCGAGAAAACTGTCTCGGACGAGCGAGCGCGTCTTCGAATAAATATATCAGACAAAAGTAAGGGCATCGTATATTATTCATCGCAACAATTTACTTTTTTTTTTATAAAATAACATGGAGAAACCTGTTGAGAAAAGCATACACGCAAACGGAAAAGAGTGAGTAATCCGAGGCGCGACCTTGGAGATAGATCGAGGTCGCGGCGAAAAAGACGACGAAAAAAAAAAAGGAAAAAATACCGATCACGCCGCGCAACGGGAAAACCGTTAAGACGAGTGAGTCATTCGTAGAGATGAATTGTCTCCGGAGCGCGACCGTGTAGGCTATAGATAGATCGAGGAAGAGGAAAAAAAACAA
>NW_017280224.1:44807-52325 GCF_001594065.2 Cyphomyrmex costatus | reverse complement strand
TCACACGCATTTTTTACCTACACACGCACACACGCAAACTCGCACGCACACAAACAAAAACGAGCAACGCCATTGGCTGTCCCAGCCACGCACACACGCAAACGCGCACGCACACAATCAAAACGGAGCAACGCCATTGGCTATACCAGCCGTGGTCATTTCTAAACGGTTTGGTATATACCTAGCCTTTCTACTGCGGTGAACGTTCCTCCAGGATATAAACTATCCGTTACTCCAACGTACGTCATTTATCTCCCGGTCATCGCACGAAACATTACCGATATAACGATACGTGTAGTGGATCAGAACGGACAGTTGATCGACTTTCGCGGCGAAGAGATATCGATTCGACTTCACATACGACGTAGACGCTAGGGGATACTATGTTCGAAGGCGGAAGATGCTCGTCTTGAACGATTCGTACGACGGAGTGAACGCATCGCAAACGTCGACATTGTGGCAACCGTTAAAAAATCTATACGATCGAACGAAAAGACGAAAAAAAAGAGGTCGATTGAATGCCACGAACGTCGCTTTTCTACGATCTCTCGGATTCGTCTTGAGAAGTGAATCGTGATATCCTGAAGATCGGAGGTGCTCCGATCTTCGACGATCGCATCGTTAAAATAGAGACTCACACTTACAACCCGTACGCTAATACTACATTCGGATACAGCGATGAAATACGGATACCGATTCAACATCAGGATCTCTACACGTTACCGTGCGAAAGTTTGCTCTACATCGAGGGAAAATTCATTGTGCGAAGGAAGGAAGGAAGTACCAACGAACCACCGAGACTGTCGAATAATTGCGTCGCATTCATGTTCGACGAGATTCGCTACGAATTAGACGGAGTGGAAATTGACAGAAACAGAAACGTTGGTATTACAAGCACAGTTAAAAATTACGTTTCGTTGACAGTTGACAGAAGCAGAACGTTGGAGAATGCCGGATGGAAGCTTACATTAGGTCTAGACGCATTATTAACAAGTCGATCGATAACTGAAGATTTTAACTTTAGCGTACCGCTTAAAATACTTCTGGGATTTTGCGAGGATTACAAACGTATAGTGATAAACGCCCGACATGAACTAGTCCTGATACATGCGCCTAACGACAACAATTGCGTTATCGCGAGCAACGCAGACGACTATACACTCACGTTATCGGTAGTGCAATGGAAGATGCCACACGTGGTACTGAACGACGTCAACAAATTGTCACTTCTGCGAACGTTGGAAAATGGACGGTATCTCAGCATGGGATTTCGATTTTGGGATTTGTACGAGTTTCCTCTACTTCGGAGCACGACCAAACATTCGTGGGCTGTGAAGACAACGTCGCATTTGGAAAAACCCCGTTACGTGATATTTTCGCTTCAAACTGGAAAACGAAACGTACTCTCTAAGGATACCACTCATTTCGACGCGTGTGCGCTAGTAAACGTAAAACTATTTTTGAACTCTGATTGTTTCCCGTACGATGATATGAATTTGGATTTCGAACGTAATAAAATCGCAATACTATACGACATGTATGCAAAATTTGCGAAATCGTACTACAGCTACGAAACATACGAAGCTTTGCTGTCCGTCGGACAATTTGTTTCATCCACGCCGCTCGTGGTGATCGATTGCTTTCGTCAAAACGAATCTGTGAAAATCGCTACCGTGGACATTCGTATCGAATTCGAATGTAGGGAAAATATTCCATCGGGCACCACGGTCTATTGTCTAATTATTCATGACAGAGTAATAGAGTACAATCCATTGACAAATGTCGTTCGTAAAATTATATAACGATACACGTGATTATGTTTTTCTCAACTCAATTTAGACGATTCCATGTGCTAATGTAAGTTTTTTTGTTTGCTTTACACAAATAAACTATATTTTTAAAAAATGCACCATTTTCATTGACACTCTTATCTCCTCGTTTTCATTTGTTTATTTTTATACAAAACATACCACTCCTCTTTCCACACTCGCAGTATGCGATTAATAGTCGAACCGTACGTTTCCGCTGTACACGTACGCCGCGATGTCTCTCGCTTTCCTCGTCGCTTTCCTTTCCGTAACGATATCCGCGTCGACGCCGACGATACAAAATTTAGTAAACACCGAGGTGATAGAATATCTGCAGAAATATGGTTACCTGAACGAGGTGGACGTAACCACTCACACGTCGATCGAAGATGAAAAAATTAAACAGGCTATCGCATTATTCCAAGAATACTATCAAATACCAGGTAACGGTGCGTTGAACGATAATACGATACGTCAAATACGACAACCGCGATGCGGGTTACCGGATATGTCACACCAGGAACAAAATAGTGTTGTAGTGAAATGAAGAAAAACGCATCTTACGTGGTACTTCCACTTGGCAGACGCAGATACATTGAAAACTACGGCACACGCATTCTTCGTATGGGCAGCGAACACATCTCTAACATTCGAACGCCAAACGTTAAATCCAGACATTTTAATATCGTACCGCGAAGGATTTCATACATACGTCGATAGCAGATGCAGAGAGATCTGTTCCGGTTTGTTCGACGGACCTGGTGGAGTGCTCGCACACGCGTTTGCACCTACGAACGATCCCGTGCAAACCACAGAGATACACATAGACGGATCGGAACATTGGTATATATATTTAAAACGAAAATGTACCAGACAACAAAGAGCATTTGCTTTACACGTTAATGCACGAGATCGGACATTCATTGGGAATGTCGCACAATTCACATGTAGATTCCATAATGTTTTCTTACGCCACCAATAATACCGTTAAACTCAGCCTAGAGGAATTTAGCTATTCAACGTCTATACGGAAAAAATATCGTAATGTAGTGCCGAGTACACGATCACCACCGGTAACAACTGACACAACGAAAACAACATCAAACAAAAGAGATCTGTGCGATCTATCGTACGTAGACAATGTACTGGTGTTGAATCATCGCATATTCGTTACCTATCGAAAAATCATGTGGATGATAGACGTCAACGGTAAGAGGTACAAAGGACCAATTGCGCTCAACGATTACCTACGTTTTCTTCCGGCGAATGTTTCCATAAACGCTGCGTATCAACGACCATCTGGAGAAATTGTAGTTTTCGCGGATAATCAAATTTACATGATAGAATATTCGAGTTTACGATTGAAGGACGGTTAGCCGAAACGATCATTCGACTTAAAGTTACCCACGAACATGCACGTTAACGCAGCATTGGTCACCAATAGAGGACAAACGTACGTGATCTACAATGACGATAGCGTAGCTTTACTGAACGAATGCGATATGACCGTTAACGGATATCACACGTTACAGTCGATATTTCCAGGAATACCGCCATCTCCTACTCTAGCCTTCCGATATATCGACGGTTCTCTTTATTTCCTACACAAACGTCAATATTACAAATTTAACGAATTCACCAGAACGGTAACGAATGCTGATAAATTCGACATGAAAATACTCAACGTTAATTGTCCCACAGACGGATTACTCAAGCAATTGCAGGATCTTCTTACTCGACTGCTCCAATCAAGTAATTCACTCACAAGCACCGCGTTGGATACAGAGGACGATTAACACGACGTTTTATGTAAAAAAAATATATATATCACTTAGATAGGTACGCAGAAGATCAGTGTGAAAGAACGAATCGTTCGAATAACATCGTGAGAGAGACATGTACGCGATTTCAAACGACACCGACGACGACACTCGACATCTCATCGAGCGTACCAATGGAAAAAAGGAGAAAAAATTCAACGAAACGAACAATCGAAAAAGACGATATGACGATATGGAAAACAGAACAGACACGTAGGTATTATTTTTATTACATTTTTTCTTATCTAATTATTTTTTTCTTTCGTTGCAGAACCAAAGTAGTACGCATCTTGGAAAGAAGATATCCTTTGACTGTTACAGGATACAAGTATCTGACCGTCGGTATCGACGTAAAATTGCCCTCCGTGGTGACTATCGTTCTTGGAGACTGTCACGGCAAGGAGATGTCCCTCTCACCGACCGTATGGAGCGTGCTCGTTGAAAAAAAAAACGTCACATTACCGCTTTTGCAATACGAAGGAACCAAAGGTAAACGCACGCCACCGCCGATATAAATCGGAGACGTGACGTTGCGTTTCGGTCGAATTAACAGTATACCGATGTTACGTCTGGATTCATCGTCGTCTAAAGTGACCTTATCCAAAAGCACCGTTCTCAATTTGTTCAATCTCGAATATTGCGTCAATCGTCTTATTTCCTCGTTCAACGCTGTAACTGATACCATCGACAAAAAATTCTCGCATCTTCTCAATATCGCGACCAATGTGAACGATTCTACGAAATTACCAAGAACCATGTACGAAAACGAATCTTTCAATCGCAACGACATAATCGATTGCGAACTGATCGCACTGATTTTCGGACAAAATTAAAACGCTTTACGAATAAACATTGTACTTTCACATGTAACAATAATCAAATAAATATGTTTATTCAGTTGACAAATAAGAAAATAATTTTATTCATCTGTTACGTCCGGTGGACTGCACCATTCCATTGTCCGAGTAAATAATCAACAATCCTAACAATTAAGTAATACATATTTTTCATTAGAGAAGAATTTAATTTAAGCGCGACACAAAAGGTCAACAGAAAAATTGATAAACCATGGGTAAGACCAGATTTGTTTTTCCAAAAATAGAAAAACAAATGACATTTCCCTTTCGAGAGTCGTGAATCATGTAATTAGTAAATATTTTTTACTTAATAGCGGCGAGACGCTTAGATAACAAGCTCGCGAGACAGACGATACTCGAAGGGTGAGATGTCTAAATAAAGCAGGTATGTTGTGATGAGATAAGTCTCATCATAACATATTTGTTCTAAGTTAGGAAGTAAGGCATTGACCTTACTTCCAAAAAAACAATAGTCTAGAGATAAGAGATGATTCAACGATCGTGAATCGTCATCTTAATTATCAATAAGAAATTCGACACATCATCAAAATACCTCTCTCTAAACCAATCCCTATAAAAACCAGCACAAAAAGAGCACGGCATCTTTTAGCTTTACACATTAGACACCATACATCCGAACAGTCGACCTTAAACTTGAGAATAAGAATTTCTAATACGAGTACGCGGAGTGTTCAAGTGAGAACCACCAACCAGGACAGCCTCAAGGACATTCCGTAAATTGAAGATCTCTCTCTTTCACTCCAATTAAAGTAAGTGTCTCTTTTTTAATTTAATATAAGTTTGATCACGATACTACCACATTATCTCCATCGGTTCACCCCTTTTCTCCTTACTACTCCTCGAAGCGGTAGATCGCTGCGAATAATTCTTTTATTCTATTTCTTCGTAGTATTCAAGGCGCTAACTCGCCACGAGTACTTCTTTTCTTTACTCGAAGCGGTAACTCGCTAAGAGTAATTCTTTTATTTTTCTTCTTATTACTCAGAGCGCTAAGTCGCCACGAGTACTTTTCTTTACTCGAAGCGGTAACTCGCTAAAAGTAATTCTTTTATTTCTTCTTATTACTCAGGGCGCTAAGTCGCCACGAGTACTTTTCTTTACTCGAAGCGGTAACTCGCTAAGAGCAATTCTTTTATTTCCTCTTATTACTCAGGGCGCTAAGTCGCCACGAGTACCTTTCTTTACTCGAAGCGGTAACTCGCTAAGAGTAATTTTTATTTCTTCGTACGATTCAGGGCGGTAAGTCGCCACGAGTATCTTTCTTTAATAATTACTCGAAGCAGTGACTTGCTACGAATAATTCATTCTGTCTTTTCTGCAATTGCTACCACGATAAATCATTTCGAGCGAATCATCCGTCCAACTACCTTACCCTTCTTCCTCTACCTTACGATAGCTGATAGCGGTTGGGCGCACTCTACAATCCCTATTTTTGGTAGATGGTCAAACGAAAACATCGAGCAGGCCGACGCGACGCAAAAAAGAAAAACTAGAAACCCTCCGCCGGTTGGGGATTCCGGTCAGTAAAAAGGTCCAAACGGGGACCCCGTTAGACGAGGCAGCTTGTCAGGAACTTTACAAGATTCGCAAAATAAAAAAGGAAAAAGAGAGATCGACATCCACAGAGCCTATCCCAGTCATAGATCTGACCGGGGACGACACTCCTCCTGTAGTATCACAATCTCCCGTTTCCTTTTCACCACCCCAACATCACAATCTCTTCTTCCTTCCCCAATCCCAATATCCTACTCCCCTATCACTACCGAGGAGAAAAAGCTCTTCGGAGAAATTTGGGAATCCCTGGAAGAGATTCCCTTCATTTTTTCGCATAGTTAACTGCGTTTGACTCTTTATAGCCTTTAATTTATGTTTGTTTATTTGTTTATAATTATATAAATATATTAATAACTTTTTACGTAACCGTAATTACTTGTAATAACTTTTATTAATAATTTGTAATAACTCTATATATATAACAAATAACTACTTGTAATAACTTTTATTAATAATTTGTAATGACTATATATATTGGGTGTACAACTTAATAATGTCGACTTTTTAGCTTGAAAAATGTATTGAATGGCTTGTATTGTATTAAATGGCTTGTTGAGTCACTCCCAATAATAATGCGAGTTCTTTTTGCGTTTGACATGAATCTTCAGCGAGTAATGCTTCCAATTCTTCATCTTCAAATTTTTTTGGTTGACCAGGCCTCTCCTTATCTTCTGTGCCGAAATCACCACTTTTGAATCGCGCAAACCATCGTTCACAAGTTTTTTGAGTTGGTGCATGTTCACCGTAAGCTTCTACCAACAATCGATAACTTTCAGCAGCCGTTTTCTTCAAATTAAAGAAGGTTATCAGACTTCCCCGCAAAACAACTTTTTCAGGCACAAAATTGGACATCATTATAGCGACTGAAACAAATGTTTGTTTACACTTTGGCGTCTACCGAATACTGAATTATAATAATAGATGTTTACCCTCCAAAATATCATATGTGTTATTACAGGCACAAACAATATGTGATAGTTATGCCATCTGTTATCCAAATCGACATTATCAAGTTGTACACCTAATATATAACAAATAACTACTTGAAATAGCTTTTATAAATGATTTGTAATGACTCTACATATATATATATATATAACAAATAACTACTTGTAATAACTTTTATTAATAATTTGTAATGATTTCAATTAACTCGTAATAATTTCATAGATGATAATCTACCATTTATAATGATAAAATAAACCATTTATTCTCAAACCATTCTTATAAAATTGTAACGATGCACTCCGCAATGCATCGTTCCGAAGATACCAGCCGTCAGAAACATTTCATATTTCGCGATATTAGAATTACCGCCGTCGACAGTAGCTATCGCCGCTCCGACCGAACGCGTCCGAAGATCGCCGAACGATCTGCGCTTCGCGCTATCCGCCGCTCCGACCGAACGCGACCAAACATCGCCGATCGACAATCCCCTCCGCAGGAATTGCCAACCGC
>NW_017280224.1:37934-42781 GCF_001594065.2 Cyphomyrmex costatus | reverse complement strand
AAAGCGTTCTTTGCCTCCGTCAAGCGTTCTTGACAGCCGTACGCCAGTATCCTAGACTTTGCGCACCGGCGAGAAAAGGGGGTGAAGTGTTCTTCGCCTCCGCCAAGCGTTCTTGGCAGTCGGTCGTAAGGTTCCTGTGCATTTTACATTTTTGCGAAGCGTCCCTCATTACATAAAGGGAACGCCCGCCGCGTTATCCGCGCCGCGACCATCGTCCGCCGCTGGCGTATACTCCGCGTCCGCGAATTTGTATCGTCATACCGTCGACCGCGCCCCGTGTCCGTCTTGGGATTTAAAGATCCCCACGTGTTTTCCGCCGTACTCGCGCCGTAATTTATACGTCTAGTTTTTCTGTTCGTGCCGTTCGTAATATCTTAGTTTCTTTGTCCGCGCCTCGTAATTTTTCTATACACGTCTTGTATCCGTCTCGTCTACTTGCCGTCTCGACAATATACACAACATACACATCTACACCGGCACACGAATACACATCTGCTTGTCATTTACGAACACGTACACACACTCATTTGTAAATACACACACTACACACAATAAACGTTTCTGTCTCTTGTAAAATACTGTGTCTAGTCTAATCATTTGATTCTGCATTCTCTCTTCCCGTGCGAACCTTTTTCGCGACTAGCGAAATTTGCGACGAGCTGATCCGCGCGGAAATTAGGTTGTTTCAAAATTGTAGTAGTTCATTCGAAAGAACACCCTTGATTCGTTCCTCTTTTCAAAGATCGAGCCTGGTCCAATCCCGAGTTAAAAGGATTGAATTCCTTGACTCAAATCCAGGACCGACGTTCGCACCGCTCATCAGAATCAGGTGTTATAGCGCCTTTGGGACGTTGACCTAAATTCAGAGCAATAAAAGGTGCGTTCGACTCTCAGGTGTTCACTTCTACGTGTATACTTGAGAGAAGGAGTCTGGACGTCCTTCCATGCCCACTTTATTCTCCCGAATTTCCCGTCCGGATAAACAGTCCAGGGGTTTGGATGTAACACATCCGATCCTACCGATTACGCGATGATAAAACACCGCAGATGAAGATTATATACCGATTATGCAATGTTACGTATGATTAAGTGGCAAAAATTCTCACGACAGCGTATCTCATCGCTCGACTTACAATTAGTAATAACATTCAACGCGACCTTTTGAGTCGAGATTACGAGCGCATCGCACTCGCGCGTCTCCGGCGCGCGACGTCGAATAAATTGATTGATATATTAGTATAAATAATAAAAACAATATGAAATATTCTGAAAAATGAGTAAATGATTTCAAGGGCGATATGAATCGAAGGTATTCGTTTAAACAATAAAACATTTAATTAGTCACTACTTAATTTAGACATTATAATTAACATTTATAAGTAAAAGGTTTTTATCATCGTTTCATAGATGATATATATATACGACTTTTCAATCGTGTGTAAATATAATGTCAATTTTCTACGAAGACTCGCAGGAGCAAATGAAGACTGTACGAATGATCTTTTCGACGATTGATTTTGTTCCAACATTTCTTAACGTCTGACGAGGAGGGCTCAATCCGAGAGCCAAAACGTGTAACACATTTATATTTATTATCTACTTTCTTTGTTTTGTTTTTATTATCTTGTTTTAAAGACGAACTATTGTTCGATTATTAGCGATGTCTAAATTAAGTATTGACTAATTAAAGGAATAAGATAAATCATGTAAAATAAATATCTTTTCACTCAATATGCTACCGGATATGATCTCTTGTATTTACGATTAATTTCCTTAGACTAATCACAATTTCCACAAAAATCTCGATGGAAGTATCATCGCGACATGTATTTTTTTCATGTTTTTCCGACAAAATTACATATCGCGCTATGCGATTATCACTATTTTTTTCCATCTTTTGACTATTTAAATAGATTGAATCAAATCATATTTGTGCAATTTACATTAACGATCTGAACGTTGCGTGTTTTGTGTGTATCTATACTTTTGCAAAAATGAAGGAACTAGAGCCGCTTAAAAAAAAATGTTCGAAAACGACGAAGAGGTGGAGGCTGTGGAGATGGAGGTGGAGGAGGTGGAAGAGGTGGAGGAGGTGGAAGAGATGGAGGACACTGAAGAGGTAAAGAACACTGAAGAGGAGAATATTTCCTCTCTTACATCTCCTCCTCCTATAGAGGATGAAGAAGACGAGGAGGAAGAGGAGGAAAGGAACTATCTTCCTCTCATAAACATCCACGAGATGGACACGGAAGACATTATACGATATTTACTGCAAGTCTTCCAAGTGAATAATGTTTCGGAATTACTCTACCTCCTTACACACTTGGTGGAGCAATTGGAGCAATTGGAGGAGGTCGAATAAATGCTATGGATTTATTGTAACGTAAGTAAAAACTATTTATTAGTTGCATTTTTTGTTTTCAGAAAATACCGCGATGGAGTATTTTTTATATTATAATCTATATTTCAACTATTAAATTCTTTTTTTCGATTGTAATACAAAATTATTTTTTTCAGAAAACAACGACTAGTGATGCCAGAGCCGGTTCCAACATCTTTGGTGCCCCAACAAGATTTAAAAAGCGCCCCCTCCCTCTCATTTTCTCTCACAGTCATATATAAACAAAATTTCGAAATTATTATGTATTATTATTATTTAAACTAATTGTAAGAAATTATAAACTTCAAATAAAATTTAAAAAAATTTACGTTATAATAAGTTATTCGTATCTCGATGTCGTATCTTACTATCTTCTTGCAAATAGTAAAAAGATAATTGGCACGACTCTGTATGATAATAACACTTGCGACCTGCGCAACATAACTCATCGCTAGACCTTACAATTAGTCACCGTGTCGATAGCGTGTATTCAACGCAACCTTTTGATCGGGTCGCGCGACCCGAGATTACGAGCGCATCGCACTCGCGCGTCGAGACACTGTCTCCGGCGCGCGACGTCGAATAAATTAGACATTATAATTAACATTTATAAGTAAAGGTTTTTATCACCGTTTCAGAGATGATATACATATACGACTTTTCAATCGTGTGTAAATATAATGTCAATTTTCTACGAAGACTCGCAGGAGCAAATGAAGACTGTACGAATGATTTTTTCGACGATTGATTTTGTTCCAACATTTCTTAACGTCTGACGAGGAGGACTCAATCCGAGAGCCAAAACGTGTAACACATTTATATTTATTATCTACTTTCTTTATTTTTATTATCTTGTTTTAAAGACGAACTATTGTTAAGCGATCTAAATTAAGTATTGACTAATTAAAGGAATAAGATAAATCATGTAAAATAAATATTTTTTCCACTCAATATTAAACGAATAACCCTAATTCGCGTACAAACTGAAATACGTACGGCGAAATATTCGCGCTGTCCGTCGTTAAATTGTTCATTCTTTCCTCAATTGTATTCGCGCGATCTGCCCGTGATCGCGCAACGAGGAACAATGAACGGAAAACGACGAGAATCTCAGCGCGCACGCGCGACCTGTCGAAAAGCGCGGGAACGACGTAACCTCGCGAAGCGCGCGACATAACCTCGCTCTGCCGTCAGCGTCGAGCGCGCGCCCTAACCCCCGTCGACGACAGCGTCGCGTTTCCCGTGGCAACCGACCGGCGCCCCCACCATCGGCGCGTGACCTTGAAAAAACCGCGTTTCGCTATCTAAATCACACACACACACAATCAAAGAAGTCACGCAACAAGCATAGAGCAGCCACGCGATTGGCTATCCCTCCCGAGGACTATTCTAAGTTATGTCTGTGGATTTCAAGCATACCTAATTTGTCTACTTATACATATTTTTTTTAAAGCAACTATGTATTTTCTTTACACCATTTGATTTATCTCATTATTCTGTTCACAAAAATATTAAGGTACGATAATCAAAAAGTCAACAGTTTACGAGTTATTTAACATTTTGTGTCAATATGTATCAAAATAAAGTGTAAAATATCTCGAAAACTATTGGTTTTTTGGTATCTCTACCTTAATACTTTTATATGCAAAATAATTAGAGGAATCAAATTATCTAAAAAAAATTACATAATTCTATTTCAAAAAGTAGAGGTGACCTTCATATCTTTTTAGCGCCTCCTCCTAAAAAAGAAACAAGGTGACCAATACATGTTCCCCTCCGAACCAAACAATTTCTTCCTTAGACATTTTCGCATATCATTAACGGTAACAGAGATATTGCCTTGTAACAGAGTTACTGGGACACCCTGTATAAAAAATAAAGTATAAAGGAATACATATAAAAAATACATATAAGAATGGCAAACGATACTATATTATAATAGTATCCGACAATGTCCCCACGGTAACGTCTCCATCGAGTCCGGTACCACGTACCGTTTGTCGTCGTACGGACTCAGAGCGATTTTCTTCTCCGACAACGTATATACACTTGGTGTAAAGCCCATGACACATAGAAAAACGTAAGGCCGTAAACGTAATCAGTAAGCGAATTGACCAATCACAGTTGAGAATGTAAGCAGCCGCCGCTTACGTTCTCAACTGTGATTGATCAATTCGCTTACTGATTACGTTTACGGCCTTACGTTTTTCTATGTGCCATGGGCTTAACTTCGACCTTATACACGACTGCTTGTGCGTCATTTCAATCTCCTCGTTCAATAGTAGGGGAGGCCGAGAGGCTAAATGTGGATTTACTCGAGCGTCGTGGGGACCTATTGGATTGTGAAGATTAGATGCTAAAAAGAAAAAAAGGTTATATGATGTATGCCGTTTCAGTGGTGGGGGGAGCGTGTACAGGCTTTCAAAAAAAACAGTGACAATGAAATACTCGAGCGTGTCAGATATTA
>NW_017280224.1:35696-37867 GCF_001594065.2 Cyphomyrmex costatus | reverse complement strand
GGAAAAAAAAAATTTCCTCGAGCGCGTCAGATTTTTGAAATATACACTTTTCTACATGTAATTAACACACCATACCTTAATCTAATGCGCTCGAGTTTTCGATCGATTTTTTTTATTTACTAATCCCCTGGACCCCGGCTCAAAGTTGGCTCTAAATTATGGACGTATTTCGTATTTCTGGTACCATTAACGAGAAGAATTTATTCATTCAACAAGAAATTTTGATAGAAGTTACAAAAATAATTGTTTAATCAACAAGAATTTCTGGTATAATTAACGAGAAAAATTAATTCGATCAACAAAAAATTTTGGTAAATTTAACTAGAAAGAATTAATCAAATTCATCCCGTAATTATAACAAGAATTCTGATTCGTCCGTTTTTGAACAGAGATACTGGTTCAATCTACCAGATTTCTAAATAATCCAACCAAACTCTTTTTTCAGTGTGCGATGCTCGTACGATGATACATCATCGGCTTATCGGTTTTGTCGCGATAACGACTGTGTCGGCTGGTTCGCACGCCAGCTCGAGGATTTGGCACACCGCGCGAAAAATATAATAACAACTAACCGTCCTATGGATTCCACGCGCGACGACTGGCAGAAATTTAACAGTGCAACGCACTGTCACATCTATGAGAAACCGTTCGCGCCGGACGACGAGCGGGCACGCGACCATTGCCACCTCACCGGGCGATACCGCGGTCCAGCACATAAAAGTTGCAATATAAATTATAAAGATTCGTTTTACATACCGGTTGTATTTCACAACTTATCGGGGTACGACTCGCATTTTATGATTAAAGAAATAGCTACAAAATTCAAGGGACAAATAGATCTACTTCCTTTAACGAAAGAAAAGTACATTTCATCCACGAAACATGTTAAAGAGACTAGTGAAAAAGATTCACGAAATTGTGTAAAATTAAGATTTATCGATTCGTATAAATTTTTGAGTTCGAGTCTAGATATATTGGCTTCGTATCTCGATAAGGATAAATTAAAAATTGTACGTTCCGAATTTTCAAATCTATCGGATGAAGATTTCAATCTGCTTACTCGTAAAGGCGTATTTCCATATGAGTACGTAGATTGCGAAGAGAAAGACACGTGTTATATCACAGTATTTGCAAGACAGTTAAACGTTTCAGTACACTTAATCCTTGCATTCGTTTTATTTTACATATTTTATACAATAAGTTTTATGAAAATATATGTATATAACAAGGCTCAATAAATTTAAAAATTAATAAATATAAAATAGGGCTACGAGCCAAATATTAGTTAAAATACAAAGATTTTAGTAATAAACAGTCATTAGTTAAAAATAAATATAAAATTTAATAAAATTCAAACAGACGTTTCGACCTTAATTAGGTCATTATCAATGTTAAGTCGCAATATCGTTAACGATGTAAAAACAAAGAAATTATAAAAATTCACGAATACATAAGTAAAAATATTAATAAAAAACGAAAAATAAGAATATACATTCTGTGATGTGGGTATTATTAATCTCACTCGCTATTGAAGAACATATCGTATCGGAGTAAAATGTCCAAGAGTCCATCGACAACGCAAGACATCAAATATTGTAAATTGTGAAACTCCACATTTCTAAATCAAATATTAACATAATAAAAACAATGTCAGTAATAGATAAAATTAATAAAAAAAGAATATAACAAAAAGAATATAAAAAATTAATTAATTAATAATATAATTGAATTATAGACTCTTATATGTTTCAAAAACAATACAAAAAATTTAAGTAAATACAAAGGCTATTAAGAGTCAACGCTGTTAGCAGTGCGCAAAAATATAATCTTAAAATCTATAACATAGATATTATGTCGAATGTTTCGATCCTTCGTTTCGGATCATCATCAGCGACAATATAATATAAAATTTAAAAATTACTCAGAGTTGCAAACAATGATGTTGTCCCGCAGTATGTAATATACAACCAATCTGAGGCAAGACTATCACTTCTTCACGTGAAAGTATGTACATTAGTTCGAATAATTGAGTATGTTTGTGAATTATATAATCAAGAATTATAAATTACATTAAAAAATTTTTTTTAAAAATTATAAAATTTGATAAAACAGTAAAATTTAAATACTCAATAAGCTTACCTCAAGTTGGTCGACAAAAGACATAGAATCAA
>NW_017280224.1:32367-33490 GCF_001594065.2 Cyphomyrmex costatus | reverse complement strand
AAAATTTGGACATCATCCCATTTAAAATTGTGGTCAAAGTTAACACGATGGTCAGTAATAACAGAAGGAGAACCTGTTCTTTTTCTGATATCAGACATATGTTCTTTTAGTCTAGTACCAAGTTTTCTTTTAGTCTGACCAACGTAGCTGGCCTCACAATCATCACAGATAATCTTGTAAATAACATTGTTATTGGAACAATGTTCTAATTTATCTTTACCTCTTTTAATAAAACTTTTTAAGGTGTTAGGAATTGAAAAGGCTAATTTTCACTGAAACTTGCTGGAAATGGGAAGGAAGCTTTCAGATATGGATTTAACGTAAGGTATTGTGAAATATTTATCTTTTACTTGAAAATTATGAGTATTATGTTGATTATGTATATGATATTTAATTCTTTGATCAATGGTGGAGAATATAAGGGAAAGAGGATAGGAATTGTTTAAAAAAATTTTTATGGCTTCAGTTATATTCTTTTGTTGGAACTGAGGATGTGATAAAAGTAAAATCTTGTCAATAAAACTAATAATAATGCCTTTTTTATGATTCATAGGATGGTTGGAGTGGAAATTAAGGAATCTACCTGAGAATGTTTTTTTGTGAAAATTGTCAAATATAATTCTGCAATTATCAACAATAATAGTAGTGTCAAGAAAATTTAATCTGTTATCACTGCCAATCTCCATAGTGAATTGCAATCTTTCATGTAAGGAATTGAAAGTATTAAGTGTGTCATCTACACTATCAGGCGGAATAGCAAGAACAATGTCATCAACGTATCTATAATAGAACAATGGTTGTACCGACAAACAATTAATAGCTTGTTCTTCCGAGTCCTGCATTACTATATCTGCTAAAATTGGTGAAAGTGGTGAGCCCATTGGAGTACCGAAAACTTGTTTGTAAAATTTACTATTAAAAGTGAAAAAAGTTGAATTTAAGACAAGGCTAACAGCAATAATAAATTCATTTTTAGGAATATTAGTCTTAAGAGAAATGTGACACCATCTTTTTTCTATGCCATCCATAACTAAATTAAAAGGAATATTTGTAAAAAGGGAAACAACATCTAATGAAGCTAGTAAATAATGCGAATCAAAATGAGTACCTCTTAATTTGTTAA
>NW_017280224.1:26760-32042 GCF_001594065.2 Cyphomyrmex costatus | reverse complement strand
TGTAAATTAGCCTTTTCAATTCCTAACACCTTAAAAAGTTTTATTAAAAGAGGTAAAGATAAATTAGAACATTGTTCCAATAACAATGTTATTTATAAGATTACCTGTGATGATTGTGAGGCCAGCTACGTTGGTCAGACTAAAAGAAAACTTGGTACTAGACTAAAAGAACATATGTCTGATATCAGAAAAAGAACAGGTTCTCCTTCTGTTATTACTGACCATCGTGTTAACTTTGACCACAATTTTAAATGGGATGATGTCCAAATTTTAGACATTGAATCGTCTTACAATAAGAGATTGGTGTCTGAAATGATTCACATTGTTGCCGGCGGCAGGAGCACTCGATTTGTGTCCTCCGTTTCGACAATTCTGAATTTTGAGGTGCCGGGTACGCACGGATCGCTCTACGTAGTTACCGTCTCGTCGCTCTCTAGCTTCGCACTGTTTCGCTTCTCTCGCGAGTTCGACCGGCTCGCGGGTTTAATTTTCAGAGCGATAACGCGATTCGCCGATAACCTCGGCCCAGCGACAATCGACGAATCAGCGGCTGACACATTACTTATGACGAGGGCCCTTTTTTCTGTCGCAAGACTCTCGCCAACATTGGTACACAACATTTGCCCTCGACGTCGTATCAACAAATATTCGAAGCGAAGAAGCTTCTTCAAGCGGTCTCGATGATTACAAGAATTAACGCTCTAATTCTGAACATACCGCCCGCCTCGTATACGCCGGATACGAAATACAACTGGAAAGGGCGTTAACGAGAACACTCTCCCCCTGGTCGCAGCGCGAGCCAAGGGACGCAATTACCGCAAAATCAATCCACAAATGTAAATCCACTTTTAACGTGTTACAATACTTATAAAAGTAACTTAATATATTGAATAATGTTCACGGTATACAGACAAACTTGGCGCGCAACGCAGACAAAGCTCGGCGCAAAACAAAACAAAGAAAACGAATGAGAAGGCGCAAGGATTACTCGCTTTCGGACGCCGACTCTTTACAATTTATAGGCAACTTGCACAGTTGCGTTATAGGTCGCTTCAGGCGAGAACGGGCGGTGCTTATAGTAACTACCCGGACGAGTCCGTCGGACCCTGGATGAATTTGTTGAATTCTCGCGAGTTCCCATTTGCTCGGAGGGAGCAAAGGATTTTTGACGAGGACGAGTTCACCAACTTCTAAATTAGGCATGGCGTCCCGCCACTTGGTTCTCGTCTGAAGCGACAACAAATAGTCAAGCGACCAGGCGCGCCAGAATTGCTCCCGCATGGAGCTCACTAGCTGCCAGCGGGAAAGGCGGTCCGGACGGATTTCGAGTACGGATTCCTCCGGAGCCGCGATTATTGGACGCCCGATTAGGAAGTGTCCGGGCGTAAGCGCGGACATGTCGCTAGGGTCGTCGCTGAGAGCGGCGATCGGACGCGAGTTCAAACAGGCCTCTATCTGACACAGAAGCGTCACGAATTCTGCCCGAGAAATCGTGCGAGCACCGATGACTCGCTTTAAGTGAAACTTGAAGCTTTTCACTCCGGCTTCCCACAAACCGCCAAAATGCGGAGCGGCCGGTGGGATGAATTCCCAATCGACGCCGTCGGCGGTGAGAATATCTCGCATTTCAGGGTGATCTTTCAACGCGTGAAATTGCCTTTGGAGTTCGCGGTCGGCGCCGCGAAAATTAGTACCGTTATCACTGTACATTCGACGCGGCAACCCGCGGCGACTCGAGAACCGGCGGAACGCGGCGAGAAAACCGTCGGCGGAATAATCCTCGACCAGCTCAAGGTGCACAGCTTTTGTGGCGAGGCAAATAAACAGGGCAACGTAAGTTTTCCTAGTCTTTTGCCCGCGCCCGACTAACGGAAGGGTGTCAAAGGGGCCGGCATAGTCCACTCCGGTGTGGGCGAACGGCGGCGACGGGTTAATTCGGGAAGCGGGAAGTTCTCCCATTAGTTGTGCGCAAGGCAGCGCGGCGTGACGCGCGCACGTAACGCACGCGTGAATATGAGATTTCACGGCCTTACGACACCCGATTATCCAGTATCGCTGTCGTAGCGTACGAATGACTAGCTGCGTGCCACCGTGCAAGGTAGCTTTATGCGCCCGCTGAATCAACAGCTCGGCGATTCGATCCCTGGGAAGTATGACCGGGTGCTGCTCGTCATAGCGGAGTGCGGCGTTTTGCAACCGCCCGCCAAGACGGAGTAAGGCGTTCTCATCTATGAACGGATTCAAAGCCCTTAAAGGGGTGGATCGCGAAAGAGAGGAATTTGTGCTTAATGCTCTGATTTCCGGGGCAAACGCCAACCGTTGCGCGTAGCGGAACCAAAATATTTCGGCCTCGCGAAGTTCTGAAACTGTCAATACGAGGGACGCGCGCGCGTGGTTCCGGCGCTTTATTCCAGAGACGAAGCGACGCACGTAAGTCGTGACTCTAATCAATTTAGTCCATGTTGAGAATTTGTTAATTAGATCCCACTCGTCCTCACTCTCAACGTGGAGGACGACTGAAACGCGAGCCTCATCGGAGACCCGTTGATTGGTGTTCCGATCGAGAAAAAGAGAGTGGTCGTCGGTCGGCCACGACGCGGACGGCCGGGCGAGCCACCTCGGCCCTGTCCACCACAGCGAATGAGAGGACAGGTCCTCCGCCGACAGGCCGCGGGAGGCGCAGTCAGCGGGGTTGTCTTTAGAAGACACATGATTCCAACGTGCTTCCGGCAGTGTACGTTGCACCTCGGAGACGCGATTGGCGACGAAGGTTTGCCACCTCGCGGGGTGCTTACGCAACCATGCCAGCGCGACCGCGGAATCTGACCAGCCAAACACTGGTACGGAGGGCGAATTTAGGGTCGTCTGAACCCATTGAATCAATCGACTCAGAAGTACAATCGCGTTCAACTCGAGACGCGGTATGCTGAGCGTCTTTAAAGGGGCGACCTTAGTTTTCGCGGCGAGCAGACAAACTCGAACGTCCGTGGGCGCGCGAAGGACTCGAATGTAAACGACGGCGGCGTAAGCTCGGCTCGAGGCATCAGCGAAGCCGTGCAGTTCAAAGTCGAGGTCGGTGCTTCGTCGGCCGGTCCAGCGAGGGACCCGGACACTATTTAGTTGCTCTAAATTATCGTAGTATGTCTCCCACTGCTGACGCAATTCGTCGGGGAGAAGGGTGTCCCAATCGGATTGGGCTAACCATAATTCCTGTAACAGAATTTTTGCAACAATGACGACGGGAGCTACCCAGCCGAGGGGGTCGTATAAGCGAGCGATAACTGACAAGACGGAGCGCTTCGTCGGAGTGACCGGAAACGAAGTGTCCACCTGAACGCGAAACGTGTCGTCGTGGGGATGCCATGCAATTCCGAGGACCTTAAGGGTCTCGTCCTGTTGAAGGAGGTGATCCTCCATGTCGACTTGACGCGTTACGACATCGCGAAGAAGCTCAGGCGAATTCGATGCCCATTTTCGTAATTGAAAGCCTCCTCGTTTAAGGAGGCCCGTCAATTGTTCGCGAACTTTTATCAGCGACGCGACGTCATCCCCACCGAAAAGCGCGTCGTCGACGTAGACGGAGTCGCGCAGTATCGGGACGGCCTCAGGATAGTCGGATCCTTCGTCTAATGACAATTGTTTCAAAACGCGCATCGCGAGATACGGGGCCGGAGCGAGTCCATACGTCACTGTTAAAAGCCGGAAGTGCTTAATTGGCTCGTCGCAAGATGGACGCCAAAGAATTCGTTGAAAGTCTGCATCGAGTGTATTCACGAGGATCTGTCGAAACATTTTGGCGATGTCCGCGGTATAAACAAAACGCCACTGCCTCCAACGCAACAGAATAGCGGGGAGGTCCTGCTGCAACTTTGGTCCTACAAGCAGGTGGTCGTTAAGCGACGTGCCGTTCGTGGTTTTGCACGAGGCATTAAAAACGACGCGTAACTTCGTGGTACTACTCGACTCGCGCAAAACCGAATGATGCGGAATGTACACGGGTGTAAGAGCGGCGTCGCTCGGACGTTCGATCGCGCTCATATGTCCCATTGCGAGATATTCCGCTAAGAAGTCGTTATACTGCGCGGAGAGTTCGTCGTGCCGACGCAGCTTCCTTTCCATTTTTTCATAAAATACAGTAGCGATCGACAGTGAATCGCCTAGTGCGATTGGTGGTTCGTGCCTGAAAGGCAGTCGAACAATGTACCGTCCCTCCGACGAACGGCTATGAGTGGCGAGGAAGTGTTGTTCGCAACGCTCTTCCGCGTCTGTAAGTGGAGGGGGGCTTGAGACCTCCTCGACCTCCCAGAATTGTCTGAGAAGCGAACTCGGGTCGTGGGCAAATAAGCTATGACAGACGCCAATATTCGCGGGCTCAATCGGACCGCGACCCGCAGGGCCGGAGAGAATCCAGCCTAACGCGGTCAACTGAGCGGTAGGCGATCCGATAGGGCCCTGCCGGAGGTCATTCCTCAACAAGGAACCGTACAAGTCAGCACCGATCAGCAGGTGTATCCGATGCAGACTCGAAGGATCGGGATCGGCGAACGAGATACCCCTCAAGTGAGGCCACGACCCGACTGGCGGAATCCGCGACGCGGCGTACGAAGTAATACTTTGAAAAACGTAGGCGTGTAGCGGGAAGCCCGGCTCCGCGCCAGAGCACGGCCTCAATGTCAGAACGACGCGCGATCTCGCCACGCCCGTAAACTTTTCGCCGAAACTCGTAACCCGCAAATTTGAGCGTTGTCGTTTCGTACGCAACGTCTGACAGAGCGATTGCGAAATAAAACTAAAAGTGGATCCTTGATCCAGTAAGGCGCGAACTTTAAAACTTCGGCCCTCGGTCGTATGAACGTCGACCCACGCCGTGGCTAGGAGGACGTTCGAAGGAACCGCGTCCTCCGCGGAGTCGCTATGCAAGCTCGCGACATGATTGCCGCTCGCGGCGACTGGCGCGTTGGACGTAGTCGGCGTGAAAGGTTGCGCTTCCACTTTTATTTTCGAAGTATTTGCCGGAACATCGGCAATTACATTATTTGAGAAGTGTAGCAACGAGTGATGTGAACGACTACAGTGTGAACATCGAGACTTGCTCGGGCATTGCTTAAGGAAATGCCCGGATCTCAGACAATTAAGGCAAAGCTTGCCTTGTCGCACGAACTCGCCGCACTGCTCGACGGTCTTATCCAGAAACTCTCTACATTTCAAAACGGAATGATTGCCGGAGCAACAAACGCACTTGTTTGCAGTGAGGTTATTAACTGATGAACGTGGGTTATCGT
>NW_017280224.1:25114-26001 GCF_001594065.2 Cyphomyrmex costatus | reverse complement strand
CGCACCAATGTTGCACTCTTGCGCCAAGATCAGACTCGTTGTATCTTCGGCCATCGCGAGACACGTTTAGAACTGGCTAGCTTGCCAGGATCTCGATTTACCACGCGAAGCTCCCCGAACGGCAATCGCGCTATTACGAAGAAAAAAAAAGAAAGAGAGACTCGACGTAGCGCTATGAGCGCCCGCGAGTACTAACGACAAGTCTCTGCGCGAAACGTGCGGAGCAGAGATTTCGCGAGAGTCACTAGCTCGGCGGAACGATTGGATCGTCCGCGAGCGGCACAACAAATTTCACTGCGCGAGCGAAGGTTGTAAGGCTTCGACGCGCTATTACGAGAAGCTCGGCGGAGCACTGAGCACCCGCGAGTACGAACGACAAGTCTCTGCGCGAAACGTGCGGAGCAGAGATTTCGCGAGAGTCACTAGCTCGGCGGAACGATCGGATCGTCCGCGAGCGGCACAACAAATTTCACTGCGCGAGCGAAGGTTGTAGGGCTTCGACGCGCTATTACGAGAAGCTCGGCGGAGCACTGAGCACCCGCGAGTACGAACGACAAGTCTCTGCGCGAAACGTGCGGAGCAGAGATTTCGCGAGAGTCACTAGCTCGGCGGAACGATCGGATCGTCCGCGAGCGGCACAACAAATTTCACTGCGCGAGCGAAGGTTGTAGGGCTTCGACGCGCTATTACGAGAAGCTCGGCGGAGCACTGAGCACCCGCGAGTACGAACGACAAGTCTCTGCGCGAAACGTGCGGAGCAGAGATTTCGCGAGAGTCACTAGCTCGGCGGAACGATCGGATCGTCCGCGAGCGGCACAACAAATTTCACTGCGCGAGCGAAGGTTGTAAGGCTTCGACGCGCTATTACGAGAAGCTCGGCGGAGCAC
>NW_017280224.1:16182-23693 GCF_001594065.2 Cyphomyrmex costatus | reverse complement strand
AAATTAGCCTTTTCAATTCCTAACACCTTAAAAAGTTTTATTAAAAGAGGTAAAGATAAATTAGAACATTGTTCCAATAACAATGTTATTTATAAGATTACCTGTGATGATTGTGAGGCCAGCTACGTTGGTCAGACTAAAAGAAAACTTGGTACTAGACTAAAAGAACATATGTCTGATATCAGAAAAAGAACAGGTTCTCCTTCTGTTATTACTGACCATCGTGTTAACTTTGACCACAATTTTAAATGGGATGATGTCCAAATTTTAGATATTGAACCGTCTTACAATAAGAGATTGGTGTCTGAAATGATTCACATCAAAAGACAAAAACAGGGTCTTAATAAACAAAATGATACAGAGGCTTTACCAGAATCTTATTCTCAGATTATAAACTCTCTTTCTCCTTCGTAAATTTCCTTATCTTTTTCACTTTTATTCCCACTTTATTACATTTTTACCCCTTCCTAATTTTCCCCTTATTTCCATTTATGGTTCCTTTGTACTTGAGATGTTCGGTTATTCTTATTTTAAATTGTTTATTGTCAACATCTTAAAATAGTCTCTCTTCGCATTTTTCTAACTTATTTTAATCATAATTGTATTTTGATACAATTTTACAAGGTAATTAATTATCTTTTAATTTAATTGTTACTAAATTAACAAAATGGATATGAGTTACTTACGTTATTTTGTAGTCTTACATTATATCCATTTCAATTTATTGCCTTGTGATTTGACTCTTTTACTGATCAATTGACTCTTATATTATATTCTTTTTGCTATATTCTTTTTTTATTAATTTTATCTATTACTGACATTGTTTTTATTATGTTAATATTTGATTTAGAAATGTGGAGTTTCACAATTTACAATATTTGATGTCTTGCGTTGTCGATGGACTCTTGGACATTTTACTCCGATACGGTATGTTCTTCAATAGCGAGTGAGATTAATAATACCCACATCACAGAATGTATATTCTTATTTTTTGTTTTTTATTAATATTTTTACTTATGTATTCGTGAATTTTTATAATTTCTTTGTTTTTACATCGTTAACGATATTGCGACTTAACATTGATAATGACCTAATTAAGGTCGAAACGTCTGTTTGAATTTTATTAAATTTTATATTTATTTTTAACTAATGACTGTTTATTACTAAGACCTTTGTATTTTAACTAATATTTGGCTCGTAGCCCTATTTTATATTTATTAATTTTATGAAAATGTTTTATATTACTTTTATGTTCATTTTACTCTATGACTTTCTTTATTTTATTTTATTTATATTGTAAACTGACAATTCGTTTTCGCTGATACATTGTTTCAATATACGATTTTGCCATCTTGTATTGCCAATGGTTGTGTAACGAAGAAAGAAATCGAGGAGTCAGTGAGAAGTGTGTTGTCTTAATATTGGAATAAGGAATTTTTGTTGAACGTCTGAAGAGGACTCAAACCAAGAGTCGAAACTTGTTACGACATTTTACATCGATCGATTTTTTATATTATTATATATTGACTGATATTCTAATTTTTAATTGTGTCTAAAGCTGTTAAGTATTTCATTGTATTCTTTTTCTTTTTCTTTAAAAATTCATATTATAATTTTAATGTTATAATCGCTTTTTTGTTTACTTACGAATTGACTCTCATTGTCCTTCACCTTGTTTTAATTATTATTTTCATATAAAGAGTTCTTCAACTTTAATTTTATTTAATTTTATGAATATATATATCATCGCTGAAGATGGCAAGAAACTATTGCCGAAACGTCCGGAATAGATCGTGATCATTTGATTATGAATTAGATTTAATAAGTATTGTTAAATTACAATTAACATTATGACTCTATATGCCTTTATACCAATGTACAAGTTTAAATACATAGGTTATTTTATTTTTTGATGTTTAATTGAGAGAGTCGTTAACGTGATATTATTTCAATATTTAAAGTTTTTTAAACTATTATTTTTTTTCTTAGTTCCGAAGAACCACCCGACCGGTGCGGACGCGTTTCGGATCGGGTGCTCGTTTCTTGTATATTTTTGAAAGTGTTGCCGACTGTAATTGTGCGTTGAAATCCTCGTTGATGTGTGTCCGTGGGTGGCTCGGCTCGGTCGTCCATCCTGACGCGCGTTAATGCGGCGTGACGACGTCGTAGACGCAGGCACCCGGTGTCCGTTCGAGTCGCGCCATTTTCGCGGGCATTGCATCATCTGTGTTTCTATAACTTTTTGACTTTTGTTACTCGCCGCCTTTGGCAGCAGCTTTTTGATATTGGCCCAGTATCGTCCCAGTCAGAAATTTTAGGACGGGGCCATTATACCAAGATTGATTGATTGATTCCACAACATCTTCACGACGCGCACATTGATCTACCGTTTTCCCCGACGCGCGATAAGCCGCCCAGCAGGCGCGAGGATCAACTTCTCGCGACGCTGTACGATAAACAGCGTTACGTCGTCCACTACCGCAACCTTCAGCAATGTACACGTCACGGCCTTCGCGTCACGAAGATTCATCGAATGTTGCAATTCGCTCAATCAGCTTGGCTCCGCGATTACATCGAATTGAACACGCAATTTAGAACGCGCGCGAGAAACGATTTCGAAAAAAATTTGTACAAATTGATGAACAACGCGGTATTCAGCAAAACGATGGAAAACGTGCGCGATCACGTCGATGTGAAATTAATAACTACATGGGACGGGCGGTACGGCGCGGAGGCAATGATCGCGAAATCGAATTTCCACAGCCACAGCGTCTTTGCGGAAAACTTAATCGCAGTCGAATTGCACAAACACGAGGTAAAATTCAACAAGCCGATTTACGTAGGTATGTGCATACTCGACATAACTGAAGTCTGCTTGTACGAATTTCATCACGAGTACATGCTACCTATGTTTGATAAAAAATGTAAAATTATGTACACCGACACGGTCCGTACAGTCTTATTTATAGCATCGAATGCGACGACGTATATTGAAACGTGATATTGCTCGATTCGATACCAGCGATTATCCGACGAACAACGCATATGGTATGTCTCTCGCGAATAAGAAGGTGCCCGGCCTTATGAAGGACGAAAACAACGACTGGATAATGACCGAGTTCGTTGGACTCAGACCGAAGATGTACGCGTTGCGCGTAGACGGGAAAAAAGACGAAGAAAGCAAAGGGTGTAAAGAGCAGCGTCGCGTCGTAGCGCGAACGATAACGTTCGACGATTACACCCGATGCTTGTAGTAGGGGAGGCCAAGCGGGGATTTTGGGATTTACTCGAGCACGTCAGAATAACATAAAGGGGGAAAGCTTGCACCCTAACAAGTACCCCCACCAAATATTAAACCTCTATTTAGAGCCGGGGGTCCAGGGGATTAGTAAATAAAAAAAATCGATCGAAAACTCGAGCGCGTTAGATTAAGGTATGGTGTGTTAATTACATGTAGAAAAGTGTATATTTCAAAAATCTGACGCGCTCGAGGAAATTTTTTTTTTCCCCTTTTTTTGACCCCTTCCTACAGCTAACCCCACCACGTAAATCGTCAGATTATTATTTATCCGTTATCAGAAACACATGGGTCGCTTACACTATTAATATCTGACACGCTCGAATATTTCATTGTCACTGTTTTTTTTGAAAGCCTGTACACGCTCCCCCCACCACTGAAACGGCATACATCATATAACCTTTTTTTCTTTTTAGCATCTAATCTTCACAATCCAATAGGTCCCCACGACGCTCGAGTAAATCCACATTTAGCCTCTCGGCCTCCCCTACTATTGAACGAGGAGATTGAAATGACGCACAAGCAGTCGTGTATAAGGTCGAAGTTAAGCCCATGGCACATAGAAAAACGTAAGGCCGTAAACGTAATCAGTAAGCGAATTGATCAATCACAGTTGAGAACGTAAGCGGCGGCTGCTTACATTCTCAACTGTGATTGGTCAATTCGCTTACTGATTACGTTTACGGCCTTACGTTTTTCTATGTGTCATGGGCTTTACACCAAGTGTATATACGTTGTCGGAGAAGAAAATCGCTCTGAGTCCGTACGACGACAAACGGTACGTGGTACCGGACTCGATGGAGACGTTACCGTGGGGACATTGTCGGATACTATTATAATATAGTATCGTTTGCCATTCTTATATGTATTTTTTATATGTATTCTTTTATACTTTATTTTTTATACAGGGTGTCCCAGTAACTCTGTTACAAGGCAATATCTCTGTTACCGTTAATGATATGCGAAAATGTCTAAGGAAGAAATTGTTTGGTTCGGAGGGGAACATGTATTGGTCACCTTGTTTCTTTTCTAGGTGGAGGCGCTAAAAAGATATGAAGGTCACCTCTACTTTTTTAAATAGAATTATGTAATTTTTTTTAGATAACGTGATTCCTCTAATTATTTTGCATATAAAAAGGTAGAGATACCAAAAAACCAATAGTTTTCGAGATATTTTACACTTTATTTTGATACATATTGACACAAAATGTTAAATAACTCGTAAACTGTTGACTTTTTGATTATTGTACCTTAATACTTTTGTGAACAGAATAATGAGATGTTGTGCCGCTACTTGCGACACGGGATTCGGGATCCACCAAGGATTCGGGAACAGCCAAATAATTATTAACTCACTTTTCTTTTATGAATTTTAATTATATTTGAATAAACTTTATTATATAATCACAATTATTCACAGAGTAATTATTTCACATATATCACTTACATTACGCGTGTCGCGATCTAATTCGTGTTCGAGCAGAGTGACGCGCTTCACTTTGATAAAATTACTGACTCCACTCTGCATCGGTCATTTCTTATTTATTCAGATTATTGTGGTCTCTGACCTTCATATTCGGCGCTTCTCGTCAGCGTTCCCATAATCGGTCGAGGGCGTGATCGCGTAATCGCGTCGCGCTCGCGATTTTAATATTATAATAAACTTATTACTAAACTTATTTCTTGTCTTCTTTATTTCTCGGTTATGGCGCAATTGTCACTTGTGCAATTTAGCACTCGTGACAGGGATAAATCAAATGGTGTAAAGAAAACACATAGTTGCGTATTTAAAAAATTATCCATTTTGTATAAATATTTTTTTTTAAAGCAACGCGCAAACCGGTGGGGGAGTGCGGGGACGCGGCACTAGACACGGCGTTGATCGCGGTGGGTTTCGTGTAGCTGATTTTGTTGCCTCGGATTCGTTCGTGGGTGGTTCTACCGCGGTTGGTTTGTTTGTTATGGTCGTTTCGTTAAGCGGTGCTGGTGGTGTATTAATATCGTCTTGTAGTAAGGTGGTGGAAGGTTCCGGCGCTCAATAAATGGACGGATCAAATTCGCCCTCAGCCACGTACTCCCTTAAGACTTCACGTATACGGACCTTAACTCCTCCCCTCTTGCTCCTTATGCGACGCTTATGGTATTTTCTAGGCATCTATTGAATATGAGATATTGATAATGTGTTCGCCGGTTAATAATTTCAGGATGCGAGATATATTGGAAGACTAATATTCTAAGTATAAGATAAATTTTCTTGAGTATAAAGGTGTTTTGAATATAAGAAAAATATTCTAAACAAAATCAAGATTTCAAATGTAGACTCAATGTTTCGATTATCAGCAAAATATTCTAAGTATTATACTTAATGTTTCCGATACAAGAACTAATTTTTCTCGGTATAAGAATAGTATAATATGCCTGGTATAAGTGTAAATACTCCGAGTATAGGACTATGTATTCCCAGTGTACGAAAACATTCTAAGGTTAATTATTCCTGGTATGAGAGTAGATATTCCGTGTATCAGACTCAATATTTTTGGAATAAAAAAAATTATTCCAAGTATGAGATAAATTTCTGAGTGCAAGACTTTAGTATTTCGAGTAGATTTAACGTTTTGAATATCAGTTTTTAGATTTCAATAGTAAGATTTATATTCGCGGTATGAAGGAAAATATTCTATGTTTTAACGATTAATATTCGTGATATGAAAGAGAATATTCTAAGTGTATAATATGCCTATGAACAAGAAAATATTCTAAGTATATGAGATAAATCTCTGAGTATAAGATTTTTAATTATTTCGAGTAGCGACTTAATGTTTTTTAAAGATCGGTTTGGGGATTTTAACGTTCGCGACTTAAGATCTACATGGATTAGGAGATGAATGTTATAATACAATGATTCCTGAACGCCGTGAAGGCGCGGACAAGAATCGGCAAAGTATCTGGAAGAATTTTTAAGACTGATTCTAAGACGCCAGAAAGGCGCGGACCAGAATCGGCTGGGAGAGTGATACAATTTGAAGGAAGTCGCAGAAACACCTTTCGGCGCGAGGTATAGTTACCTTGTCTGTGACTTGTTGTAAAGGAATAAGGTACGTTCCGCTAGAATTGTCGCGTTTATATATGGTTTGTTTGTCTCGCGGCAAGGGGATGTTATTTCCTTGGATGTGTTATGTCCGTGTGAGGACGTTCTAGAAAATTCTTCGATTATTAAATTATCGATTTTAAGCTTAATTGTGCGGAATTTTAATGCGCGAATGCAAAAGATCTATTCTGAATTGTATACTATTTATATAGCTGCGCTCGCTTTGCGCCAGTTGCAGCAGGGCGTGAAGAAACAGTACACAAAGCTGCACTGTTGTTTTTCATGCCGTGTTTTCGGTAACCCATTTTTTCGAGCAATTCACTGAGAATTGAGTGCTCACGAAATTCTATGTTTATTTAGGGCTTTATTTTATAGTCGCGAGTATCAATATCTGTCGGGGTAAGTGTGTAAACGTTTGTTCGTGTCTAGTGGATGTATTCTAGCTTGCACATGGGTGCATTGTCGCGGTTTTTATTGATTTTTGCAGAGAACAGCTAATTATTCGTACAGTTGGTTGATCTGACTTATTATTTTTACGGCCGTCTTTCTATTGGTGGCGATGGTTTCCCGGATTTATGCGTTTTGGATGCATTTTTTCTGTTAGATAGTTGGCGCAGTTATTCATAATTTGATTTCGGTCGTTTTGATGCGTACTACAACAAGTCATGACTTTCGCGTATACAGTTCTCTATGGCTTGTGTTACTTACACTATCGTATGTTCGTGTGATTTGTGTAGTGACGAACGGGCTGCCGTATTATAGGCGTACCGGACGTTACAATGTATCAAAATAAAGTGTAAAATATCTCGAAAACTATTGGTTCTTTGGTATCTCTACTTTAATACTTTTATATGCAAAATAATTAGATGAATCACGTTATCTAAAAAAAATTACATAATTCCATTTAAAAAAGTAGAGGTGACCTTCATATCTTTTTAGCGCCTCCACCTAGAAAAGAAACAAGGTGACCAATACATATTCCCCTCCGAACCAAACAATTTCTTCCTTAGACATTTTTGCATATCATTAACAATAACAGAGATATTGCCTTGTAACAGAGTTACTGGGACACCCTGTATAATTGTATATGTATTTTTATATATATATATATATATATATATATAT
>NW_017280224.1:10424-16112 GCF_001594065.2 Cyphomyrmex costatus | reverse complement strand
CGGAATTATTCCGTTTATCACCAGATGTTACTAGATGGGTAATCATGGACAATCGGATTGTTTCCAAAACGGTCGGAAAGTTTCTGGTACCTCGCGAGCTGGCGAAATGTCGATTCCGATCGGAATCAAACATTGAGAACGTGAAAAGGAGGTTAAGTCTCGAGTGATTGCTTGCGGTTGTTGGTTGTGTACATACTATTTGTGCTTAAAATACATCGTGATAATGGTAAGTATTGGAAATATTTTACAAGAAAATTAATAATAATATTAACAGTAATATTATAATATTAATATTTATATTTATATTATAATATATTTATATTTAAATATAAATATATAAATATATTTATATTAATAATATTAATAGTGTGTAATATTATAATATTAATATTAATTATTTTGTAAATATTATATCTTTTTTTTTTAATGTTATAGTTAGCAATATTACGCCATGAAAGAGAGAGGCAGCATCTCGCTATCGGTTTATATCGGATAAACAGAGATATGACTAGAGGACTTATAAATGCATTGGAACCGCATCTTCCTCTGCGAAGAAGTCCTCTGGCAATTCCAAATGAGTTGAAGGTAAAGAAAATATTACAACAAACTAAAAAAAAAAAAAAAATTTTATCTTTTAATAAGAGATTATTATATTATATATAATTTTTATTTATTGAATTAGGTACTGTGCGCCCTGAATTTCTATGCTCAGGGTAGCTATCAAAAGGCTGTTGGTGTAGACTGTAGGTTGAGCATAGCTCAATCTACAGTTAGTACGTTTTTACAAGAAGTTACGTGTGCCATCAATGATCATCTTTTAATTAAGGCAATGGATACATTTTCCAACGACAGCACAAGAGATCCAACAAGTTGTTCAGAGGTATATGTATACAAAGAATAATGAGTCGTGTAACTTTATGTATATATACACAGGGCCCACACGTTGACATTCTTTATGTCGTATCGTCCTCTGTGTTTAAGATGTCGGTAAATAAAAAGAGAAAAACTTATGTTTCAGAAATTATAATATCACTAGAATTCCAGGCTTAATTGGTTTTGTAGATGGAACTAACGTTGCTATAAGAGTACCTGTTAACCACGAAGGATTGTATGTTAATAGAAAAGGATATCATGCACAACATGTGCAAATTGTAAGGAATTTGACTTTGTAATATAGACAATTTTTTAAATATTAATAAATAAAATATATATATATTCAAATATAAAGTATATTTTAAAATTGAAAAATAATAAAAGAAACAAAAATTAATAAACATTAATATATAATATAATGTATATTTTTATATTTTATTAGATATGTGATACGGATTTGTATATTCTGAATATATTAGCAAGATATCCAGGATCTACCCATGATTCCTTTGTATGGAGAAATTCATACGTTAGACATCTTCTACAAATGCAACATGCACATAATAATCATTGTTGGTTATTTGGTAATTATTAATTTAAGTTATTGAAATGTTTATTGAATTAGTAAAATATCAAACGAGATTACTGGATATGATATTTAAACTTTTTTTTACTTTTTTTTAAGGAGATTCTGGATATCCGTTAGAACCGTGGCTGTTAACTCCGTTTCCTGAAGTGCAGCCAGGTACACAAGAGGAACATTTTAATCAAAGACACAGTAGTGTCAGAAATGGTGTAGAACGTTGCATTGGCGTTTTGAAAAAACGGTTTCGATGCCTCCTTAGTTAGATATCGTACTCTAGAATATGCTCCAGAAAAAGCAGGTCAAATAATAAATGCCTGTGCAGTACTGCACAATATGTGCATACGTGCAAATATACCTCTTCCTCCAGAACCTGAAGAGGCAATTATGGCTATGGAAGATGACATGAATAATGGAGAAATACAGCCAGTACCGGAAGGCCGAGCTATATTTAATGAAGGCCAGAGAATGCGCAATCATCTTGCCACTCGATTAGCAAATGATTAATAAAAATAACATACAGTACGTATTTAGAAAGGTATTTAGATATTTTTTATTTGTTAGAAGTCGCGTCATGCCGGGTACGAGAACGAGCGAGACTCGAATCCGCCTCGAGATCTCCACGCCCTTGACTCGTACGAATCGGGAACAATACTGCCAATGAATGTAAATATCGTCTCACTGTTTTTTCTAGACTCTACGTCCGTAATCGTCGTTGTATATACACATAAGCGTTTCGTCGGCTTCGTTTAGGATAATTTTTTGCGTTGCGTTTTTTTTCACAGCCTACACAAAATACTCTTAGTCCATCCGCAATTTTGTCTCTCACTGTCTCTCTTGTCTCTCACTTTATTATTTTATAGCTATAGATATTAAATATTATATACAATGTCTTATAAACAGGAATCTGCAACTTCTCAAATAATCTGCTAAAATAATTTACTCTATGGAAGGAATATTCGAATACATTACATAGTACCATTATATATGCAACATGTATTATGATATTATACAGTTATACAGTTATACAGTTATTTTTTAAATATTGTTCTAATGCCCATTTTCTTCGTTCTCACTTGTATACGATGCCTGTAACTATTGTATTTCAAAAATTATATACAACAATGTGCAATAAAAAAAGTTAACTGCTTTTATTGTTATAATATTAATTATTATCATACATACCATCTCTACATTCATAAAATTTTTTAAAGTAGCTGCAACATCTGTAACAGCATCTGTCAACTTTTTAAGCGTTTCTGTTTGAGCCTGCATTTCGTGTAATATTTGTATATCGATATCTAAAAGAACAAAAATTGTAAAAGCATGTGTGAAAATTAAATTTGACTTATAATTACATTTAAAAAAGTCATAACATATTTTTTACTTTCATTATCCTTATTACTTCTCTTTGACAAACTTTACTTTGACTATCTTACCACGAATATCTGAAGTCTTTTGTCTTTTTGGGCGCTTTTTTAATAAGTATATAAAAAATGTAAAATGTAGGGAATTTGTGATTGAATATAGTCAATTCATGATTTAGCCAATAGGATAGTTACTATTGTGTCATTAATAGTAAAATGTAAAAAATTATTAAGCTATTAAAAGCAAATTTAATGTACTACAAACCTCTGCAGGATCTGTCACGCTTAAGTGTCCCGTTACTGACTCTATCCCCATCAAAGCAAGTAATCTCTTTTCTGTATCTTGTAAAGATGCTGGTGATGGACCTCCTCCTCCTGTTCCTCTCTGATAATTTTTTAATTTGGATGCTTTTGATTTTACATCCAAACGCCAGTCTCTCCATGACTATAAAGTACATAAATGCAAAACAAATGTTTAGATATTTTTTAAAAAAGAAATTGAAATCCTAAGGGAACAATACATGATTCTTTCTAAGTATACCTTCATCCATTTCTCTGTTGATTTTGTGGCTCCATGGCCACAACTATTCAATTCATTTGCTAGCTGCTCCCATAAACGCGCTGTTTGTTTTCGTGCCTCAAGACCTTGTATCCTATTTTGGGCTAGATCAGGATGTTCTTCCATAAATTGTATGAGTATTTCGCGTTGTTCCAAAGTAGTCTTTTTCCTTCCCTATGATTAAGAAAACGATAATTTGTTTATATAATATATAGCATAATTAACCCTTAGTTCCGACTCCAAGGTCGTTTACGACCCTGCCGAATTTTCAAAGTGCTGTAGTTTTTGAAAACGGGTAGGGAGCGCGCATAAAAAAAAAATATTAAAACTTTTTTTTTTCAAAATATTACTATTGGGGCTTCAACTTGAAGGTTGAAGGAAGTTACTTGAATTTTTTCAGATTTTTTGAAGCGTTTTTATTGTCCCAAATAACGCTCGGACGCGAACGACCCTGGAGTCGGAATTAAAGGTGCCGAAAAGGACGGTCGGAACTAAGGGTTAATAATATTAATAAGCAAAGAGTATTTTGCTATTACTATATATATTATATTATATATAATATACACAACTTTGAACGAATTTGGTGCTTCTCGTAATTTAAGCGATTATATTATACTACTTACATCATCTGTCATTTTCTTAGTCTTAATTAACTCGACTATAATTCACAAGAGCACCTGGTTTGAAACGCGTCCGTTACGGTCGAGTGATCTTTTCACAGTCCGACATTTTAGTTATTTTTCTTCTAGAATTGCATTGTAATTGGTTGTAAAAGTCCATTTCGCCCGTTCCTCTTGTTTCGTTTACGTTCATTCCGAATCGACAGAAATGATCGGAAAGCCGATTCCGCTTGGGATCCATAATAGCAAAACCGTATTAGCGAAATCGCGGTCGGAAACTCGCCAGTCGGAATCTCACAATTCCGATCGGAATCACAAAATCTCCATGATAGGTGCCCAGATCGGTTTACGATAATGTTTTTCAGTTTTGAACTTTTCAAAATGGCGGCGCGCCTAAAAGGCCGCTCTCAATTTTCTTTTAATATAGCTCAAAAATGTAGCTCCAGGTCTCTACTTTGTTACTCTAAAAGGACTTAATGTCACACGCATTCGTTTAGGAGTAAGAGCTAGGAAAGTGAGGCAATGTCACTCCGTCCCCCTGCCGCACCACTCATTTTCCTCACTTTCCTAGCTCTTACTCCCAAACGAATGCGTGTCCCATTAAGTCCTTTTAGAGTAACAAAGTAGAGACCTGGAGCTACATTTTGAGCTATATTAAAAGAAAATTGAGAGCGGCCTTTAGGCGCGCCGCCATTTTGAAAAGTTCAAAACCGAAAAACATCACCGTAAACCGGTCTGATCAAAAAAATAATATTCTTACGTGAAAGAGCGTTCAATTTTCTATAAGAATACGTCTGCACTTTATTTTCAAAATTGCCTTTCATGCCCACTAACGACAAGCGAAAAGAGCGCTGCAACGAGAAACCCCAACAAAAATTGACGGTTCTACAGTTCGGTAACCAGTTGGCCTACAGGTATATTATTTGGCATAGACTCTTTATTCATCAAACTGTTCAAGTTCACGCAATATGAACGAAATCCATGGAACTTCGCAAAATGGGTGGCCCACTTGGCGTGGAATGCCCCATATATAGACTTAGCATTTTTATATATTTTTTTGGTAATTATTTAGAATAGGGGAGGCAGCACCGATGACCTTGACCTTGACATATGTTATCAAGGTCATGATTCTGAGTAACTTTGCCTTAACAACTAGCCGTCGCTCGCTCTTCGTTAAAAAGTTATTAACAATTATAGTTTTAAAACAGTAAATGTCTCGATCAGGGGACCTCCCTTCAATGACATTGACCTTGACATATGTTGTCAAGGTCATGACCCTGAGTAACCCTCAACAGGTTTTAGCTGTCGCTCGTCCTTCGTTAAAAAGTTATTAACAATCATATTTATAACGTATGTTATCATGTATGATATGAAGTACTATTCTACACCTTTCCCTGTTCAGAAACGTTAAACTTTCCACGCGAAGTAACTTTCACCCCCTCCCCCCCCCTGCACAGGGGCATACGACTTCTACGATTGTACTGTTGCTATGATAGTACTGTCGGGGGAGACCTCTGTCGACGGTGTGGGTGCGGGGTGGCCGAAGGCCACCCCCTTGCACCAGCCCGTGTGTGTGTGTGTGTGTGTAAAATATCAAGTAATAGACTCATAATCGTTATATAACGAATGGAACACACACACACACACGGGTGCAAGGGGGTGGCCTTTGGCCACCCCCCCCCCCCC
>NW_017280224.1:8949-9789 GCF_001594065.2 Cyphomyrmex costatus | reverse complement strand
TATAGCAGAAATAGGACGTTATTTTTGAAACTTTTCTTGTTAATATCTTTTTAACGAAGGGCGAGCGACGGCTAGTTGTTAAGGCAAAGTTATTCAGGGTCATGACCTTGATAACATATGTCAAGGTTAAGGTCATCGGTGCTGCCTCCCCTATTCTAAATAATTACCGTTTTTTTATTCTTTACATTTTTATATACAGTTTATATATATTAATGTACTTTTTTTATATGTATGTCTTTTATATTCAGTTTTATATCTAGTACTATTATATTGTAGTGTAAGAAATTTCCAGAATCATATGTTCCGTGTACTATGTATCGATAGCTTTAAGTAGAGTAGATAGGCGGGTTCTAGGCCAAATTTGAGTTTGAGCTTTTTTGAATTTGATTTTTTGAGTTTTTTTTTTTTAAGAAATTGACGACTGTGATTGGTCCATTTTTTTTTTGAGTTGAGCTTTTTGAATTTGATTTTTTGAGTTTGAGCTTTTTGAATTTGATTTTTTTTTTAGTTTGAGCTTTTTGAATTTGATTTTTTGAGATTAAGCTTTTTTGAATTTTGATTTTTTGGACCATGTTTACCAACATAAATCATTGTGCTTTTTTTCCGTAAGCACTTAATTTTGAACCAGGTTTACCAACATAAAACACTAAGTGAAGGGTATGACGTCACGGATGCAGGCGAGGGTATGACGTCACGGGGAGGGAGTATGACGGCGAGGGGTATGACGTCACGGGAGGGGGAGGGTGACAGGGAGGAAAATGACGTCACAGGGTGCTGATGTCGCGGGAAATTCGCGCGGAAAGAATTGCGGTGGTCGCCCCGCGGGGTCAATGGGCGCGG
>NW_017280224.1:0-4176 GCF_001594065.2 Cyphomyrmex costatus | reverse complement strand
AAAAAACGAAATTTTATTAATGCTTATCATACTCGAATATATCAAAGAAATCGTAACTCAGTTGCGGACAATACAGCGAACGCATTAAACAATTCTTCAGCAACTTTCAGGTAAAAATAGGACAATTGATAATATTTTATAATAAGATACATGTAGCAGTAACTGTTACCTAACATTTCATTACACAGTGATATCTCTGTAAAAAATTATCGAGTATATCCCATTATACCCCTTGGTTTTGTTATGTCCCAGGTATCCCTACACCATGTACGATGATGGTTTCGATGGATCGTACGACGACATGTATTTGCTGTTGGCCCGCGCGTACCAGTTTGATGAACACTGGCTCAGACCATCGCGTATATCGCGCTTGATAAACATGACCATGTAGATATCAGTGACCAGTTCAAATTTTTACACCTGTATGTTTTAATATGGCGTTCCACGTGAAGCCCAGTAAGATGTAATAGTACGCTGATTCGAGCCCGTAACTCACAACGCAACTGTCGCGGAAATTTTCAAGGACATCGGCCAACAACAAAACGTCTGTTTTTTAGATACAGATCGCTATATTCATTGAACGTTCGGATGGAGAACCGCTGTTACACGTTGACGGCGTACGCGTAATCACCCTCGGATACCGTGTCGTTCGTCAATGAACTGTAGAATGACTCACAATGGGGCTAGCATATTTCGCTTAATTCCTTTTTTCTTCAATACAGTCAATGTACTTGTGTGGAAAGGCACCTTTCCGCGTCATAGTATTGAAATTTTTCCTCGGATAAATTAGAAAATTAATGTTTCAGTATCTATATATATAGCTTCTCCTTGTTAAGAAAAGATGTCAAATTTGTCCAAACTCGCGAGAAATCTATGTAAATCGATGAAACGTAATTGTATACAATTTTTAATCGTTTTTTGATGCTGTCGACATATTTAGTAAACGATATACTTATATATATTTCCATCGTACGCGGTTGCAATTTCTTTGATGATAAAATGCGCATCGTAGCCTGATAAATTGTGAAAGACAATGGGTAAGCAACGCGAATCCTTACAATTTAAATTACAATTTGAATGCGCTGGACCGCGGTATCGTCCGGTGAGATGGCAGTGACCGCGTAATCTCGTACACACGTAGCAGTGCGCGCGACGCTGTTAAATTTTTGCCAGATGTCTCGCGTGAAATCTGTCATGGAAACATTGATCGAAGTTATAGACTGTACACTGTACGCTAAATTTCTGAGTTTTTTCGCGAATCACGCTATTCCTTTTAATTTAACTTAACGTTGTCGATGTTGAATCGTAATGGAATCGAGTTTTCAACGCGTACAGTATTTAAAAAGAAACTGTGCCGATGCGACTTACCGACGAAAAGACATGTAAGCATGAGGATCTTTTATTTATGGAGGATGACAACGGAGGACATTTTGTTTGAATCTAGAATCTGTCATATATCGCGAGCTCTCAACTCAATAAAAACAAAGCAGGAATTACTTCTGCTTTAGGTATGTATCTATACATAAAAATTCTTTTTAAATAATAATAATAATAATGTTAATGATGGTGATGATAATGATGATGATGATGATGATGATGATGATGATAATAAAATGTTCAAAAAGGATACTTAAAAATTTAAACCTTTTTATCTAATAATAATAATATATCAGTTACTTTTTATGGTAATATATTATTTTTATGGTAATATATAGCGATTTAAAAGCGTTTACAGTGTACCAATAGCTGTTCAATATCCGTTCAATAGCGATTTGAAAGCTGTCTGATAGCTGTTTACAGTGTACTAATAGCTGTCTTATATACGTTTAAATGCATTACATTGAAGCTCTGCAAGTCAACCGCGAAATATTCTCATATAATTTAGCTGAGCTATATACTTTTGCACGTGGTAAATTATATTTTATAATATGAGGTGTTGGCAAATCTAATTTAAGATGCTGGAGCGACGTATACATTACGGCCGAAGTATAAACTTTTGAAACATTGCACTTTTGCATGGAGATACTGAACTTCGAAAATTTTGATGCTGTGGTCTCTTTTCAAAATGATGTCATATTGTCACGTACATCTGTAACGATGCATCCCCCCATCGTTCTGACACATACCACCCAGTCGAACGCCGCTGCATTGCTATGCAATGCAGTGATGAAGGCGCATAGCGCCCGATAAGAATCAAAGCATAATTCGCAGGTACCAGCGGCAGTAACGACCGCACAACGCCGAGCACCGCCGAACGTAAACGAAATAGATCGATCGCCGCGGACTCCCACTTCTGGGACTTAGTCCCGCACATCGCGAAGCGAGAAAACGAGAGCGAATCCGAGGGCCCACGAACGCGGCATTTTCATCAATATAAAAATGCCGCGTTACGAAGAAACGGGTGATTCCGATCCCGACCAGCTTCCGAAACGAATCCGAAATCCTAAAGCCTAAAGAGACACCAAGAAAACCGGGCCGGAGAGTGCTCCAGCTCCGCCGAGCGTTCTCGGCAGGTATCCGAATAGGCATCCTAGTGCACCAAACGGCAAGAACCGAGGAGCAGAGTGTGCTCTGCCTCTGCCGAGCATTCTCGGCAGCCGTCTCGGTGCAGCGTGCAGCGACCATCCTTTGCCTCACACACTGCGATCGACCATCAATAGCCCGGGGTGGAGAGTTCTCCACCTCTGCCAAGCGTTCTCGGCCGATGGACATCGCTCGTCTTCACGCAAATACACGAACACGCGAAAACCGCGCATCGCGAACCGTAGACTGTTGTATTGACAGTACTAAAAATAGATCGACCAGCTGATCAGCCGCGCGAACCGACACCGCGAGAAAAAAAGGAGCCAAGCGAGTCCGTCTCCTTTTTTTTCTGTCGAAGCCGTCATAACATCGACGCGAGCAACACATTTCACTCGCTCACACACACACATACATGCGAACACGGATACACTCTGAATTATAATATAAACACCGCGCCGATTGCGCTTCGCACTCACACAATACACGAACATATACACGCACACTCACACGACTGATATACTTTGCGACCGTCTCGGCGCTAAGCCGTTTCTTTTGTTTCATTCCGGTAGAATATAAGCCGTTTCGGCAAATCTAATAAAGTAAGTTGTTTTGTTAAATATACACCTGTCTGAGACTTTACTTGCCTTGCATTCTCCCACCGATCGAACCTCTTTCGAATCCTCGGACTACTATTCCGACGAGCTAACGCCGTGAAATTCGAAAGTTAGGTAGTTACACATCTTTAGTATAAAACTTGGAACAGCCCTCGCTGTCAGTCAGTATATCAATCAGTTATTCTATTAGTCTATCCGTCTGTTAGCCAGTTTTATTAACGTACATTATGGCTCAGATCAATAATTTGATCGCATGTACCAATTATATGCGGATGCAGATGCAATTGTTGATGGAGAAATCAGAGAGATTGTCTGATAGTGCCCGTAACATTTTTAGAGCCGCTACAGACGCTGGTAGAATTGCGCCAAAATCGCTGAATATTGATTTGGATATCGTCAATGACAACCAGTTTATGGAAAGAATGTAAGTATAAATATCAACAATGGATTATTAATGTATGTTAACAATTAAATAATGTTGCATTTGAGATAAGAAAATACTGATACTAAGTTTTAGCCTTGATAGAAACGAATGACAAAAAGTTTTTTTTCACACAAAATAGATATTCTATCTTCATGAAATTATTGAAAAGTATTTTTATCTTTATTATTTACTTGTTCTTATATATGTATAAATTTATTATTTATATGTTCTTCTGTTACAGACGTGGTACTACTGATGTTATCGCCCGCTTAAGTAATGTATTAGACATTTTGATTGCGTCTACAAGAGCATATGAAAGAGATGCTAAGGAAATTAATAGTAGAATGAGAAAACGAAGGATGGATGATAGCGATGATAGCGATGACGAATCTGTTATCATTTTTGTAATGAGGCGTGGAACTCTACAATAGTAAAAATTTTTTCATTTTATAAAATTATAAGTTATAAACGATATGTGAAAAATAATTATATATTTTTAAGAATGTAAACAAAATAAAATAAAAAATAAAAGCATATTAAATCTCTACATATAACAGTATCAGGAGACGCGGTAGCGTCTCCGGCCATGTTCAAAAAAACTGTGAACGCTACAAG
>NW_017280223.1:170848-179722 GCF_001594065.2 Cyphomyrmex costatus | reverse complement strand
AATATCTATGTTATAGATTTTAAGATTAAATTTTTACGCACTGCTAACAGCGTTGACTCTTAAGAGCCTTTGTATTTACTTAATTTTTTGTATTGTTTTTGAAAGATATCAATTTCAAGCCAGATTACTCTTTGGTTTCTCTTGATGTAGTATCTTTATTCACTAACATACCTGTAGACTTGGCATCTGACAGTGTTGTTAGAAGATGGGATGCTATATTAAAAAATACTAAAATTCCATTAGACGAATTTTTAATCGCTCTTAGGATAGTTTTAAATTCGACTTTTTTCAATTTAATAATAAAATTTATAAACAGATATTTGGAACTCTCATGGGTTCACCTCTATCACCAGTGGTTGCAGATATCGTTATGCAAGATTTTGAGAAAATAGCAATTGAAAAGTTACCAATACAATTGCTTTTCTACTACAGATACGTAGATGATATAATTTTAGCAGCTCCTTCTGAAAGCTTCGAAGATATTTTGAATATATTTAATTCTTTACACGATAAATTACAATTCACCGTTGAAATTGGCTTAGACGGAAAAATAAATTTTTTGGACACTTTATTAATTGTAAATGGTAACAACATAATTTTTAACGGATATCGAAAGTCAACCTTTTCCGAGAGATTCCTTAGCTTTCATTCACACCATCCTTTATGCCATAAGAGAGGTGTTATCTACAGTGTTGTGGATAAGATAGTACGTTTGTGCAATCCCATGTTTCAACAAAACAATTTGATTAAAGCTATAAAAATTTTTTTTAATAACGGATACCCTTTGAATTTTATATTTTCATCTATCCATAATAGAATTAATTTTCATATTAATAATTACAGTACGTCTAACAATAATAATAATTTAAATAAATTTTTTGCTATCTCCCTTATGTAGATACAGTATCACAAAAATTCACTTCTATTGGTAACGTTTGCAATAGTAAATTAGCCTTTACTATTACAAATACCTTAAAGAATTACATAAAAAGAGGAAAGGACCAATTAGAATATTTACAAAATCAAAATGTGGTTTATAAAATATCGTGTAACGATTGTGACGTAAGTTATGTTGGTCAAACAAAGAGACAACTAAAGACCAGATTACATGAACATATTACAGATATAAATAAAAAATTAAAATCTCCATCTATAATTTCGAACCACCGTATAGAAAAAAATCATAAATTTAATTGGGATGAAGTAGATATTCTGGACATTGAACCCTCTTATAGTAAAAAGCTAATATCGGAAATGGTACATATTAAAAAACAAAAGATTGGGGTTAATAAGCAAAATGACACGGACTCTTTGCCTGAAATATATTCTAATATTATTCAGTCTCTTTCTCCTTTCTAATACACTCTTTCCTTGTCTTTGTTCTTTCGATTATCTGTCAGAATTTTTGTTTTCTTTTCTGACATTAGACATATAGAAGTCGCCGGAATCACATGTGGTAAGTTGTAGACTTGCTCAGTTTTTTAAATATGAACTCTAATCACGCCTTTTCTTCGAGTGTTGAAATATTTGCGATTAAGGTACAAATTATTTATACTAATTTTTGCACTCATGTTGGAATTTTTTCAATTTATTTTACATGTAATATGACATTTTACAGATATTATTATTACCTATTGCTCTTATACGGACTTTTGACTTGTTTAATTTGACTATTATAAAAACTTACTATTTATTAATTTGACTATTCCAAGACAACTACAATATTTAACAAAATGAAGACTGCGTTACTTTATATCTGAAATGAAGACTACGTTAAATTTTATAAATTTTGTATGCATAAAGACTACGTTAAATTTCATAAATTTTGTATACATATTCATGTTTAATTTTTGTGAACATTGATAATGACCCGATCGATGTCGAAACATCTGTTGAGATTGTTGATATTTTTATTTTATTTTTATTTTGTATTGTCTTTATTGAATTTGTAATGTTTATTAATTTGAATTAAAGTTTCTTTGTTAAATGTCAACATTTGGCTCTTGGCCCTTCTTTTGTTTTGTATGTTTTATACTGAAAGAGCCTTATATTATATTAATTTTTTTATTTGTATTTAAAAAATAAATCAATATTTATGAAAAAGTGCTCAATAAATCTTAAAATGTACATTATCCCTTAATTATATAAAAAAATTGAGAGCAAACACCTCATATTTTAATGTATTCTTTACTGTTCGAATTTTTGTGATTCATGGTGCTCCGGTCTTCCCTATATATAACAATATAAATATATGAAACAATTGAACGTATGCAAAACATTATGTTGATAAAAAAATTGATCATGAAATAGCATTTTAATATTACTATAGAAGAAGAAACGTAATTAATTAACTGTAAGGTGAAGCGGATTATTAATCGACGCTATTAATTCAACATAGATATAATTATTTAATTTTATTATATAATTATTATATATATATAATTATATATAATTATTTAATTTAATTTATAATACTTCATAATTTTTGTAACATTGAAAATGATCTGATCAGAGTCGAAACGTTTGTATGATGGTTTAAATTAAACAGTTCATTAATTTTACTTGGCTTTTTGCCTCTTTATATTTATATTGATAGATATAATTTTTTATATATCATTATTTTCCTCGCGTGCGCGTCATTAGTTTCTACATATTATTAATTATAATTATACATATGCTCAAACTGCCTGTAAAGTCAGTCTAAAAGCATGACGTGTATACTATAATTATATAAAATATCTTTATATTTCTCTCTCACGGGGTTTTTATTAATTAAATTTTGTCTGACGTGTCGTGATTTATTATTATTAAGCAATTTATAAATAATATTTTTTAAATTCTCTTTAGTAATATATAAATTTCCATTTATCTGGTGAAAACTCTGCACTGCGTGAGTATTTAGCAAATTAATTAAATTTTTTAACATCATATCATTTCTACATCATAGCAATTATAAAATCATTTGTAATCCCCATAAGTCGGTAATACCTTTGCCAATGTAAAAGCTCCGCTTGTTCGATTTTGGATATCCACAGAGCTTCTCCTTCTAAATGATACACACGCACTATTACACGTATGCGTACGCAAGCACAGTTTGTATTTATCGATATGTAACGAGAGTACCTAGGAATCGCATGCATCAATATCATATAATGCCGTTATATAATTCGCTTCGATCCACCATTTCAATATTTGATTTAACTGATTACACGAAATGTTTGGGAAGATTGGAAATTTATAGTAGCTCGGACAGAATGCAATGTTATTCTGCACGATTGAGTTTCTTGTATAGCAATTGCAAAAACAATATTTTGTATTATAAACATAAAATATTTTATTAAAACAGTTTCTTATAATATTACCACTGATATTTATTACTCACAAATGTTAATTAAGATAAATGATACAAACAAGTGCGGCGTATATATTTAATAAAAAATATGTAATTATTATTTTCACTTCAATATATCTTCAATTTTTTACACGTTCTTCTAAATGTGAAACAGTGTTTTATTAAAATAATAATTAAAACAAGGTAAAGGACAATGAGAGTCAATTCGTAAGTAAACAAAAAAGCGATTAAAACATTAAAGTTATAATATGAATATTTAAAGAAAAAGAATACATGAAATACTTAACCGCTTTAAACGCACAATTAAAAATTAGATTGCTAATGTTGCCTATATTGCTAATGTTGCCTATATTGCTAATGTTGTGTAACGAGGAAAGAAATCGAGGAGTCAGTGAGAGGTGTGTTGTTCTTAATATTGGAATGAGGAATTTTTGTTAAACGTCTGAAGAGGACTCAAACCAAGAGTCGAAACTGGTTACATTTATATCGAGCGATTTATTTATATTATTATATATTGACTGATATTCTAATTTTTAATTGTGCGTTTAAAGCGGCTAAGTATTCTATGTATTCTTTTTTTTTAAATATTCATATTATAACTTTAATGTTTTAATCGCTTTTTTGTTTACTTACGAATTGACTCTCATTGTCCTTTACCTTGTTTTAATTATTATTTTCATATAAAGAGTCCTTCAACTTTAATTTTGAGTGCTTTATTAATTTTATTCTTATAATGTTATGTGAAAATTATTCACTTACAGGAAATATTATTTATAAAATTCGTATTATTATGAAGAATTATTAGAAACGAATAAACAATGTTAAGACTTTTGTCAACATCAACCGCATAAATCTATATTTTAAATAAAAAATTTTTAAATTCAAATGAAGAAATCGTTTCACAATTGTGTATAAATTGTGATTGCACCAATTGTTGTATGTCATAATTTGTCAAGATTTATGTATAATAATTTGAAAATTATTATTTTGAAGTTAAAAGTTGTTAAAGTAGTATCGACTGACTCGATGCCGATTTTACTAAATGCATCGTTATAAAATGACGCAAGCAGTCGGTCTGTTGCTCCTACAGAATGTGCTTTGCGATTTATGCAGTCAAATCCTTTCTCTGTAGAGCGTACACTGTCACTATACAGCCTCGTTTGCAATGGTTTGATATCGTGTCGCGTCAGCCGTATCGGCCCTTTAACCGTAAAACAAGTAAAGCTTATCTGGTGCGTCTTGGAATTACGATGAGTAATAATGACTAACAAAGACAGGGAAAATACCTATCGAGATAATTATCTGCCTTAAAGTATGTTTTCATTGTGATATGAGATTTTGAAGATGCGCTGTGTGAAACGAACGACGCGTGTCTTGTACGGATCGCTTTTCTTCTCCACATTAACCGAATTACGAGCAGAAAGGAAGGGCTACGCAATTGTCTGCTTTAATATTTCAAAGCGAGCGAAAGGTTGGCACCTGCATTGCATCACCTAGAAACACTGTAAAATTATAGATTACGTATAACTGTGTATGCGTAATCATACAAATCGCACGTATACCTTTTTAACGTTTTTTCGCGATGATAATTGCATATTGACCGTAAATAACTCGCAAATAGTAACCGCACGAAGAAGCTCATCGGCGCTGACGCCAATCCTTTGCATCATAAATGTACACGTATATTTGCGCGCAAAAGCGGTCTTTAATAAAAAGATTAATATCGTAGAATAAGAGTAAAACATTATCCGTGATGTGATAAAGTGCCACGGCTAAACAGGAAAATAGTGAAAACCGAGCGCGATGAGGTAGGCTAACTTTATCAAATTACGCTACACGTTTACGCGCGCATAGTTACGAGGGACGATTGCATTATTCGTACGCATTACCTGCGCACGCATCATGAATACATCGCGCAAGAGATTATAAAACTATAGGTCGCGTAGACCTGACCGGAACAACTCACTGTACTTTTAATTAAAGTCGCTATGCCATAAGGATCGATTTGAGTCGTAAATGTTGCCGTACTAGTCCAGTCAAATTATGACAAAAACATGCTCCAGCTGGAAAAAATTCCTATACGCAATTTTTTTTTTATCGTGTAGGGGGGTATAGAAAAGCTTAACTGTAGGTTTTCGGGACAAAATAGCTGGTGCTTTTTGAAAAAAGTAAAAAAAACGGTTTTTTTGTAATAACTCGGCTTCTAGTGAAGTAAAATCAATGAATAATAGCTCATTTTGTAGGTTTTTTCATGTTCTACAAGTTACTTTAATAACTTTTTCGTCTACGATGGATATTTCTCGAGTTATTGAAGAAAAAAGGTGAAAATATAGTGAAAAAACGCGGATAATCGACTTTAAATCGCTTCTACCTCGTTTCCTTCGAAATTTATCGAAAAATGATCTGTGAGAAACTTGTAGCATTTTTCAAGAGCTTTAATTTGAGGGGTCATTCATTACTCTACGATTAATAGAACGCCGTACAGAGTGACGCAAAATTGCGAGGTCGGCGCGAGCCATCACGAGAAACGTGCTGCGTATTTTCACCTTTTTTCTTCAATAACTCGAGAAATATCCATCGTAGACGAAAAAGTTATTAAAGTAACTTGTAGAGCATGAAGAAACCTACAAAATGAGCTATTATTTATTGATTTTACTTCACTAGAAGCCGAGTTATTACAAAAAAACCGTTTTTTTTTACTTTTTTCAAAAAGCACCAGCTATTTTGTCCCGAAAACCTACAGTTAAGCTTTTCTATACCCCCCTACACGATAAAAAAAAAAAAATTGCGTATAGGAATTTTTTCCTTGTAAAATCATAATTTGACTGGACTATACGGTAGGTATACACTCCTCCACGTATTTTATGTCCCTTTGCGCCTTCGCTAAAATTGCTCAATAGAATTTACAACGAAGCTAGTAACCTTCGCGTTACTAAGTAATAAGGTAGTCTAACTGATAGAAAAGTTGCACGGAATGTAAGAGATCCAAGGTCGACTCCCGGCCGAGGTAATACTTTTGCAATATAAATTAATTATTTAGATTTTTGATATGTCACTCATAGATTTTAATGTCATTTAACATTATTAAGATCCAAGATGCTATGAGCATAAAAATTGTTAAATTAGTAAATAATTGATAATTATTTAGATTAGGGGACACCTCACCGATGACCTTGACCTTGACATATGTTGTCAAGGTCATGAATCTCAGTAACTTTGCCTTAACAACTAGGTGGCGGTCTCTTATATTTTCTGAGATATTTAGACCTAAATGTCTAATTCCATATAATGCAATAATATGTCTTTCCGGTAAATGGGAAGCATCTACTTTGTTTGTAAATTACTGAATGTTGCGAAGTGTATGCGTGGATGCAGTGGGTTCCGCCCCCATCCTGCGGGGGGACACCACAACTGTTAAAAATAACCTAACTCAACCCATTTAGTGGTGAGAGATAGCTCTTGCTTCGCGTAGAAAGTGGAAACCACACCATTGAATGGGTTGGATTAGGTTATTTTAACATTCGTGGAGCCCACCCGCAGAGGGGGGCGGAACCCAATGCATCCACGCATACACTTTATACAATAAAGTACCTGGGTTTCGACTTTTTACGCGAAGTAAGAGCTACCTCGCACCATTAAATGAGTTGGGTTAGATTATTAAAATGATACGTTATTTTTAAAATAAAAACTACGCGAAGACACTTCCATGATTGTACTATTGCTATGATTGTATTGTTGGGAAAAACTTTGCCGACGGGGTGGGTGCGGAAGGGAGGGCCGAAGGCCACCCCCTTGCACCCGCCCGTGTGTGTTGGGTGCGGGAGGGGGGGCCGAAGGCCCCCCCCTTGCACCCGCCCGTGTGTGTGTGTGTGTGTGTGTGTGTATGTGTGTGTGTGTGTGTGTTCTTTTTGATATATAACGATTATGAGTCTATTACTTGATGTTTTACCACACGCACGCACGCGCGCGCGCACACACACACACACACACACACACACACACACACACACACACACACGGGTGCAACGGCTCCCGCACCCACCCCGTCGTCAGAGGTCTCCCCCAACAGTATATTCAGAGCAACAGTACAATCATGGAAGTCGTGTGCTTTTGGGTAGGGGGGGGGTGACAGTTACTTCACGTGGAAAATTTAACGTTTCTGAATACGGAAAGGTGTAGAATAGTACTTAACATCATACATGTATTGCAGAAATAATACGTTAATTTTAAAACTATGATTGTTAATAACTTTTTAACGAAGGACGAGCGACGGCTAAAATCTGTTGGAGATTACTCAGGGTCGTATCCTTGAGAACATATGTCAAGGTCAAGGTCATTGTAGGAAGTCCCCTTATTTAAAGATTTACAGGTTTCACTACTGTAAAAATAACTTCAACGCTTAATATCTCAAAAATTATAAGAGTCCGCCGCCTAGATGTTAAGGTAAAGTTATTCAGAATCATGACCTTGACAACATATGTCAAGGTCAAGGTCATCGTTGAGGTGTCCCCTAATCTAAATAATTACCAAATAATTTAACTAGTGATAATATTGCAGTAGTTTCGTAGCATAGTGCTTCAAGACCGAAAAATCGGCTCGCGGTTTAAAAGACTACATATGTAATATATAAATTCACAAGGAATTAAAATAGCACCTAAAATCCAGCTCGACCATTAAAGGCAATTTCTCATTAGTTATGTTTCTTAATAACAACGTGCGCGTTTTTTACGCGTGAATTGTCGTATTATGCACTTTATTATTAACTAGGGCTCTAATTTTATTCCGTTTTTCGAAGATACGTGTAAACGTAAAACGTTTATCCGTTTATATTCGCTTTCAGAAAAACGTTTACTTGAAGGTAAAACGTTTACACGTTTAATTAGCATATCCGTTTATTAAAGAAACACGATTTTCCGAATATACGTGTTTTATTACATATTTAAACGAAAATACATTTACATGTATATTTAACTTATGCGTCTATGATAAACATCTTTTCGAATATTTTAACGTTTTTCAATAAAATTAAAAATCCACTTTTTTATATATTTTTTAACCCGTTTAACTGAATTGTCCAAATACTACAATAAGTGAACAAATAACATAAATGTAAAGTATTTTAATACGAAAATTTTAATTGTAAGGTAATTGAATAAAATGTGGATTAATTTAGCATATTATAAGGTAAATGTACCAATTTAATGGACATGTTAATGGACATGAACCAATTGTTGGACAAAGTGTTAAAACATTTTAAATATCAAGCTTTTGATGGTATGTACGATTCTAAATTAATTTGTAATTATATTTTTATAAGCAATTAATTTATTTAAAGTTGTACATATCATTAAAAGCTTAATATTTTCAACTTTGTAACATTTGTCCAACAAATTGGGTCATATCTACTAACTGTCCACTAACTGGTACATTTACCTTATTTAACAAAAACTAGCACGCAGCGCGCGCTGATGCGCGCGCTTTCTCTATCTTTCATTAATTTTATTAATATTATGTATTTATTA
>NW_017280223.1:163952-170371 GCF_001594065.2 Cyphomyrmex costatus | reverse complement strand
CCCTCCCTCTCCCTCACTCTCTTTTCCTTGCTCTCTCGATTACTCCCTCTCCGTCTCCTCCCTGCCCTCTCCCCCTCCATCCCTCTTCCCATCCTCTCCCTCTCTTTTACAAGTCTCTGTTTGTCACATCACAGTAATTCGACTCTCGCTTGCTCTCTCGCTATATATCGCTTTTGCTCTCTCTCGCTACCTTTCCCTCTTTCCCCCCCACTCTCTCTCACTCACTCACTCTCTTGCTCTCTCCTTCACACCCTCTCTACCTCCCTCCCTTCCTCTCTCTCTCTCTCCCTCTCTCGCTTTTTCACTCTCCTTCTCGCTCTCTTGCTCGCACTCTCACTCTCTCATTTGCTCTTTCGCTCGCTCCCTCGCTCTCTTACTCGCGCTTACGCTCTCTCGCTCGCTCTCTCAACATCTCGTTATCTCTCTCACTCTCCTTCTCGCAATCTCTCGCTCTCTCAATTGCACTAACCCTCACACGGATTATATTTTTATGAACTGTCACTTTTTCCCATTGAATTGAACAGCGCGCGCTACGCGCGCGCCTCTTTGACACGTCTCATATTCATCATTTATCTCAAAATCCGCCAATCACATACACGGAAAAGAGTCAACAATACCTATCAAACTCAACGCACTTCGTGGTACACATGAGTTTTTTTATTATGGATTAATTCTAATAAAAATAATATCCTTCTACGGTTTGTTTACTAACTTAATTGTGTAATCTTATATAATTGTGTAAATATATAATTTTTCTAAAGGTCCTTATATTATTTCAAGTGAACGAGTTTGTAACAACCTAACTTTCGAATGCGCGGATGTAGCTCGTCGGATTACGCGATTCAGGATTCGAAAGAGGCTCGAGCAGGGGAAGAGTGCAAAGCAAAATTTCAGATGTGCAGATATTAAAGAAAAAGTCAGCTTTATTTATCCTGTATAGACAGTCTATGTACAAGTGGATGCTATGCGAAAGGAAATTATGTACAATACGACGGCTTCGCCGGAACATGAGACGCACGTGTTACAATCTGTGTGCGTGCGTGCGTGCGTGTGCGGGTATAGCTGTGGCGCGAGCGATTCGGCACGGTGTTGTGACGGGCCGTTTAAAGACTCGTTTCGTACTTTTTTTCCTACCGACTCGGCTCGCGTGGCTAATCAGCTGTTATCGGTCTATCTCTGGTATTGCCTGTACTAATAATTCACGGACGCGGAATCCGTGCTAGCGTAATCAGTCGCGAGTTCGCGGCAGAGTATTACTGAACATTGTTTCGTTTGTGAGGAACATTTCAGCATCGAAGATGTTTTTCATTCAAACGATATTTTACTGAATCATGGTACAGTACATCGTACTGAAAGAATAGTACCGAAATTGGGACCAAATGCTATTCCGATAGTTACCGAGAATTATTCAGAAAGAAAGTCCAATGCTGAACACGAATCTTTTGCAGCTGATATGGCAAATTTGACCGGTGACGATATAAATTTGTGATAATATAAATATAGAAGGAATAACAAAAATTGCCGTCTGCTGCAAGGCGAGCAATACGCAGACGCTAACGGAAAGTGGGATAGTCTCTGACGCCATATTGACAATCGAAAAGGGGACACTTTTAGAAGCGGAGATTTTACTCCTTCTTAATACTCCGTGACATAGATATAAGAAGCGTTAGGGTATGGACGTTAGCGTATGCGGATGACTTAGTTTTATTGGCAAAAAACCGAGAGGCAATGCAGGATATAATAAGTATACTAAAAAGATTTTTGAAAAATAGTAAGATTGAGTAGAAAAGACGAAGATGCTGATAGGTAATAGAGGGGTTAAAGGAAAGCTGGAGAGATGGAAATAGGGGGATAAAGAAATACAAGAAGTAAAAGAATTTAAATATCTGGGTTTTAAGATAGGTAACAAAGGAAATTACAAAGGGCATTTAGGAGAATTGTATGAAAAAGGATGTAGGTTTGTAAGGAAGGTATGGGGCTTAGGGGAAAGGATTTGCAGAAATGATTTTAATAGAAGATGGATGTTATTCAGTGCAGAGTGTTATGCAAATTACTTAGTGCAGAGTGTTATGACTTACAAGATCTGGGGGTGGAAGAAAAGAGAAGGTTAGAAAGAGTAATGATGAATTATGTAAGACGGATTTTCAGGTTAGATTTCTGTACACCGAGATATATTATTATGAGGTAAACTGACGTTGACAAAATTAAGGGTAGGTTGGGGAATCAGAGCTAGAAGATATGAGGTAAAAGTAAAGGAGGGATGTGCAGGAAAAATAGCTTTGGCTTGTTGGGAGGAAAAAAGGGATCAAAATTGGGAAGACATGTACGGGAGGGAAAGGGAAAGCTTTTATAATAGGAATGGATGAGGAATTGCAGCAAAGGAAGTAGAAGGAGGAGTAGGATATGATATAGAAAAAGAGTTAATAGAAAGAGAAAGAGACATTCAAAGACAATGGGAGGATGCCAAAATCAGGGAAGCGAGATATAATAAAAAGTACAAGGAGATAGATTCTAAGGGAAAAGTCCTAGATATCTAGAGAAGGTTAATTTGCAAGAATTAGAGGGGAGATTAGGGCTTTAGTGAAGCTTAGATGTGGAAATTTAGAAGAAGCAAATACATTTTGGAAAAGTGAAAAGGAGGATAGAGAGATGATGTGTGTGTTTTGCGGTGATGATAAAGATGCTTTGGAACATTATGTTAAGCTTTGTGTGAAGGTAGGAGAGTGTTTTCAAGAGCTAGGTAAGAGTTTAGACGAGATTATTAAAATACTTAGGGATGAGAATTTAGGTGAAAAGAAAGGAAAAATATTGAGGAAGTTGTGGAAAGAAAAAGAAAAAGAAAAGGAAAAAGAAAAAGCAAATAAGAAGAGAGGTGAGGACTAGCTAAAGGAAGGTGAAGGAATTAATAATAAAATAGGCTAAGGATAGATAAAGGTGACTTGTGTTCAATAGGCTGTGGTTAAATCTAGTAATTACAAAGCTGTGATAATTGTACAAGTAGAATAGGATAAGATGAGATTAAATAACGACTAGTCATAGGCTAAGGTTAGGATAATGGAAAGTTTTTTGTAAGATTGTATGGGTTATGAATATATGCTTAAAAGAAATATTGTAAACCAAGTCCCCTTCTTGGCTATTTTTGTAAAGCTGAAGTGTAAATAAATACTACTACTTTACAATATTATTATTGTATAAGATATAATATACAATAAGGTCTTAAAATGAAGGAGGTTTAAAATGAAATAAATATTTTCTCCGTTTTTTTACTACACGCGAACGTCTTTTTTATACCTAAAAAAATTTTTGATTTTCTCAATCCGTTATACTCTTTAATAAAGGAATATACGTTTATATAAAAAAGGTGAAAATATTCGGAAAAACGTTTCTAATAAACGGATATGCTAATTATACGTGTAAACGTGTTTTCGTTTAAACGTATAATAGCAAGCCCTACTTCTTATACATATGGAAAATAAAAATTGTATATGAAGATTGAAATCCACTTTACGAATGATTCATTTCTCTCTGTTTTATTTATGCTATATTTAAAACACTTAATTGATTTTGTGTATGATATATTTTTTATATTAAAATGATCAAATACGAACATATGTATACTGGCGTACAAAAGTTTTCGGCTAGTGAGTTTTGTACTCTAATTTACAGAAACAAGCCTGATAAAATTTTAATTATTATTAAATGTTGGTGCAAGATATTGGTAACGAAATAATGTAGTGAAAAAATATTTTTTATGATTACGATTTATATTGAATTTATATTACGATTTATATTACGATTTATATTGGACCGACGATATTCAAAGACAAGTAAATATGATATGTAATCGGCCAAATGACTGTCAAGCAGGATTTTGGTTGGTAATGTAATGTGTTCATTTTATTTACCACATATGTAGTCCTCTTAATCGCGAGTCGAAAATTCTTAAGACTTACAACGCAACTCTAAACAATTATCGTAGTAATATCACTAAGTTAAATTAACAATCTAACAATTTTTGATGCTTATAGCATCTTATTGGATCTTAATAATATGTTGAAAGATAAATTAAAATTTTAAATCTATCGATGTTACGTGCTGTTTTATAATTATGCGTATATTTATTTGACTACTGTGCATAGAGTTCCAGCTACAGTTTAATTTTAACTGGCATGCAAGCGTCACTACTCGGCTGACAGTAACTAACTTCCATCTTACCCTCCCGTTAAGATATAGATAATTCGCACACTTACCCAATGCGCGCGTTTACCCCGAATTACTCTATCCATTTATATAGAACTTCTTTCTAATATCTCCCCTAGGCGTCTAAGGTAGGGTTCTACTTCATTATCTTACTGATGAGTTTAGTGTGAAGCCGGGACGAAACGCTAACTTGTGATATTCTTTGCAATCTTATATTTCGCAGATTTCGAGTTATCATCAATTTAACATTACATCGTTAAAATTTTAATATGCCTTTCAACATATTATTAAGATCTAATAAGATGCTATAAGCATAAAAAATTGTTAGATTGTTCGTCAATTTAACTTAGTGATATTACTACGGTAGTTGTTTAGATTTGCGTTGTAAGTCTGAAGAATTTTCGGCATGTGGTAAATAAAATTCACACATTACATTAGCAACCAAAATCCTGCTTTTTATTTGGCCGATTACAAATAATATTTACTTGTCTTTGAATATCGACGGTCCAATATAAATAGTAATTTTAGAATAACGTTGCCTGCAAAATACGTTCAAATAGTATTTAAAAACGGAGAGCATTGTAAAGAATATCACTTCGTCGACGAAGCCAATAGAGGTCTATAGTTGCCAATTCTCGCAAGTGCCGAGAGACACGAGTATCTGTTTATATAGAACTTCTTTCTAATATCTCCCCCAGGCGTCTAAGGTAGGCTCCCACTACATTACCTTACTGATGAGTTTAGTAGTGAGAAACCGGGACGAAACGCCAACTTGTGATATTCTTTGCAATCTTATTTTTCGCAGATTTCGAGTTATCATTACTTTAATATTACATCGTTAAAATTTTTTCATCACGCGTGCACATAATGTGCCCTATACCGCAACGCTTTTGCGTGCGGGAAATAGCCAATACCTCAAGCCGTTGAGGTATTTCTCTAACCCCACGAAAAAACGTTACATTATGAAAAATAGCGCAACGCGCAGTGGTAGCGCTCGTACAAATATCAACACGGAGAAAGGCACCGACCGGAACGTCCTTTCGGGGCATCTGGGGGGGAGGGTTAAGCATAGTTTTCTCCAATAATAAAAGTAACTACCACAAAACAACAACACAGTATCTAACAAGTAAAGCTACCCAAGTGTCACACGCCGATTTTTTTGAGCTTTTAGAATGTTGTTCTCCAGATAAAAATAAGCAACATGTATTTTTTTATACGTGCCCAAATTCACTTTTAAGGGATGAAACACCCCTTTGAAAATAATCGGTTTTTCTCTGTCGAAGCGAATATCGTCGAAACTATAAGAAATACAAAAAAATTTCTACAACAAAAATTGAATGGTTTTAGGACTACTTTAGAACTGTTTAAAAAAAAAAGATTTAAAAAATTTTTTATTTATTGTATACTCTCACCCCACTCCTATTTTCAAAAATTTTTAAACTTTTATGTGACGAAAATTAAAGATTATTTTTTTCTGAAAACAATGGTGTGTATTTAAATCACTTTCCGAAAAACCATTTTTTAGATATAAACGAAAACATCTATATGTACGCGCTCCGTACGTATTTGTACACATGTGTGGGAGAAATACCCTTGCTTCTCACGTTTGGGGTGCTTGGTTTACGTGAATCCCCTTGCCTCTCACGTTTTGGATGCTTGATTCATACATTTATAAATTTAAATTTTATTATATAACTTTTTTGTTTTTTTAATATTACTAGTCTCTTCCTGCGCGCGCTATGTGCGCGCTTCCTTTTTTTTTTGAACGACCACAATTTTCTCTTACGAAATTTTCAACTATAAAGCATAGTCGTTTTAACTTTAAATTTGGTAAAAATGTAGATTAGGGGAGCCTCCCCCAATGACCTTGACCTTGACATATGTTGTCAAGGTCATGACCCTAAGTGACCTTGAGGAAGTTTTAACCGTCGGACTTAACTCGTTAAAAAGTTATTAATAAAAAAAGTTTCAAAATTAACGTATCATTTCGGGAAAGTTATACGCATTAACGTATCATTTCTGCCATATATATATGTATTATAACAAGTACTATTTTTACACACACGCGCGCGCGCGCACACACACACACACACACACACACAATATAACAGACCAAGAATAAATGCAATCAAAATGAATACAAGAGGTACAATTCTTACTATTTATGAATCACTATTCTACACCTTTCCCTGTTCAGAAACGTTAAACTTTCCACGCGA
>NW_017280223.1:158302-163557 GCF_001594065.2 Cyphomyrmex costatus | reverse complement strand
CGGGCGGGTGCAAGGGGGCGGCCTTCGGCCAACCCCCCGCACCCACACCGTCACAGTGGTCTGCCCCGACAGTACAATCACAGCAATAGTACAATCGTAGAAGTCGTGTGCCCCTGTGCAGGAGGGGGGAGGGGTAAAAGTTACTTCGCATAGAAAGTTCAACGTTTCTGAACAGGGAAAGGTGTAGAATAGGACTTCATATTATACATGTATAGCAGAAATAATACGTTAATTTTGAAACTTTTTTTGTTAATAACTTTTTAAAGAGTTAGGTCCGACGGTTAAAACTTCCTCAAGGTCACTCAGGGTCATGACCTTGACAACATATGTCAAGGTCAAGGTCATTGGGGGAGGCTCCCCTAATCTACATTTTTACCTTAAATTTTAATTACTTTTCTTTGCGTCATATTGAATTTGCAATTACATTTTCTCTTTTTTAACTTTAATTCTGATTCAACAATCATTTAAAACCCTTTATCTTTTTTTTTTAATGTTTTGAAACACATGATACAAGCACGTGTTCTATTTGCTTCTCTCTTTTTCTATTTCGTTTTTAAGATGTTAACCCTTCCTTACATTAAATATTGGTTAAATACTTTTTGATTCTGTTACATTTCCATCCGTGAAATTAATTCTGCCATTTTGAATTTATTAATTTTGAACCCAGATTCGTAATGAGCTTCCTTTTAAATCCCCTGTTTCCTATTTTTTACAAGATAGAAATATCTTTTTTTTCCGTTTCTCTTCCGTCCACAATATTGGTTTAGTCTATTTGTTTTTTTAATTTCTTAAATCGTATACATTATTTTTGTCTACGTTTACCCCCTCATTTCGGAATCTCTCTGTAATCTGTGGTCTTTAAATGCCTCTTCGAAAATGAGTTTCTTAAAAACTTGTCTCGTCAATTATAATATTCCATCCTTATTTTTCGTAATTCAAATTTTTGCAAATAAATATAAATTTTTGAAATTCATTAAACTTTAATTTGATGCTTGAGTAACCAATAAAACACTCATTTCCTATTATTCGTTCCATTTTGTTTTCCTTATACAGAATTAAAAATCCTTTTTCAGAATTATAGGGGATACACGAACAAGTCTGGAAAAGTCCAAACTGGTTTGTTAATTCCCCTAAAATTACAACGTAGTTTCTTTCTTCACTTAATTTTTCTAAAAATTTAAGCATTTATACTTCCTTTAAATTTTTTTCCGGATTTGTCTAATTTATGAGATTATCATGTGTTTTTTCCTTCTTTTAACCTAGAAAACCCTCTTCTTCTAAATTCCGTCTTATTCGGGAAATCTTTTACAATTCCACCAAATTTCCGTACGCCATATTGAATTTCAAAATATGGTATTTATGTATATACGAATTCGAAATCAGCAAACACGAAATCCTCTTCTTCAAAATTTCGTCAAATTCAAAAAATCTTTTAGAATTCCGTAACATTTTCGTCCGCACTGTTAATTTTCAAAATTTGGAACACGAATTCGAAATCAGCGTCCGCGGTAACACCTTTACCTAATTTCACTGAAATATTTAAATTTCGCCGAAATCAATAAACCTTTCAGATTTTCGCAATTTTTCCGTCCGCTATTTTGGATCAATTATTTGGAATTTCCTAATTTTGATCACGGATTCGAAATCAGCGTCTGCGTAAGCTCCCTTAATCCAAATTCCGCCGAAATAAAAAAAAACTTTTAAGATTTTCGCAATTTTTCCGTTCGCCATATTGGATAAGTCTTTTTTAATTATCATAATTTTTACCTTATTTTTGGAAGAGCGTCCCCGAAAACCCCTTGTTACCAAAATTCACCGTTATCGGATTACTTTAAGTGCCTCAACGAATAGAGGCTTCAAAAAAACGTCTACACGCCTTTTTTAAGATATGATGATCATATTTTTTTATACTCTTTTGTAGATTTAATTTAATTTAATTTTTTACTGTTGATAATTTATGCAATAATGAGGACTCTCAGAATTGTTGAGGTCAGAGAAATGCTGTATGCACATTGATTTTGTGCACCAAGCATACCTAAAAATTGCTGTCATGACAAGAGTCACAGATAGCCTCACAATTTCTAAAATAAAAATTTACAGGTGCCTCGCATTTAGGAGGTTTCTCTTCAGTGTAACCACTCTTGTACCACGCTAAAAAGGTTTACGAATCTGGGAGATTAAAATTGATTATGAATAAAACATTGAATTTTTAAAATATTATTTCTTAAATGCAAATTTATATCATAATTGTACAATATGACTACATCCGAGAAATGTTTTAGAAAATTCTTCCACGATCTAAATGTGTAAACATCCAATTGTTGAATCATATCAGTTGTTTCGGCAGGAATAGTCAAAATATTTACCTCTTTTCCACATTTATCAATGGTGTTAAATTTTGTTTGTTTGCTTGTGAAGAATTAAAAACCTCCTAAATGCAAGACACCTGTAAATTTTTATTTTACAAATTGTGAGGCTATCTGTGACTTTTGTCATGACATAGCAATTTTTAGATATGCTTAGTGCACAAAATCAATGTGCATACAGTATTTCTCTGACCTCAACAATTCTGAGAGTCCTCATTATTGCATAAATTATCAACAGTAAAAAATTAAATTAAATTAAGATAGGCTACCACTACATTACCTTACTGATGAATCCAGTAGTGGAAGCCGGGACGAAACGCCAACTTGTGATATTCTTCGCAATCTTATTTTTCACACATTTCAATTATCATTACTTTAATATTAAATTTTAATATATGTCTTTCAACATATTATTAAGATCTAATAAGATGCTATAAGCATCAAAATTTGTTAGATTGATTGTCAATTTAACTCAAAGTGATATTACTGCGGTAGTTATTTAGAGTTGCGTTGTAAGTCTGAAAAAATGTTCGGCACGCGATTGAGAGAACTACATACGCGATATATAAATTCACACATAATGATAATAAGCATCTTGATCTAGCTTTGACCGTGATAGGCTTTGCTTTGTGCTTCCTTCTTCCTTGTTATTAAATTAAATTAAATCTACAAAAGAGTATAAAAAAAAATAATATTAAAAAAACAAAAAATGTTATATAATAAAATTTAAATTTATAAATGTATGAATCAAGCATCCAAAACGTGAGAGGCAAGGGGACTCACGTAAACCAAGCACCCCAAACGTGAGAAGCAAATGTATTCCTCCCACACACATGTGTACAAATACGTACGGAGCGCGTACATATAGACGTTTTCGTTTATATCTGAAAAATGGTTTTTCGGAAAGTGATTTAAATACACACCGTTGTTTTCAGTAAAAATACTCTTTAATTTTCGTCACATAAAAGTTAAAAAATTTTTGAAAATAGGGGTGGGGGTGGAGTACACAATAAATAAATAATTAAAAAAATCTTTTTTTATCACAGTTCTAAAGTACTCCTAAAACCATTCAATTTTTGTTGTAGAAATTTTTTTGTATCTCTTATAGTTTCGACGATATTCGCTTCGAAAGAGAAGAACCGATTTTCTTCAAAGGGATGTTTCATCCCTTAAAAGTGAATTTGGGCACGTATAAAAAAATACGTGTCGCTTATTTTTATCTGAAGGACAACATTTTAAAAGCTCAAAAAAATCGGCGTGTGACACTTGGGTAGCTTTACTTGTAAGTGTTATTCAACTTGTAATAACGTTTAAATTTACCCTGGTGAAAATTGAAAGCTTTTTAAATCGTCAAAGATATGTCAATAAAGAAACTTAACACTTCGTTGACTTTTCGTTCACGCTTCATTGACGTTCCATTGACTGACCGAAGATTGAACGCTCTTACGCTCCTCGAACGCTCCTCGAAAAGTAAACGAAGCTTTCCGATACGCTTTCTGTACGCTCCTCCGTCAACGCTTTCCGAACACTCTCCAAACGCTCCACGAAACGTAAACGAAGCTTTTCGATACGCTTTCTCTACGCTCCTCCGTCAACGCTTTCCGAACACTCTCTAAACGCTCCACGAACGTAAACGAAGCTTTTTGATATGCTTCTTGCACGCTTCCCGAACGTTCCCCGAATTTCGTCACTTTCGTACACTTTTCATGAAGTGTTCAGGAAGTGTGAACCATGAGTAAAAAATGCCAAACATATAAATACAAAGGAAACACCTGTTATCTTAAAAAAAAAACTACAAATGATGATATTAAAATACGGTATTAAAAACAAGCAACAAATTAAAGTTGACAATATATATTAAATTATTCCATAAATTTAAAAAAGAGAAACGTTTCGACTTTTACATAAGTCCTTTTCAATCTCATTGATATAATATACACAATAATATAAATTGTTCTAAATAAATTTATTTAGAATTACGATGCAGATAATTTTCTGGTTTCGGCTTGTGAAACAATTTTCATACTTTTTACTTCTGACTTGAAGGATAATAATTTGACTGATTAACCATATTATTTCGTTTTAATGTTACAATTTATATTATTGTGTATATTATACCAATGAGATTGAAAAGGACTTATGTAAAAATCGAAACGTTTCTCTTTTTTTAAATTTATGGAATAATTTTACATATATACACTACGAAACAAAATTAACGCAACAAAATTTTTCATCGAAATTTTGCCATTCTTCAAATGCACATAACTCGGTCAATTTTCATCGTATCAAGACGATTTTTTTTCATTTTGTAGGTAATTATCTGTACTTTAAGAAAAACTTGATACGAAATTAGTGCAAGTCGATGCCGCATCTCCATGTTTTCATAAAGCCCAAGCATTTTTGTTCTTAAAAAATTTGATCGTTTGACGCGCTATCTGGATCGCCCCGATTTTTTTTCAAAATACCACATAAACCATCGTAAAGTGTACTTTCAACAAATAATTTAAAAAAAAATTCAAGTCTCTACGATTGTTTTTGACCGAGTAATGCCATTTTGAAGTTATTCAGGCATTTTTAACGAATATCGCGATGCAGTCAAATGCCAAAATCTTATTATGGGGAAAGATCCGTATTGAACATTAATTTTGGCAAATGTGTCGATGAGGGGACCCCCCTCCAATGACTTTGACCTTGACATATGTTGTCAAGGTCATGACCCTGAGTAACCTCCAACAGGTTTTAGCCGTCGCTCGTCCTTCGTTAAAAAGTTATTAACAATCATACTTTTAAAATAAACGTATTATTTCTGCTATACATGTATGATATGAAGTACTAATCTACATCTTTCCCTGTTCAGAAACGTTGAACTTTCCACGCGAAGTAACTTTA
>NW_017280223.1:156655-158076 GCF_001594065.2 Cyphomyrmex costatus | reverse complement strand
ACAGGGAAAGGTGTAGAATAGTACTTCATATCATACATGTATAGCATACGTTACAACTATGATTGTTAATAACTTTTTAACGAAGGACGAGCGACAGCTAAAACCTGTTGAGGGTTACTCAGGGTCATGACTTTGACAACATATGTCAAGGTCAAAGTCATTGGAGGGGGGTCCCCTCATCGACACATTTACCTTAATTTTATTATGCAGAGTGAATACTAATAAAAAAAATACAAAAAAGCACAGGATATTTTATTTTCTTACGAAACATGCCTCGGCTTACTAAAATTCAATCTTCATTCCCGTCAAGCTTCACTAGACGTAACACGACAACTCGATCAGTGATTACTGAGCATAGGTTGCAGCATGACTATGACTTTCTTTGGGATGAGGTAGAGATTCTGGATGAAGAACCTAATTACAGGAAACGGATAGTGTCAGAAATGATTAATATCTTAAAAAAATCTTTTTTTTAAAAAAGAAAAAACATACGCCAAGTGCATAAAAATATATTAAACTTCTTGATCAAAAACAGATATGAGATAAATATAATTGACCAAGTGTATTCTTCATTACGCCAGTCACATAAGACAGACCGAAAGTGACTATAATTGTCAACTGGATTATAGTGAAGAAAAAACTTGGCGTGCCCGGGTCGCAATATTCTAGAATCTTGGTTCTATCGCAATATTCTGCAGTATACATTATATATGCGAAAACAATAATTTAACAAAGAAAAGATGTTAATAATGTCTGTCTTATGTGACTGGCGTAATGAAGAATACACTTGGTCAATTATATTTATCTCATATCTGTTTTTGATCAAGAAGTTCAATATATTTTTATGCACTTGGCGTATGTTTTTTCTTTTTTTAAAAAAAGATTTTTTTAAGAGATTAACCGCTTTTTGTAAATTTTGAAAACGTGATAATAATGTAGGAAATTTAAATCCTCTAAAAATAAATGCAGATTCTATTTCTAAAATAGTCATCGGGACTCGGTCTCTAGATCTCGGTATCGGCTGCACCAATTTTATTCGGACTGGTCGCAATCGAAGGATACCGATGACATTATGTAATAAAAGTGTTTTTAGATTTTTGATTAGGCTTTTAAATTTTGAGTAATTTTAATCTAAAGTTTGAAGATGTGAAAACTCGAGATACAGCTAGTGGTAGCGTCGTGAATTTGACAGCGACATGAACATATACACGATGACGTTTACGCATCAACCAAGCGATCATGTTAAGTCAAGCAGTCAAGCGGTTATATTTTTATTTTATGCACTTCGCGTCGCGATGCTACCGCTTCGCTTGATAATAAACATTAATAAAAATTAATGTTAATATTATTACTATATGTTTATAATGCTTATTATTAATGATTATCGTTGTTATATCTCTCTCTCTCTCTCTCTCTCTCTC
>NW_017280223.1:146768-156452 GCF_001594065.2 Cyphomyrmex costatus | reverse complement strand
TTTATTATTTACTTATTAATTAAATAATTTTTTAATTTATCAATTTTATTATTATTAATTTATTATTATTATAAATTAATTAATTATTTATTTATTTAATAATTAAATTAAATTTTTTAATTTTTTATTAGGAACAGCAGCTTAATCACATATGATGACTGTTTTTTGAATGTAGACATTGTGAACAGCAGCCTAATGGACAAACCGGTTTACATGTATGTGTCACACGTACGATTAAAAAATATATGTATGTGTCACACGTACGTCTTCTGAAATAACTGAAACGGTCCCTTTTAGGGACTCGGTCTCTAGATCTCGGTATCGGTTGCACCAATTTTATTCGAACTGGTCGCAATCGAAAGATACCGATGACATTATGTAATAAAAGTGTTTTTAGATTTTTGATTGGGCTTTTAAATTCTGAGTAATTTTAATCTAAAGTTTGAAGATGTGAAAACTCGAGATAAAGCTAGTGGTAGCGTCGTGAATTTGACAGCGACATGAACATATACACGCATCAATCAAGTCAAGCGATCATGTCAAGCAGTCAAACGGTTATATTTTTATTTTATGCACTTGGCGTCGCGACGCTACCGCGTCGCTTGATTAAAAGACAGGAAAATAGTTTAAACTTACAAACAGACACTGAAGGCCTGCATGATATGTACCAACGACATATAGACGGAGCATGAGCTGCTACTTTAGGCAAGGGAGGGCGGAATAATCGGGGCAAGACGGAAGCACTCCCACCACAGCCCAACTAAGGGCAACTGAGGGCACATCGGCTTATTTCGCCGAGACTCGTTAACATTCGGCTACTTCGCCTTTTACTCTGACATATTTATCAACGGTTCTCATCCAATTCTCATCTCATATCTGTTTGGATCTGTTTACGGCATTTTACAGCAAAGTTACGTTTCTAAAAATGAGTGTCTGTGTTGTTTCGCAACATATTCGAGTCACGACGAAACTAGTCGAAGTGACCTTACCCCTTTCGCCGCGATTATTCCCTACCCCTCGGTGAAAGGCTCCGTCTATATGTCATTGATATATACATCCCTCTGATAAACAAAGTTTGACATTGTTGTGCGGCTGCCTTTTTCAGTTTACAGTCAATTTCAGTAAAGTACAGACGTGTCATTATCTCGTTTTAATTTTCTTGTTTTAATGTCTTTGTTAATTATTATAATATGTATTCTGATAAATGCAACAGCCTTGATACAAAAATTGTGTGTAGATGAGTCCATCATTTAAGGTTTGATATTGAACTTGTTTCTTGTTAATTTTTTACACTATTTGTTAATTAAGTTGAATAGTAAGTTTATTAATTTTTCCACAGATTTATTACCGATCGATCAGTCGTTTTAATAAATTTCTTTCTTTAAGAATGGATTCTTCTGTTATTAACAATGCTTCTTATTACTGCACTATAATTGTACTTCTGAAGAAGACTCAATTTAGGAGTCGAAACTAGTTAAGTTATGGATTTGAAGATCTACGATTTTGCGATATTGTATAGTTATTTTTTTAATTCTTTTGTTTTTAAATGCTATGTTTTTTGCGTTTTTTGACGATTTGATATTTATTTTATGGTTTTGACTACTTCATTTAAAGATAAAAATTTTTTAATTCTTGACTCTTAATTTGTCTTTTTAATTTACCATTTGTTTTACACTAAGAGTCCTTTACATCATTTATTATTGTTTTTGTCAAAGTATTACATCTACACATAATAATTGATCTAATTTAATTTTCTGTCTTCTGCAGATAGAATTGTGATTTATCTGCAGTATACCTATTATTTCTGTCACCACTGTATATAAAACATAGCATAAGGTACATAACATTTTGTTTTCTGTGGCGTTATGGCCATTCTACAATAAGCCATAACTTATAAATCAGATGTCAAACACTAAAAATTGACGACTGTAATTTGTCCGTTTCTAGCTTTTGATTTCTGTTTTATGACTTATGGTTTATTGTAGAAGGCCTATTAAACATAAGGATTAATATTAGTAATAGAGTTCAATTAAATGTAAAAGACTTTAAGTAACTCTATGCCTGTTTTACTGTGACTGTTTATGTGTATAGAAATTGAAATTAATTTAATCTGTGATTTTTTTACTGTGATATAACAAGTAGGAATCTGAGTATTAACAGTATATAGAAAACACACACATATATATGTATATAAGTTTATTATGTAAGTAATAACAAAACATAATTATTTTGTAACTTTCTGATCAAACTGAATATCTTCAAATTAATAAAAAGAAATAAGGACTAGTTATATAAAAATAAACAAAATAATGTCAAGGGCGATTAAAGAGTCAAGAATTATCGTTAAACAATAAAATATATAATTAGTCATTTTCAATAAAATTAAAACGTTACTTAATAAAACGCCTACAAACATTTAATTATATAATAATAAAATCAAAATGAAATAAAAATAAATATTAAAATATAAAAATATAAAATACGTTACAGTTTCGGCTCTCGGATTGAGCCCTCTTCAGACATTAAAATTCGGCGGACAAAATTTATCGTTAAAAAATCGTGCAGTTTCCATAATGATCTTGTGAGTCTTCATCGAAAAAAACGGACATTAAAGTTACACACGATTGAAAAGTCGTATGTTTAACAATATTTCTGAAAACGATGATACAAAACTTTATTTATAAATATTAAACAAATTATGTCCAAATTTCTAAAAGAAAACTCACCAAGAAAATCAAATAAATTAAATCAGCAATAATGTTATTTAGATGTGTAGGCATGTCTTGGGATAAATAAACGGATGCTTGCACTTCATTATAGAATTCTACATTAAATTTAATGTCGGTTTTATTTCTTGGCCGTTACACACGTCTGTTCGCTACCTTTGCTCCGTACTCTCTCTTTTCTCTCGCTCGCCACGCTCTCCCCTCGTCACCCATGGCAACTATATGTACTTGTACCGTCGGTATTCCATTCGCTACATTCGGCCAGCCTGACATAGGGTTTGGTCCCCAAACCACCGAGTGTTTCCATTAAACGCAAATTTACTTTTGTTTTCATTAGTATACTTAACATGTATATTATTAACGCTACAAACTAATACATAAGGTAGTATAATAAACATTTTCATTCAGTCTTTATCCAAGGACGCAAATTTACCGCTGCCCATACCCCCGTATATCGCTTTTGTGCATTCTGAAATCCTTGACCGTCCTCTATCAAATACCGATCGTTTCCTAACGGCTCTTTTATCTCATACGGGCCTCGATATTGCGGTATTAATTTTTTAGAAACGCCTGGCGTACTGTCAAAATTTCTTAGCATAACTAGGTCGCTAGCTTTATATTGCCGTGCCGCTTTGTGTCTACTGTCAAAGTAAGTTTTTTGATATTGTTGCGCTTTTTCTAATTTATGAGCTGCCTTATCGCGACTAACATCTAGATTTCGAGTGGAGGGATTAACGCTATCGTCTACGAATTCGCGAATGTGATCAGCACATGATCCTCGCTGTTCGATACCGAAAACCAACTGGCTCGGGCTGTATCCCGTAGACTTATTCAGCGTATTATTCACCGCATATTCTACCTCGCTTAGCACGCTGTACCATCGTTTTCCGCTACTATTCTCACTGAGCTTAGAGATCATTGGAGTAATGATCCGATTCATTCGCTCCACCTGTCCGTTAGCCTGTGGTGAACCAGTTGCTACTTTGATGTGCCGAATGTCTCGCTGTTTCAAGAACGTTTCAAACTCACTCGACGTGAACGAACTGCCGCGGTGGGACACAAGCACTTTAGGCGTGTTGAAATTTTGAAAGAATCTAGTTAGGTGAGTAATAATTTCGTTAGTCTTGGTGGTCTTAGTGGCTTGCAATTTAACAAATTTGGAAAAGGCATCCACTATTACTAATACATGTTTCTTACACGCAGTTGGCTTGTCTATAGGCCCCAGATGATCAACGTGTATTGTTTCAAAAGGGACTTTACCCTTCGGTATTGGGTACAATGTGCCCTCGGGTTTGCCGCTAGAGGGTGAAAATGAAATACACTTTAAGCAGTATTTTATGTGTTCCTCACACTTTGTTTTCCGCTGGGGAAACCAATAGGTATTCTTTATAATTTCCAACATTTTGCCAACTCCGAGGTGACCCATCTCGTTATGGTACCTGAATAAAACGTGGGGCTCCATTTGCTCCGGAACAACAAAAAGCAACTGGTTACCATGTTTCTTATAAACTAACACGTCTCGCAATTCGTAATGAGGATCCTCCTTCTTTTCTAATTTATCTCTTAGCTCTTTTATTTTTGGGTCCTTAGTTTGCAAAACCATGAGATTCCATTCAAATGGATTATCCTCGATTACTAGGATACCAAAAGACCGACTTAAGGCATCGACATGTTTCATTCGTGAGATTTGGTTGTGTTTTACTTTAAAGTCGAATTCCTGCAGCTCGAGACTCCACCTGGCAATTCGCGCATTTATATCTCGTTTTTCCAGTGTTTTAGTTACCGCGCTACAATCGGAAACAATAGTAAATGACATTCTTTGCAAATACCTGCGAAATCTCCTCAGCGCATATACGATGGCTAGAGTCTCCAGCTCGAAACTATGGTACCTGAATTCGGGCTCTGTCGTTCGTCGACTAAAGTAGAAAACGGGATGCAGCTTATTATTATTCTGCCTCTGTAACAATATTGCACCGAATCCCAAGGAACTCGCATCACAGTGCAGTTCCGTCTGCAACTTTGGACTATAAATCGCTAATATGGGAGCAGTGATCAACCTAGTCTTTAGTGCCTGAAAAGCGTCCCTTTCTCTTTTTCCAAATACAAAACTGGCATCTTTTCTAAGCAAATCGTACAATGGCTTGGCGATTATCGCAAATTTTTCAATAAATTTACGAAAATACGACGCCAGCCCTACAAAACTGTGCACTTCTATGATTGATTTCGGTTCCGGAAATGCTTGTACCGCCCTAATACCGCTGTCCGTGGGGTGTACCCCCTCTTTCATAATTGTATATCCCAAATACTCTATTTCATTGAGCAGAAAGGAGCACTTCTCAGAACGTAACTCAAGCTTATTCTGCACTAGCGCCCTGAATACTTTTTCCAACGTCTCAAAGTGTGCGTCTATCGTTTCGGTCGCTATCAGTATGTCATCCATATACGCGGTAACCTGGCCCTCCTCGATGACCTCAGCTAGTACCTCATTGACGAATCGCTGGAATCGCTGTGGTCCAATTTTCAGGCCAAACGGCATTCTCAAGTACTCATACTGCCCCATAGGTGTAACAAATGCCGTGTACTTTACTGCTTCCGGGGCCATCGCTATATGGTAGAACCCATCTTTTAAGTCCAGTTTGCTAAAAAAAACCTTATTTTTAAATCTGTCAAGCAGATCCTCTATTAAGGGGAGAGGATAATTATCGCGAACCATTATTTTATTCAGTGCACGATAATCAACGCACATGCGCGTTTCACCATTCTTTTTTTTCGTCAGCACTATTGGTGACGAAAATTCGGACGTGCTTGGTCGGATAATTTCCCTCTCTAACAACGACGTTAATATTTCTTGTACTTTTTCTTTATCTGCATAACCTAGTCTCCGCGGCCCGAACTGAACCGGTTGATCATTTTTTACCTGAATATTAGCCTCAAAGTACACTTTAGGCTCTTTAGGGCGCGTCGGCGCAACATAATGATTAATATATAAAGTCTTAAGCTGGTCTCTACTGCTCTGTGAGATGTTTTCATTAATCTGAATTCTATCAACCGAGTCATGGCGTGCCGTTTCTATACTGAATAATTCTGTGACTACTTTATCGTATTGCGGGTTTTTTGTTAAACTATATCCTAGTGATTTTAACGCATCTCTACCTACCAGCAATGGCGTTGACATTGTTTCATCCGGTACTACTCCTACTGTTACCTTACAATGATCCTCTCCTATTCTAAGATTAGCCGCTACTACCCCTAATACTCTTAGCCTGGATTTATTGATGCCGCAATATCGGTTCCACTCGTCTCCTGCCCTCTTCACGGAGCCATCGTCCACGCAACTATTCTTGATCAAGCTGACTGGACAGCCGGTGTCCATTCTTGCCGTACCCTCATACTGCTGTTTGTCCTCGACTTCTAGTTTGACCGTTCTCTGGAACTCATCTCTTACTTCTTCTTTCAGATCTACGAAGCAAATGTCTTCTTGTTCCGAATGACTTTCCTCACTCTGATCTTCCCCTGCTGACGAGTCACCCGATCTTTCTTCTTCTAACAATCCCTCCGATTTGCTGCCGGCCTCGGTTTTTTTTTCTTTTGTTGTTTTTCTATCTTTCAGTTTTCTCGAGGGGCAGTCCTTGGCGTAGTGACCCATGTTATTGCATTCATAACATTTTATGGCACCTCTGCTGCTGACTCTAGGAGCCGTGGCTGTGGATTCGTCCTTCTTCTCGCTGAATCCTCCACTGCCTTGTTTCTTAGTGACTCCCTTGTTGACGTGCTTCTCTCGCGGCGTTGATTCTGGCTCTACCTTCAGGGAAATTTTGTTGAATGCTTGCGTCACATCTTGCACTGACGTGAACCTATGCATCCTGGCTTGATTTCGTAGTACTTCCGAGGGAATTCCTTCGATGACATAGTCAACCATCTCCTCTTTATCTATCGGAACTCGATTTCCTAGAATTTGTTTGTGATGACAGTACTCACTGAAGAGCTCACCCTTCTGCCACTGTCGCGACTCGAATGTCTTTCTTAACTCTAGTCTTCCCCTCGGTCTTTCAAACATGGTCTGCATTTCTTTCAACAGGTCATCCGCCGTCATAGCTATATGATCCGCCCGAGAGTGATACCAATCCAATGCCTTGCCTCGCAGTTTGGATCCTATTAGTATTTTCGACGCATTTTCGTCCAATTCATATGTTGCTCTCAGTAGATCAATCTGTCTTCTCCATCTTTTGAAATCTTCGTCTGATCCTTTATATTCGCCTACTAATTCGCTAATACTTTTAACACTTGTCCTGGCGCGCACATTTGTGGATACCGTGCTATTATTGGGTGGCCTTCTTAACATTTCATTTTCCCGCCTCAGTAGCTCGATCTCTCTTTGTAAGAGCTCTTTCTCTCTTCTTGCTAGCTCGGCTTCTCGAAGGCTATCATTGGGTGATTGACTTCCTCCCCATGCATTTTCCGTCTGCTCTTCCTCTCTCGCCGAGGGCCCCATCAACTGCATCAATTCCTCTTCATCGTCTCCAGTGATTTGTTGCACCGCTTCCTTAATCCATTCTCCACTTGGATCAGCCACCTGTAGCCTTTGAATGAGTTCGACTTTTCTTCCATAAACTGGCATCTTTTGCTGTTTCCCATTTAAGTTGGGCTACTGTTAGCACATTCGGATCCATGTTGGCCTTCGTCTCACTAAGACACGATCGAGTGGCACGTATTTCTCGCTCGCACACAACAGAGCAGCTCAGCTCTCTCGCTCGCACTTAGCAGAACGGCAGAGTTTTCTCGCTCGCACACAGCAGGGCGACACAGTGTTCTCTCTCGCACACAGCAGAGCGGCACAGTTTTCTCGCTCGCACTTAGCAGAGCGGCAGAGTTTTCTCGCTCGCACACAGCAGGGCGACACAGTTTTCTCGCTCGCACTTAGCAGAGCAGCAGAGTTTTCTCGCTCGCACACAACAGAGCGACACAGTTTTCTCGCTCGCACTTAGCAGAGCGGCACGGTCACCGTTTTATCGCTCGCACCCAGCAGAGCTACACGATCACCGTTTTATCGCTTGTACGCAGCAGAGAGGCACGAGTCTCTTTGGCATTAATGGCGATCCTTTCCCACGTGCACAGCCACGATTCCTCCCTGGCTTCTCTCTTCGCAAACTATCGCTGTCCTTTTGATTCAAATCCCACTTCTGATAATTGTAAGAAAACTCCTTGTGATAAATAAACGGATGCTTGCACTTAGTTATAGAATTTAATGTCGGTTTTATTTCTCGGCCGTTACACACGTCTGCTCGCTACCTTTGCTCCGTACTCTCTCCTCTCTCTCCTGTCTCTCGCTCGCCACGCTCTCCCCTCGTCACCCATGGCAACTATATGTACTTGTACCGTCGGTATTCCATTCGCTACACATGGTTCCAGTAATATATACGTCAATCAAATACAATAAAAACCAAATAAAAGAGTTCCTTGCAACATTATGGACATTGTGTAAGAACGATTAATAACATTGAAGAAACGATGCAGACTGAGCAAGACTAATAATTGTCGATATTAGAAAGTCAAACTTTATTTACAATGGATACATACGCTTTATGAAGACCTTCAGTATCTGTTTATAAATTAAGACTATTTTAATATTTAGCATTTCAGATATTAAGCGTTTTCTATAACAAGACTCTTCGTCTAAAATTTTTATGCTATCCCATTGAAAATCATGACTATAATTAAGTCTATGCTGTAACTACTTAATTTTTATACTCGGACTAGCTCGTCGTAAAAATGCGTGTCGTATAAAAAAGGTTCGGCGGAAAGAGTATTCGCGTCGGAACGGTGCGGCGGAAAATTATGTGAAGCGTCGGAAATCGGAACAGAAAAATACTAATGCGAACATAAGAGTTGGACAAGAAACATGGTTTATTAAGCCAATTATATGATAACGAATTGACAATAATAGACGCGAAAATAACATATAGAAATATATAGCTAACGGACGCGACTGACAACAATACAGCGAAGAAAGTACGAGCGCGGGTAACAGAATATATGTATATCTAAACGAGCGCGGACAACAAGAGTATGTACATATAGATTATCGCTGACAACGGACGCGGACACTGCAACGACAACTAACGACTCTCAAACGGCGCGAGATATGTGCAAGCGATCGCGGGTTTTCTCGGCGGCGCGTTGCAACGCGGCGGGACGCGGGTATACGCCAGCAAGCGTCGTTTCGCGGCGCGATACGTGATTTTGTTTGCTAGGATAGAGGAGACGGAGTTGGTACTTGACGGCCGGGAACGCCCGACAGAGGCAGGGAGCGCCCTACCCCTTTTCGTATGTCAAGTACCAAGACGGGATTTTCGGGATGCGGAAAAGAAGGTTCGGAAGGTGGGAGTGATAGCTAATTATGGCTGTCCGGCGGCCGAGAACGCCCGACAGAGGCGGGGTACACCCCACTCCTCAGGTTCGTCGGAGCAACACGCGAATTAGTTGTGCGCTTTTAGATGCGTCTCCTGGACGGCTCGTTCGGCGGCCGGGAGCGCCCGGCAGAGGCAGGGTACACCCTACCCCTCAGGTTCGTCGGACGAGCGAGTCGCTGGATCGGTATCGTGAGCTGGTGATCGGATCGGATGTGTCAGGAACGTGGGTGAAGGCAAAAATGCGTCGCGCGGCTTGATCTCGCGGTATCTTATACTCGGTCGTCAGTCTCGCTCGTAAAGCTTCGGTCGGTCGCGGTATTTTCCGCCGATCGGCTTCTTGTGGGAGAAGATTTCCGATCGGCGGTTCCCGACGACGGTCGGCACCTTTCGGCGAGACTGGCGGTTCTACTGCGGCTGCTGTACCTGCGAATTATCTTTGTATTGCTTTAAAAATATATTCGGGCGCACCGCGCCCTCATCGTCGCTAATGACCACTGGTCATTGCGACGGCAGCCGGCTGGATTTTGTGCCGGGTACGATGCCTATTT
>NW_017280223.1:130433-144831 GCF_001594065.2 Cyphomyrmex costatus | reverse complement strand
GTGGCGGCGGTGATCGGTTGGCGAGACAGGGCGTCGGCTACGCGGTTCAGGGTGCCCTTGCGATACCGTATTTCGAGGTCGTATTGCTGGAGCTCGAATGCCCAGCGTCCGAGACGTCCCGTGGGGCCGTCGAGCTTCTGCAACCAGCGTAAAGACTGATGGTCTGTAATGACTGTAAATGGGTATCCCTCGAGATAATCCCGCATGCGACGGATTCCCCAGATAACGGCAAGGCATTCGAGCTCCGTCGCGCTATAGTTCCGTTCCGCCGGGTTAAGTGTTCGGCTTGCATATGCGATTACACGCTCGCCCTCCGTCGTCTCAAAGGGGAGCTGCATTTCGGTTACGCGTCGTAAGGTTCCGTCATTAATAAACGACAGTTCGGATCCGGTGTCGAGTAGGGCCTCAAAAGATGCGTCGCAGACTTGGATGTCAATGTGCGGACGCGGCGTATACTTTACACGGAGGGCTGGGGGGCGGCCGGCGCTTCCCCAGCCCGTGGTGCGTTTCCCGCCGGCGGGTGACAGTCTTTAATGAAGACTCCGTCCCTCCCGCACTGCGAGCAGAATTTTTTCGGGGGGCGGCGGCAGTCGAACCGCGTGTGTCCCCTCTGCTTGCAGCGCCAGCAGCACTCGTCTCGACTGTAGACTGCCGCGGCGGCGGGAATCTCGCGGAGCGCGGCTTTCGCCTGTTTTTCGGCGTTCTCGAGTGCTGTTAACCGCTCGCACATTGCGGCCTCGCGACTGAGCTCGCGTATAGTGCGCGCATCGTTTCGGCGGATGCGCCACTGATATGAGTAGTGCATGTTTCTATACAGGTATTCCAGCTGTCGCGTCTCGTCAACGATTCCGGCGCGATTCATGAGTGCGATCAAAGCGGTCGAGTATTTAAAAAAATTTTCTCCCGATTTCTGCTTTCGGGCGTGAACCTCTTCGAGAAGTGCGAAGTCATCGGCATGCGGCAGGAACGCGGCTTTGAAATCGTCGACGAAATCGTTCCAGCTGGACCACCGTTTTCGGTTTCCGCGACTCCAAGTCTGCGCGTCTCCCTTCATTAACACCGGTAGTCCCTTGAAGAACTGTTCGTCGGTAAGCTCATAGTCACTCTTTAGCTCCTCCGCGCGTTCTATAAACGACCACGGATCCTTCCCGTCGAACTGCAGCCCCCATTTCCGCATTTGGTTTATCACCTTTCCGGGGTGGTTCTCGGGGTACGGCGGGTCGGCGACGGCGGATAGAGCGGTGAACGGATTTTCTACGTCGACAGGGTGTACGGACGTGACGGTGCTTTGGCGGTGGAGTACCGGGGGAGCCTGCGCCTGAAACTCTTCCGGATGCGTATCTATGTACGTGCTTAATACGTGTCGCAATTCGTCTAGCGTTCCCTCGGTACTCAACCCGTGTATAACGAGTTCCTGCATTAGTTCGGTCTTGCTCAGTTTGTACAGCCATCCCTTCGGCGCGGTTCGCGAATCTCCTTTCCTGTCAGGTCCCTGTTCGGGCGCCATTGTAACTACCTAATTTTTATACTCGGACTAGCTCGTCGTAAAAATGCGTGTCGTATAAAAAAGGTTCGGAGGAAAGAGTATTCGCGTCGGAACGGTGCGGCGGAAAATTATGTGAAGCGTCGGAAATCGGAACAGAAAAATACTAATGCGAACATAAGAGTTGGACAAGAAACATGGTTTATTAAGCCAATTATATGATAACGAATTTACAATAATAGACGCGAAAATAACATATAGAAATATATAGCTAACGGACGCGACTGACAACAATACAGCGAAGAAAGTACGAGCGCGGGTAACAGAATATATGTATATCTAAACGAGCGCGGACAACAAGAGTATGTACATATAGGTTATCGCTGACAACGGACGCGGACACTGCAACGACAACTAACGACTCTCAAACGGCGCGAGATATGTGCAAGCGATCGCGGGTTTTCTCGGCGGCGCGTTGCAACGCGGCGGGACGCGGGTATACGCCAGCAAGCGTCGTTTCGCGGCGCGATACGTGATTTTGTTTGCTAGGATAGAGGAGACGGAGTTGGTACTTGACGGCCGGGAACGCCCGACAGAGGCAGGGAGCGCCCTACCCCTTTTCGTATGTCAAGTACCAAGACGGGATTTTCGGGATGCGGAAAAGAAGGTTCGGAAGGTGGGAGTGATAGCTAATTACGGCTGTCCGGCGGCCGAGAACGCCCGGCAGAGGCGGGGTACACCCCACCCCTCAGGTTCGTCGGAGCAACACGCGAATTAGTTGTGCGCTTTTAGATGCGTCTCCTGGACGGCTCGTTCGGCGGCCGGGAGCGCCCGGCAGAGGCAGGGTACACCCTACCCCTCAGGTTCGTCGGACGAGCGAGTCGCTGGATCGGTATCGTGAGCTGGTGATCGGATCGGATGTGTCAGGAACGTGGGTGAAGGCAAAAATGCGTCGCGCGGCTTGATCTCGCGGTATCTTATACTCGGTCGTCAGTCTCGCTCGTAAAGCTTCGGTCGGTCGCGGTATTTTCCGCCGATCGGCTTCTTGTGGGAGAAGATTTCCGATCGGCGGTTCCCGACGACGGTCGGCACCTTTCGGCGAGACTGGCGGTTCTACTGCGGCTGCTGTACCTGCGAATTATCTTTGTATTGCTTTAAAAATATATTCGGGCGCACCGCGCCCTCATCGTCGCTAATGACCACTGGTCATTGCGACGGCAGCCGGCTGGATTTTGTGCCGGGTACGATGCCTATTTTTAGGGGGCATCGTTACAATGCACAGTAATAACAGAACGGACAGATGTGTTATGTCTAATGTGATTACGATGTTCGGTAATTCTAGTTTTCAATTGCCTACTCGTCTGTCCAACAAAAGATGCATCGCAATCATTACATAGAATCTTGTATACAACGTTATTCTTGGATGTATGAGGACGAAAGTCTTTATAAACTTTGATAAATTTTTCCATCTTGTTAGGACTGTGAAAAGAAACCCTGATGTCGTTATTATTCAGACGTTTAAATTTTTCCGTATGGAAGGGAATGAAAGGAGTACCTTTACAGTAGTAAGCCAAGTAGTAGGGGAGGCCGAGAGGCTAAATGTGGATTTACTCGAGCGTCGTGGGGACCTATTGGATTGCGAAGATTAGATGCTAAAAAGAAAAAAAGGTTATATGATGTATGCCGTTTCAGTGGTGGGGGGAGCGTGTACAGGCTTTCAAAAAAAACAGTGATAATGAAATACTCGAGCGTGTCAGATATTAATACTGTAAGCGACCCATGTGTTTCTGATAACGGATAAATATTAATCTGACGGTTTGCGTGGTGGGGTTAGCTGTAGGAAGGGTCAAAAAAAGGGGGAAAAAAAAAAATTTCCTCGAACGCGTCAGATTTTTGAAATGTACACTTTTCTACATGTAATTAACACACCATACCTTAATCTGACGCGCTCGAGTTTTCGAACGATCGATTTTTCTTATTTACTAATCCCCTGGACCCCCGGCTCTATATAGAGGTTTATTATTTGGTGGGGGTACTTATTAGGGTAAGCTTTCCCCCTTTATGTTATTCTGACGCGCTCGAGTAAATCCCAAAATCCCCGCTTGGCCTCCCCTACTAAAGATATTGCTCTTTCAGCATCATTATCATTCTTTTTTGAATTTTCTTGAACACTGTATTTATTATTTCTTTGTAGATATTTTATACATTGATTAATTGTGTCGAAGATGAAAGGTAATGGATAATCGTTATCTAATAATATATTAATAACACAGGCCCACAAAGAAACAAAAGTGGTCTGTACTTTTAACCAGACATACCAGTCTTTATGTATTTTGACGAGCTGAATCTGAATCTGAAGTCCGTCTAGCCCAAACACCCCTAAAATTTCGAGTAAATCGCAAAAAGTAGCGAAAAATCTCTGTAAAGAGATTTCAAAATCTCCAGTGATTGCTTGTGCCTGTAACCAGGGCACCTCCACGTGGTGACGGCGGGCTTCGGATACACGTGGCAAAGCCCTGGGTTAACGGCGTGGATGCCGTCATGGCAGGTACGAGCAATCAGTACTTTACGATGCAGGGACTCGGAATCCCAGTATCGGCGGCTGGTCACTTAGGTTGCTTGATGAATCTTAAATTGCACTTCCTACATTCCCATCTTGACTACTTCCCTGAAAACCTTGGAGACTACAGTGAAGAGCAAGGAGAACGATTCCATCAAGACATAAGTGAAATGGAGACTCGATACCAAGGAAAATGGGATGTCAACATGATGGCAGATTACTGTTGGACACTAAAGAGAGAAGCTGATCAGAATGCTAACAAGAGAAAGAGAAACCCACTGCACAGATCATTTGATGAAAAAAGAGTTCGCTACAAGAGAAATACAGCATAAGAACATAAAAAAATTTCTTCTGAAATACTTCACATCTATTATATTTATTCTTATTTGTGATTTTGCCAAATTTTTTAGTAATGGAGCTTTACGGATATCAGATTAGAATTCGTGTAGTAAAAATATATCACGACAATTTTCGATCTAATATAGAAAATTATAGTAACGTATATTCAGATATTTCTAGCTATTTTGCAGTGTGTGTGAATGATGGAGCTCAACCGATGTCTGTTTCAGAATCAGCTCATTAAAATATATGAGACAGACACGTGATCCGGGTAAGAAAAAATGTTTCCGCAATTTTTTGGGATTTACTCGAAATTTTGGGGGTGTTTGGGTTCAACGGACTTCAGATTCAGATTCAGCTCGTCAAAATACATATAGACTGGTATGTCTGGTTAAAAGTACAGACCACTTTTGTTTTTTTGTGGGCCTGTGCAATCAATGTAAAATTTTTTTTGTGAAATTCTGAATCTAACAATATAAGAGCTCTGTCTACTAATGAAAAAATTGTACCTTTCTTTTGTGAAGTTGGATGATTTGAATGGAAATTCAAAAATCTACCAGAAAATGTAGGCTTACGGTACCAATCAAAAACAAAACTATCGTTATGTCTCAAAATCATGATATCTAAAAATTCTAATTTATCATTGCCAATTTCTACTATAAATTGAAGTGGATGAAATGAATTAAAAGATTGGAGTAAAGAATTAATTTTTGAAGGAATGACAGCAGTACAAATGTCATCCACATATCTGTAGTAAAAAAGAATGTCCAAATTAAACGACATCAATGATATCTTCTCCAATCTGCTCATTACCAAGTCCGCAATGATAGGAGATAATGGAGAGCCCATAGGTGTACCAAAGCATTGTTTATAGATTTTACTATCGAATATAAAAAGGTAGAATTTAAAACAAACCGTATTGCATCCAGAAACTCATTTTTAAGGAGAGAACATTTTTTAGAAATAAAAGTCCATTGGTTATTTACACAATCTATGGCTATGTCTATTGGTATATTTGTGAAAAGTGAAATGACGTCTAACGAGAATAAATTGTAATCTTTTTCAATTTTTAATCTTTTTAATTTTTCAACTAATTGGAAACTATTTATGATATAGCTATCTGCTTTCGGGATAGTCTCAAACATAATATTATGCAAAAAAGTGGCTAATAAATATAACGGACTACCTATCGAGGATATAATTCTAAGGGGGCCAATTCGGTTTGTGAATCTTTGACAACCTATAGGCTCTTGGAATTGATCCATCGCTGCAATAAACATTCTATATTTTGATTCATTGATAAATTCTTTTGATTTCCATCTAGTAAGCATGGTTCTTAGAGTTGACGTGAGTTTTTTGATAGGATCTTTATTTATAATATCATAAGTGTCTCTATCTTCTAAAATAGTATTCATTTTGGAAATGTAACTGTCTTTGTCCATGGCCACGGTGGCATTACCTTTGTCCGCGTATGTGAAAATAATATTCGAGTGTGTTGATAAATAATTGACAATTTCAGATTCTAATTTTAAAAGTTTGTTATCTAAGGAAGATGTAAAAATAGAAAATGAAACTATTAGTAGGGGAGGCCAAGGGGGGATTTTGGGATTTACTCGAGCGCGTCAGAATAACATAAAGGGGGAAAGCTTGCACCCTAATAAGTACCCCCACCAAATATTAAACCTCTATATAGAGCCGGGGGTCTAAGGGATTAATAAATAAAAAAAATCGATCGTTCGAAAACTCGAGCGCGTCAGATTAAGGTATGAAAATTTTTTTTTTTCCCCCTTTTTTTGACCCCTTCCTACAGCTAACCCCACCACGTAAACCGTCAGATTAATATTTATCCGTTATCAGAAACACATGGGTCGCTTACACTATTAATATCTGACACGCTCGAGTATTTTATTGTCACTGTTTTTTTCGAAAGCCTGTACACGCTCCCCCCACCACTGAAACGGCATACATCATATAACCTTTTTTTCTTTTTAGCATCTAATCTTCACAATCCAATAGGTCCCCACGACGCTCGAGTAAATCCACATTTAGCCTCTCGGCATCCCATACTATATGTTATTGAGGATAGGAATTGAGTGGTTTGTGACTTCAATCCTCTTGTCAACAGGCATTCTTAGTGTGCTATTTTCCACATTTTTTATACATTCGAAAATAACTCTACTTTTATTATCATATTAGACATAACACATCTACACGTTCGGTTATTACTGATCATAGAGTGCAACATGATCATGAATTTCTTTGGGATGAAGTGGAAATTCTTGATGAAGAACCGTGTTACAAAAAGCGTTTAGTATCTGAGATGTTGAATATTAAAAGACAGAATAACAGTCTTAACTTACAATCTGACACGATAGATCTCCACGAAGCATATTCTTCGATTATAAACAAAGTCTGACATTGTCATGTTGTATTCTGTATCAGTTATCTTCGAACATTCATAGTGGCGTCACATACTTATTAATTGCGGAATAATGTATATCAATTTTATAATTTTGACGTTTAAAAATTACACATTGACGAATAGATTGCGTAGTGTACTGACTGATCTAGAGATCTTTGAATAATGTTGCCCATCTCCAAAGGTTTGATATTGTTACAATTTTTGTTAACGTACAATTTTCTTGATGGTTTTAATATTTTTTTGATTCTAAAGCTTGTCATATCTACATAATTTTTATAGCTGACTTTTTTCTTACGATCTACTAATCGCTAGAGGAACAATAATTGGATTTGATGAAGATGGATTCGCAGAATTAATTCGAAGAATTTTAACTTTAAGAATATGTTTGCGCTTTTGAAAAAGACTCAATCCACGAGTCGAAACGTTAAGCAGGTTTTTGAATATTGTTATTTTTTAATGTATATCTTCGAATTTTAAACAAGTATTTTTATATTGTTAATTTTTAATGTACAGCTTCGAAGAAAAAAATTTTTTTTTTCTTTTGAAATTAATTTATTACATATATGCGTTTTTCTTTCTTTAATTGTTGTTTTAAATTATTTCTTTTGACTCTTACAACGTCCTTTTAACTTTTTTCGTTTATGTTTATAATAAGAGTCCTTTATCAATCTTATATTATTATTTCTACTTTTATTATTGCAAGGGAGAGCAAAGTTTTCACCCAATTGTAAGAAACATTGAATGTTATGGGGTATGTCAATGGAGGATAAATTCACAAACCATTTTTCTCTAGATGTAGTTAAAGAGGAGGAGTTTTGAAATGGAAAGGAATTAGGAAGTATTGTGGTAGGAGGAACCGAAGCTGTACCATTAGTAGGATGGAATTGAATAGGTTTTATTGCTTTGTGAGTCTGTGTTTCTTTCTTTTGTGACAGAAAACAAAATTTTGAATCCATTCTATTATTCTCCCTTTCAAAAAACAATCTGCATGATTTTTCCTGAGTGATAAGAAATTCATCACATATATTAGTGGGATAAAGTTTTTTGATTTCCATCTAGCAAGCATGGTTCTTAGAGTTGATGTGAGTTTTTTGATGGGGTCTTTATTTATAATTTCATAAGTGTCTATATTAATGTCCGTTTTTTCGATGAAGATTCATAAGATCATTATGGAAACTGCACGATTTTTTAACGATTGTCCGCCGAATTTTAATGTCTAAAAAGGGCTCAATCCGAGAGCCGAAACTGTAACGTTTTTTATATTTTTATATTTTAATACTTATTTTTATTTTATTTTAATTTTATTATTATATAATTAAATGTTTGTAGGCGTTTTATTAAGTAATGTTTTAATTTTATTGAAACTGACTAATCATATATTTTATTGTTTGACGAAAATTCTTGACTCTTTAATCGCCCTTGACATCATTTTGTTTATGAATATCTTCAATAATAGGGGTGTCACTTAAGATATATGTTTCGTTACTGTTTAAAGCTTCGGCGGGCACGATAGTTACTGATTGCAATTGTAATGATAACGATGACGAATATGAGAAGGAAGATGACAATATATCAACACGTGTAAAACTTGGAAATCATTTTGTTGACATTTCTGTTAAACGTGTTGCATGCTCATATGTTTCTATATCAGCTCGAAATAAAGTATCACTGATTTAATGTTTGACATAACTTTGTATTTTAGCATTATATTTACGATGATTTTTTTTCTTGCAATGTAGTCACCAAAAATATCACTGTTATCTTTTTTCTTGTTTTGTACAGTACTTTTTAAAATATTATATGCTTCAGATAACCATGTTTCTTCAATAGAAAGAGATCTTTTTCTTGATCGTGATATGTTTGAAGAAATAATTTTATTTGCCAAACTTTTATTGAACTGTGTATTCTGTTCCTTTGATACTTGTGCAAAACTAGATGCCCCTTCATTTTCTTTATCACTATCATCATTCTGACTTTCACTTAATTCGTTTACTGGTGTTTCATCTTCCTGCAACAAATAATTTAAAATTTTTAGTTCTATATCTTCACTACATTAGAACAATGGTTAAATATTGCACAACAATTCGAAGAAAATTGGAATTTTCCACATTGCCTGAGAGCAACAGAAGGGAAAAATTGCGTCTTACAAACTCCAATAAATAGTAAAAATTATTCTTATAATTACAAATCTACTTTTAGTATTGTTTTGATGGGAATCGCAGATGCTGATTATTGTTTTGTGTATGCTGATGTTGGCTGTCAGGGAAGGATTTTAGATGGAGGCGTTTTTAAGAATACTGCCTTTTATAAGAAATTACAAGAAAATAAGATGGAAATTCCTATTGAAACTCCACTTTCTAGAAGAACTATTAAAGTTTCTTATGTTTTATTTTATATAGCTGATGATTTCTTCTTTTAGTTAATATTATAAAACTTTTTCTTGGCATACAAAAAAAAAAGGAAAGAAAGAAATTTTATTTATAGGTTGTCAAGAGCACGATGTATACTTTTAATTGAAAATACGTTTGGTATACTGTGTGCTATATTTAGAGTTCTTCGCAGACCTATGCACCTAGTGCCAGAAAAAGCAACTATTATAGTATTAGATATATTGTATTTATTTACAGTATTAGATGTATTGTATTTATTTACACAATATTTTTCGAAAAAGTCGATTTTCTCGACAAATTTATACACCACCTGGTTCATTTGATATTAATATACGAGAGCGTATAATAAGAAGAACATGGAGAAATGTAGATAGTGAATTGTTATCGTTTTTTCTATTATCGAGAGTAGCTAGAAAACCTCCACAAAATTGTTATGATATATATTCATAAATGCAAATTATTTTAAAACCGATATGGAGGAAGCATTTCTTGGCAAGACAAATATAGTGAATGAGTCTAATAATAAATAAATAAAAGAATTGGTGTCAGAAAGATTATGGATTATCGACGTGTCATGATCCATTGCTAATGCCAATGTTTCATGAACCTTGCCGTTTACTTTATCAGGACGAAAATCACACATCAATGCGTTCCTCGCTCTGATGAAGTAAACGACAAGGTTCATGAAAAGTTGACAGCAATAGATCACGACACAGCTACAAGCCGTAAACTTTCTGGCATCTTTAAAGTAAATACTTGTGAAAATTTAAAATTAAATAAAAGAATCTATTATCTTAAAATCCTTAATATTGTAATGTCTATTTATATGTTAGCTTATAAACTTACAATATTAAATTGTGATCACTCGTAATGAAATATAAGAATATTAAAAAATATATTGTAATACTATAATTTAAAAAAAATGATAAATGTACTATAAAAATATTTTACAATATAAATATACATACAGTGACTGACAAAAAAAGAGACCACTATAATATTATAAGTTTTTATTTCAAACAATTGTCAAAAAATGAAAAGAACTTAAAATAATTTAACTCAGACAGTTTGTTATTAACACAATTTTAATATTTATAACAGATTTTTTATTATCTTGTTTAAATTAATTCATATTTAGTTTTTTTGAAAAATGATTCACTTAATACTAGGACAAAAAAAAGGGACCACTGTTTTAATTAAGGATATTATTTTATATAGGCTACGTTCGGAGAGCGAAGCGAGTTTGTTTTGTTTGTCCTTTGATGTTATAACGTATCTGTTTTAACTGCTGCTAGGCATGATAATCAACAGTTACTTTGCGAAAATGGCTGGAAAACAAACTTCTATACAAATCCGAAAATTAAATATAAAAGACATCCAAGAAGGTATTTCACAAAGAAAAGTAGCTGCAAAATTTTATGTTAGCAAGACTCAAGTGCAAAAGTTGTGGAAAAAGTTTCAAGTGACCGGTTCAGTTGCAGACATTGTAGGAAGAGGAAGAAATCGGGCGACTACGTATCGAGATGATTCTCGTATTATACGAGAAATTAAAAAGAATCCATATTTAACGGTACGAGCTGTTCAAGAAAACCTTCAATTAGACGTATCTCATAAAACAATCCGACGGAGACTTCGCGAAGCAAACTTGCACAGCCGATTTGCAAGAAAACGGCCCTTTATCAGCAAACGAAATAAAATAAAGCGTCTAGAGTTCGCGAAAAAATATGTAGAAATGCCAATCAACTTTTGGAAGAAAGTTCTGTGGTCCGATGAAAGTAAGTTCGAATTATTCAACTGAAAAACAAGGCTCAGAGTATTGAGAAAAACCGGAGAAGAATATTAACAGCGTCATTTGCAGCAAACTATAAAGCACGGAGGAGGTAGTATTATGGTCTGGGGTTGCTTTAGTTGGTCAGGAGTAGGAAATTTGGTAAAAATCGATAGCACTATGACCGCAGATACTTACATCGATATTCTTCGTGAAAATCTGGAGATATCATTGCTTCGTGTCGGATTGGAAAATAATTTTATCTTCCAGCAAGACAATGACCCGAAGCATACGGCAAAAAGAAGTCAAGAATTTATGAAATCTAATAGAATAAAACTTATTGATTGGCCTCCACAATTACCCGACCTCAATCCTATAGAAAATCTATGGTCTATTTTGGATAAGAAGATTGATAAAACCGGAGTGACTAATAAGGAAAATTATTTCACATCACTTCAAAAAACCTGGGATGAGATGGATGAAAAATATTTTCAAAGCCTCGTGGAAAGTATGCCAAGACGACTTCAGGCAGTAATCAAAGCAAAAGAAAGTCATACTAAATATTAAAATGTATTTTTTTTCGTTTTTTCAAATTTTCTCCACATTTTATTTATAAAAAATAAATATGGTCCCTTTTTTTTGTCCTAGTATTAAGTGAATTACTTTTCAAAAAAAATTCAATATGAATTAAAAACTAATATGAGAATAGGGCTACGAGCCTGAGATTCATTAAAATCTTTAATTCTATTAATTCTAATATATTGCGAAGAATATCACGTAATGTTGGCGTTTCGTCCCGGCTTCCAATACTGGACTCATCAGTAAGGTATTGCAATGGGAGCCTACCTTAGACGCCTGTTTTAGTTATTAAATCGAGATTCTATATATACAGATATACGCGTATCAAAGCACTTGCGAGAATCTTAGCGAATATCTATAGACCTCTGATGGCGGGTCGACGTAGTAATATGAATTAATTTAAACAAGATAAAGAAAAATCTGTTATAGATATTAAAATTTTGTTAATAACAAACTGTCTGAGCTAAATTATTTTAAGTTCTTTACATTTTTTGATAATTTTTTGAAATAAAAACTTGTAATATTATAGTGGTCTCTTTTTTCTGTCAGTCACTGTATATGTGTCTCCTTATTTTGAATTAACAAGTTAGAAAATCTTTTTGCTTATCAGAATATTTTATACAATTATTGATAAATAATAGTGAGTGGAATTAAATAATTTTATTTTACATTATTTAATGTATTATTTTATATTTTATTTAGTATATTTTGTACTTACATTAAAAGTATTTGTATTACATGTTGCTAGTGGTTGGAATTTATTCCGAAGAAATGTTATATGATTGGAGGCAAATCATGTAGATTTGTAAACTTCATCTCTACCATTACCTGATTTTGAAATACATTTCATTCTTTCTCTTCTGAAGGAAGACAGTAAATAATCAACTTTCTTCTTTATTTCTATCGTCTATCAAACAATATGTACAATGTGTTAAAATAAAGAAGAGGGGACATTTAAAAAATCAGATTATTTGGGGGGACTATATATAATTAGAACGTTATTTCTCACTTTGGATAAATATTGCGAAGAATATTACTACGTCGACCCGCCATCAGAGGTCTATCGATATTCGCAAATTCTCGCAAGTGCTGAGACACGCGTATATCTCTTTATATAGAATCTCGATTTAATAACTTACACCGGCGTCTAAGGTAGGCTTCCACTACAATACCTTACTGATGAGTCCAGTAGTGGAAGCCGGGACGAAACGCCAAACATTACGTGATATTCTTCGCAATATAGAATATTAGAATATATTATCAGATTTAGATTGACTCTTATTCGCCATTCTCAACGTATTAATTATTGTAAAATAAAGAAAGTTTAATTTATAGATTATAATATATATATATGTATATGTATATTACATATAGTAAATGCATTGTACATTGATTAGAGCAGATTAGAGTAAGTATGTATTAATTGTGATAATAATACATTCAGTGAGTTAAGTTACTCTGACTGTGACATAAATACATATATTAAAATAAGAATAGTCAATATTTTTTTAATATTTAAGAATATATTTTTAAAAATTTGAATTTTTATTACACACACACGCACGCGCGCACACACGCACGCGCACACACACACACACACACAAATGTATTTACGATGTAATGCTTTACCTGACAATTAAATTCTTTTGCCAATTCTTTCCAAGCAATACATTTTTTAAATTTACTTTAATAAAATGTATCTTTTGGATTCCACATAATAATTTACGGTTTTTATAAGACATTATTAGTTTTATTATCTCTTCTTCAATCCACTCCATAATATTTAGTCTTTTTTAAAAAAAACCCAATACAATAGTTTTCAACAACTTACAAACGTTAGTATAGAAAAGGTTATGGCAGAGAGAAACCTGAGAGATACGTGATTTGCACCATGGACGAATCCCGCACTAATCGTGCACGAATGGTCTTTGATACCAAGTCGAACGCGAATCGAATGTTCGATTCTCATTCGCTTTGACATACATCTACTGAATACAACCAACGAATGTTCGCATTCGCTGTTCGTTCGGTGTTCGTTCGCTAGGTGTATACGCGGCTTTACAAATTTCAGAAAGAATGTATTTTATGTCAATATTATTATTAGAATATAAAACTTTGTGTCACAATGTTCCTTTATCTTATGTTGTAATTTATTATGTGGCTAAACAAATTTTTATAGAAAACTAATAACTATAAGTTGTTAACTATAAACATTAAAAATAAACCAGTTTAAAATAATAAATAAAGGTATAATTTTTCTAAAAATTTAATAAAAATAAAATATAAAAAGTAAATACAAGAACTGGACCTCACACATTTATTTTTAATATATCTTTAGCACATTACATAAAAGTTATAGTATACAGAAAAAGGATTTTATACTTTATATAATTATTTCTATTGTGCTATAATTAATTACGTGATTTAAAACAGCAGTCGGGAGACGCCACGCCAAATTTATTATTTATTCGCCATATTATCTGTCTTATAATTAGTATATAACCTTCGGTTGGTTGGCAGCAGTCGGTCGTAAAAAGTTATTCAGTATGAAAGTATATATACAGTATGTATACATACACATTACATGTATGTACGCAAGCATATGTGTTTGAATATATATACTAAATAAATATAATTAATATGTCAAGTAAAAGAAACAAAATTTGGCGTGGCGTCTCCCGACTGCTGTTTTAAATCATGTAATTAATTATAGCATAATAGAAATAATTATATAAAGTATAAAATTCTTTTTCTGTATACTATAACTTTTATGTAATGTGCTAAAGATATATTAAAAATAAATGTGTGAGGTCCAGTTTTTGTATTTACTTTTTATATTTTATTTTTATTAAATTTT
>NW_017280223.1:128200-130404 GCF_001594065.2 Cyphomyrmex costatus | reverse complement strand
TATTTTAAACTGTTTAAACTAGATTTCTACGACTTATGTATATTGTTATTAATTAAATCTATCTTTTTAAATTATTTTAAACTTTTTAAACCAGACTTTTTAAATAATTTTTAGTTTTTTATTAGTTTCCAATTTTTTAGTTTTTTATTATTTTCTTATTTTTATTTTCTATTAATTAAAAAATTTTTCTTTTTATTAGTTTGTTAAGTTTTAGTTTTTTAGTTTGTTAAAAGTGTAACTCACTTTTGGCAGCAGTCGGGAGTTCTTTTTTTTTAAAACTAATTCTTGTAAAGTTTCCATTTTTGTGTCAAATTTTTTTATTTTTTGTTGTTTTAATAGTTATTTAAGTTTTATGTCATTATTCAGTTTTTAGTTTTTTTTAGGTTTTTTGTTTTAATTTTGTTTAGTTTTTTTATTTAGTTTTTTAGTTTTTAAATTTTTATATTTTTTAGTGTTTATATAGTTTCTTATAGTTTCTTGTTAATTTTTTAATTTTTTAAATTAGGTGATATTCTTTGCAATATATTAGAATAAATAAAAAAAAAAGAAAAAATTTAACGAATTGATTGGCTCGTAGCCCTGTTTCTCTCCATTAGTTTTAAATTTATTGAGCCGTATTACAACCTACATTTTTATTTTTTTATATTTTTTGTTTTTTTTTTTTAGTTGATATAGTTTCTTAGTTTTGTTGTTAATTTTTTTAGTTTTTAATATTTCAGTTTATTATTTTTTTTATTACCTTTGTCAATTTTTTTTTAGTTTATAATTTTATATCATTAACTTTTTAGTTTCTTATATTAGTTTTTATCAATTATATTTTTAACAATATCAATTAAAGAAAACTCTCGAAAATTTCAAATAACAAGAATAGTAAGGCTAATGAGAGCTATTCGCTGTTGTTAGTGCGATCATATATAAGATATGTTAAAGTGTGAAAAACAAATAAATAAAACATAAATTAAAGGCTATTAAGAGTCAAACGCAGTTAACAATGCGAAAAAAATTTTTTAATAATCTTACAAATTAACATTAAGATGCCCCGTCGAACGTTTCGGTCTGCAATTTAGACCATCTTCAGCGACGAAATAATAATAAATCACTACTCCATTTACTCCGAGTTAGAATGCAAGTATTCTTGTTGAACGACAAAATGTTCCTGTGCACCAACTAGAGGTAAAAATATCGAAGATAATGGATGTGGAGTTGTGTAATTAAATTCCGAAAAATCAGAAATATGTCTCTGTTGGTAGACAAAAACATTATTTCATAATTAAATTCACAATTTAATCATACTAGAAAGACTGACTGTAATAAATATGCGTCCGTATTCGACAGTAAAAGACGATACAATGAATATTTTTAAAGTGTGAATATTATATACTACGTAAGTAGTTCCCCCCCATTGCGCGTATATAATATTCACACTTTAACATATCTTATATATGATCGCATTAACAACAGCGAATAGCTCTCATTAGCCTTATTATTCTTGTTATTTGAAATTTTCGAGAGTTTTCTTTAAATTTGTTGAATATACGCTGGCTGCAAGAAGCGTTTGATACTTTCAAATTATTATTTAAATAAAGAACTTTGTGAAGAATATCACTACGTCGACTTGCCAACAGAGGTCTATAGTTAATCGTGTCATTTCTCGCAAGTGCTGAATTACATGATTATTTGTTTATATAGAACTTCTTTCTAATTGGCTCCGTGGCGTGTGAGAGAGCCCTTTGCGCATGAGTGAGTGTAGGACGCGTGTTTAACCGTTCCTGCGAATTTCGTGTTTTTAGTGAGTTTTTCCCGTGAGTTTTCGGTCGGGTGTTTATTTTCGTCCCTCGTGGACGCCCAGTTTAGTCTCTAAAGTCGGAAAAAGTACATTAACTCAGTAAATTTAGTGTTTTTTTGAGGCGAGGCGATATGGCCTCGTCTTCTGGGGGGGAGAAACGAACGCTTTGACCGCGCCGGGCGCCGGTTTCTCCCTTAAATCGCCTATTTTGCTCCCAGATTCTCTTTCTGCGAACAATTTCCTTTCTCCCACAACTCTTGAATCTTCAAATGGCTTCGACTCATCATCAAAACTCTTAATTGAAGCCATTTTCAAAGAAACAAGTGCTAATACCCCCTCCCCTTCCTCTATAACCAACGTTAGTGCTTGTTCCGTCATAGCGACAGAGGCAAACCTTTCTAGTTTGGATAATGCGGCT
>NW_017280223.1:120458-124887 GCF_001594065.2 Cyphomyrmex costatus | reverse complement strand
TAAATTTCCAGACTCCCCTCAAAACCTTCTCCCTGCCCTTAATCCCCCCTCCCCCAAAATCTGTCGCCTACTCCTGGCTTTTATGAAAGCCAACGAGTTATTCTTTTAAATTTTCCCCTCCTCCCTGTCCTTTGGCGCGCTGCTCGCTATAGAGCGGCAGCAGGCGCACGGTCATAGGTGGGGCCCCCCCCACTATCTCCCCCCCCCAATTATATCGATGCCATGCCTGGCAACCGCCAAGAACTATTCCCGTAGAACATCAATGGCCTAGTTACAATCAGTTGGTTGCCTGGCCAATAAAAGCAAGAAAAAGAAGAACTTCTTTCTAACATCTTTCCCAGGCGTCTAAGGTAGGCTCCCACTACGTTACCTTACTGATGAGTCTAGTAGTGGAAGCCGGAACGAAACGCCAACTCGTGATATTCTTCACAATTCTTATTTTTCTTAGATTTAAATTTATTTCTTCTTTAATATTATAATTTAAGAATTTAATTTGTCTTTCAACATATTATTAAGATCCAATGTTAGATGCTATAAGCATAAAAAATTGTGATATTACTACGGTAGTTAATTAGATTTGCGTTTTAAGTTCGACGGATGTTCGGCGCGCAATGGGGGGAACTACTTACGTAGTACATAATATTCACACTTTAACATATCTTATATATGATCGCACTAACAACAGCGAATAGCTCTCATTAGCCTTACTATTCTTGTTATTTGAAATTATATTTTTAATTTAATTTCATACTTTTAAAAGCTTTGTTTTTTAATTTTATTTAATTTTAATTTTTTTTAAGATTATGTCTTATTTTTAAAATTCTTTTATTTCATACTTTTTTAAAAGCTGTATGTGTGTACATTAGGGTGGCACTTAGGACCAAAATTTTTCTTGACGCCCCCCAAATCGACTCCAAAAAAATTAAAAAAAAATCACTGAATTTTTGCATATTTTTATCTTCACTCCTCATGGCCCCCCCAGAGTCCCGTAAATTAACATTGTTTTTACATAAGAAAAAAATTTTTTCAGTATTTCTACTGGCATTTTTAACGCAGTCGGTCTAAAAATCTACCAAGTGAGATATCTTTTCTTGGATGATTTCCGAGTGCAATGAGCCTAGTCCGAGCAAAAACGATCCATTTCCGGCCGAGTTATTCCACTTTGAACATTAATAATTTTTCACCCAAAAAATGAGAAGAACCTAAAATCTCTCAATAAAATACAATAGCTCTGTTAGAATGCATTCTAAAATTATGAACCATTGAATTTCGAATTCCTTATAGTTTTCCGATTAAAATGACCACCTTATAAATTAATAACGACAATTTTTAGCTGAGTAGTAGCATTTTTTATGAAGAAATTTTTTTTAGCTAAAATCTGGTAAAGGAAATAAATTTTTAGTTTATTCACTACAACTCGAAAAAAAAATCCGACGATATTACACCATAGACGAACGTTTTACCCACCTTTTTCCGGTTTGAATTGCCTACTTATTGACCTAGGAAAAAAAAATTCTGACATAGAAGAGGTCGTTCGATTTTTTTTTTCTCTTAAACGCATGAAATCTAGAAACAGTCATTTTAATTTATTTTTATCGTTTAAGGCTCGCATATTTCTTTAACTATAATAATTTTATTTTCTGTACCAGTTTTAAACTTTCTCATGATGTTCCGTAAAACGCGAGTTGTATAAATCCATTTCATAGCGTGTTCCAAAAGCTCATTTGCTTTCCCCATAAGAATAACGTGCATTTTCATAAAAATTGCAAAAGAATTAATTTTTTATCACACATTATTTTCATTGTATGAAAAATTTTTTACTCGTAAGAATTTCTGTAGTAATATTACTAATCGTAATATAACCTGTCTGTCAAGTGGACCCAAAATGGCGGATAGGAATATCTATATCTCTAGTTCCTTTTCAGGTTCAGTAACTCTTCGACGTTAAATATTGTTGGCAGCCGTGCGGAACCTGAAGCAGTTGTGGAAAGGGGCGTGGTTTAGCCGATCTGAGCACACCATGTAATCCTTCCACCATGCCCACACCGCGTTTCCTCTTTGTCTAATTCACCGGACACTTTTCGAGGGGATTTATGAATGGATCGCGCAGTCCATACTATATGTCGATACTCGCCAACTATAGATCTGCTCGTGTTGCACGAAATCCTGATTGCACTTAAGAAAGCGGAACAAAGTGCAAATAGGCACATACAATACGAACAGACTAGATGTTGACTGTAACTGTAAGTCACTAAACTTCCCTGCTTATTGGTTAATCAATTTAGTTTCTAGATTCATCCGACAGCCGATCATAGAACATACATACCACTAGGATTGATTTCTAACCTGTCAAATTGCAGGTTGATCAAAAATACTTCTTTATTATAGAAAAGAAAATCATTGCAATTATATACTTTAAACCAAGCTTGGTCAATAAGAAGTTGATATAAATATATATTGTAGTTACGGAGATCTCAGCTGACAACCGATCCGCTTTGGTGAAACGCATACTCCTCCTTTTTGTGCCAACCTTCAGTTGGCAGCAGTCGGTCGTAAAAAATACTTCAGATATTTATGATAATTTCTATCCAATAAAAAATTAATGCTTTTTTTCATCTTATTATAACTTTGTTTTTACAATAAGCGATATTTTCTTTATAGTGCGTACTCTTGAGAACATACAGTACTTGCCAAAGAGTACACATTTTTATTTTCTTATACTCAATTTCTTCATCTCTAGATAACTTTATTCAGGATATCTCCCAAAATACAATAAAGATATTTCCTGGATCAATTAAACTTAATATACCTCCCAGGTCAAGAACAAATTGAGCTATATTAGTTGTTAGAAATATATATAAATTTATTATAATAATAACACCGGTATATACGGAAAGTTTCGACTTCACAGAGTCCTCAACAGCCGCAACCGAATTCTTAAAAATTAATTTAGTATATTGCGAAGAATATCACAAGTTGGCGTTTCGTCCCGTCTTCCACTACTGGACTCATCAGTAAGGTAACGTAGTGGCGTACCTTAGACGCCGGTGTAAGTTATTAAATGGAGATTCTATATACAGCGATATATGTGTATTTCAGCACTTGCGAGAATTTTGCGAATATCGATAGACATCTGATGGTGAGTCGACGTAGTAATATTCTTCGCAATATTTAAGTAATATACATGTTCACTCTTCCCCCTAATTACCCGTACTAAGTCCCTCCCCCAAATTGCGCGCCGAACTACAATCGGTCTTAAAACGCAACTCTAATAATTTGAAAATAACGTCCCCTTAATTATTTTTCCCACGCATTGTTAGACCAACGTACAACACATTAAATTAAATTAATATCCGCTCAAATAAATTTCCAAATTAAACTTAATATACCGCCCAGGTCAAGAACAAATTGAGCTATACTAGTTGTTAGAAATATACAGGGTGGGCCATTTTAATCTCCCCACCTGAATTTCTCGTAATCTAAGCCATATAGAGAAAAATGGTCCAGACAAAAGTAGAAGGGGACAGAGGGAGTCACCTAATGGTACAATTCGCGCAATTAATGCCTTCCAACTCTGTTTTGGCATTACGTGTTACCTTCTCGGTTATTTTCATGTTAATGGCTGTAATAGACGGACCAGCCAGCAGAATTGCGCGAATTTCTCCAACCTCTATAGCATGGTGTAATAAGAAAGGTGAAACGTTCCAAAGTTGCGCAGTAGCAAAACAAAACAGCCAATCACTGCTGGAGCGATTTTGCATAATTATATGCGTCGTATACGTGTGATCACGTGTGATCTATGAGGCTGTGTTGGTCTATATATGTGTAGTGAATATTGTTGTGTAGTGAATAATTGTTACTTTTATATTGATTAAAAATGTAATAAAAATACTCAAATTATATCTGTTGCTAGTGGCTTACTAATCTTGTTTATTACTTTGGTTATTTGAATCATCGATGTCGGTAGAGTTATTATTTGAAGGGCCCTCGAGCGCGTGCAAAAGCGAGGAAAACTTTGCTCCAAGTTCTAGGTTTTAACAATCATTTTTCCCGTAATCCTTTTTTAAGAGAATATTTATTACTATTATACAGCTACCGAAAAAGTGAGTTTGGAGTGATTCTGTAGCTAGGAAATAAAAATAAAGATACAAATCTTGAATTGTACGTCAGGTTAGGGAACCTGTCATTTTACACGTGCCTCTGGATTTATTTTTATTATTTCCTAGCTACAAAATGACACCAAGCTCACTCATTCGCCACCTCTAATATTAATACATATTCCCTTAAAAATAGATTTGGAATTAAAATAGATTTGGAATTATGCATTTTCGCTCCACACCGGATTGGTAGATACAGCGGGTCACGTGAATATCACGTGATTAGTCCCTCCCCCATCGGCGCAACGTTTCACCTTTCTTATTACACCATG
>NW_017280223.1:109322-120423 GCF_001594065.2 Cyphomyrmex costatus | reverse complement strand
ATTTTTTTTCTTTTGCAGAAGGAAGCAAACAAGGAAAAATTTTCAACGACTTGAATCTTTTAAGACTTTGACGAAAGAGGTTAATTGTAATGAACGGGTATCCTTTACATAGTATAATTCAAATAATATATATATTAAGAATAATAAACAATTTTAATCACTAATTTCTAGATTACAATATTTAAAATTAATATTTAATCCAATAGCCATCCTTTTCAATCACTCGTTGCAAACGACTGTTCGTGGAGTTCACCAGATTGTGGAAAATTTGTGACCTCTCCCGAAGACTGTTCCAAGTTGCATATACATAATCGCTAATGGCCCATACATTTTCGAGTGGATTGTCTTCGGGAGAGGCCACAAATTTTTCACAATCTGGTGAACTCTATAAACAGTTGTTTGCAATGTGTGATTGAAACGAATAGCTATTGGATTGAATATTAAATGTAAATATTGTAATCTTTAATTGTAAATATTGTAATGTAGAAACTAGTAATTAAAATTGTTTATTGTTGTTAATATTATATACATATTGTTGTAGAAACTAGTAATTAAAATTGTTTATTATTGTTAATATTATATACATATTGTTTGGATTCTGTCATATGTAAAGGATACCTTGTTCTCTTCAGCCAAAATCTTAAAAGACTCAAATTATTCTTGTTGAAAATTTCTTCTTGTTTGTTTCCATTTGTAAAAGAAGAAAAATGCACAATGATATTTTTCCTTAATCTTATATAGAAATTTAAATAAATATAAAAAGACAAAATGCAAATGATAAATATTGTAATAAACTGATCTGATAAAATTATGAGCCGTAAATAATTAAAAATTTGTTTACATTAAAAATGCACAAAGATTTTTTTCCATAATTTTTTATAGAGTTTTAAATAAATACAAAAAGGAAGAATAGCAACTTATCTGATAAATTATGTGTCGTATAAATAATTGAAAATTTGGTTATGAAATATATTTTCAAACGAAATTTACGACTGTCAACAGTGTCAATAAAACTTTAATCACACACATTCGAGGTGTCACGAACACGGGCTATAGAGGTTGAAGAAATTCGCGCAATTTCGCCGGCTGATTACGATTTGTCTACTATAGCCATGAATATGAAAACGACCGAGAAAGTAAACGCGATGCTTCAACAGTGAATGTGACGTCATAGGGTTGGAAGGCATTAATTGCGCGAACTGTACCAAGGACCTTGACCTTGAACTCGATTTTCAAGGTTATTTCAAGATTAAAGTGATTTTTTTAAATGGGAACACCGATTTTTGACCCCGGATTTGAAAAAAACGGGAAATTTTACGTTCAAAATGATATGTTTATCAAGGTCATGGCAAGGTCGAATGAAGGTCAAGTTTGCGAATTTTGATTTCCTAATTGAATATACCGGAACCAGACAAATGTTAAAGGGAGCCGAGGGGGTCACCTATCTGTACTCTGATCTTGACCTTGAACTCGATTTTCAAGGTTATTTCAAGGTCATAGTGATTTTTCGAAATGGGAATCACTATTTTCGAGGGTTTCTTTAACTGTATTAACCTTACTTTTAGCGCTACCCAGAAACAACGACGAGGACGTAGTAAGTACTGTTTCCTTTGGGGTGCTGGATAAATATTTAAAACAATTCATATTTATAACATTTTTCTGTATGTACACGGGCATGTACACGCTTTAGAGCGAACTAAATTGAGTTCTCAAAAAGATTTCGATCATTTCCCGATTTTTGCAGTCAAAATATTAATTTCTGAAGCGCCGAATATTCGCTATCGCGATAGCTAGCCGCGCGAAGAGTGGGGAATGGGGATGGTTGGCAAGCGCTCCGCTGCCCGCGCCGCGCACACCGCCGCTAGCCCCCAAACGTCCGCTTCCCGCGGCCCGCGCACCCATCGCGGCGTTCTGTAGGCGTAGTACACTCAATGGTGTGGTAGGCTGGACGAACGCGCGTATTTGCCAATCTTTAAAAATTAATATCTCGTTAACTATTGCTGCAATCCCAAAATGGTACAGGACTTTTCGACTCAGTATAGTCTGTTCTACCCACCCATGAAATATTATGCGGTTATTCTCAGCCACCCTGTATAAATTTATTATAATAATAACACCGGTATATACGGAAAGTTTCGACTTCACAGAGTCCTCAACAGCTGCAACCGAATTCTTAAAAATTAATTTAGTATATTGCGAAGAATATTACAAGTTGGCGTTTCGTCTAATGCGTGGGAAAAATAATTAAGGGGAAGTTATTTTCAAATTATTAGAGTTGCGTTTTAAGACCGATTGTAGTTCGGCGCGCAATTTAGGGGGGGGGACTTAGAGCGGGTAAGTTAGGAGGGAGAGTGAACATCGTATATTACTTAAATATTGCGAAGAATATTACTATGTCGACTCGCCATCAGATGTCTATCGATATTCGCGAAGTTCTCGCAAGTGCTGAAATACACATATATCGCTTTATATAGAATCTCGATTTAATAACTTACACCGGCGTCTAAGGTAGGCTTCCACTACGTTACCTTACTGATGAGTCTAGTAGTAGAAGCCGGGACGAAACGCCAACTTGTGATATTCTTCGCAATATAATAAATTAATTTTTAAGAATTTGGTTGCGGCTGTTGAGGACTCTGTGAAGTCGAAACTTTCCGTATTTACCGATGTTACTAATATAATAAATTTATATATACTAACAACTAGAATAGCTCAATTTGTTCTTGACCTGGGAGGTATATTAAGTTTAATTTGGAAATTTATTTGAGTGGATATTAATTTAATTCCTGGATTAAATTATCCGCAATTTATCTAGAAGTGAAGAAATTGGGCATTAGTAAAATTAATCCTTTATAAAAATGAATGTGTTAAATCAATACTTAACAAACTTTTAATTCAAATTATAATAGTTTAAACAGGCATTTTACTTAGATTCTTATACAGTTATACAGCATAAAATAAAAAATGCGTACTCTTGGGCAGTCTTATCTTACGTATACAAATTTTAAAATATTCTAAGATTTCTCATTGTTATAATTTCTGATGACATTTTACAAACAGTTTACGAAATTTTTTGTGAGTGATGAATACAACGCATTGCGGCTTTATCTTATATTGGTGTCACGATAGTCAATAACGGGGATTTTTATTAAGATGCTGTCTCTCTCTCTTTCTTTCTCTTTCCTAGCTTCTATTACCGCTTGCATTTAAGTTTCCTGTACAATCCTATATACAAGATACCGTAGGTGCTCAAATATGATTAGAAATAACTTCGCTAAGTGTCGCGTACACCCAGAGTGATAACTCTGCCATTTGATATTGGCTTATCTGACGATCGCTTTCCTGCGCGGGAGAAGTTCTCCTATATGTAACATATACCATACTTTCAAGTGATTCACAAGTCTATCTGAGAACTTTTATCGCGGGAAATTGCAGAACGCAGATGCATTTGAACGGCGAAACGCACGTTTCGTAACAATGGGCCGGTCACGCACAGCCCATTGTTACAGCCTCGCCGAAATTAATTTAATTATTGTGCCTTAACGCTCGATGCCCGATGATGATTACCGTTAATTTAACTGGCGCGTATTTCAGCAAAAACCACGGAGCTAGGAATACATGCGGCTTTACTGAATGTGTATAATTACGCCATTGTGTTCGCTTCCACGTGTGTATAGCGAATGAATTATGGCTTTTAATTAGGCGATGCTGTCGTCTTCTAACCGCTGGTTAAACGTTGTCTTATTGTGTGCGTGAAAATTAAATGTTAATTTATTTAACATATGTGAAATACCGTTAAATTATTTTATGTTTGTAATTTTTACCTTTATTTCGACGTAATTAAAAGAAGTTTGATAAAAGTAAATTTGTAAAATTTACAGGAAAAGAACAATTCTACTGAAGTATCTAAAACTTTAGCTATATAAAAATAGATTTGAAAATAATATATATTAATAATAAATAAATGATATATTAATTAATTTATTATTAATATATTAATAATAAATAAAAATACACTACTCAACAAAATTAAAGGATCACTTGTTCCACCCTGCAAAAATAGGCAAACTTTGAGATAGAATAACTTCATCAAAAATCATCGTATCGAGATATTTAAAAAAGCATTTTAAAGCTTGAAATCTCTACTTTTCAGACCAGTATTCCAAAAATGGTCTTACTGATATTTCGTAAAGTTACATAAACATTAATAGAAGTGCGTCAAACCTGAAAATTTTATACGAAATTTGAGGAGTTCCACGAAGCCAGGTAAAAATTGTGCACAAATATGGTTTACAGCTTTCGAAAGAGTGAATCTTTACCTTCAATTTATTTTTTTGTTGAGCTCTGTACGATTTTTTTTCACCGAATTATTCAACGTTGAAGTAAAAAGTCAATTTTTAACTAAATGTTAAATAACTCGGTGAAAAAAAAATCGTACAGAACTCAACAAAAAAATAAATTGAAGGTAAAGATTCTCTCTTTCGAAACCGCATTTGTGCACAATTTTTACTTGACTCCGTGGAACTTGTCTTTTGTAAAAAATTTTTAGGTTTAACACACTTTTATTTACGATTGTGCAACTTCACGAAATATCAGTAAGACCGTTTCTTGAAGTACAGTTCTGAAAAGTAGAGATTTCAAGCTTTAAAATGCTTTTTTAAACATCTCGATACGATGATTTTTGACGAAATTATTCTATCTCAAAGTTTGCCTATTTACAGGGTGGAACAAGTGATCCTTTAATTTTGTTGAGTAGTGTATATTTAGAAATAATATATATTAATAATAAATAATTTTGTTGGAGAGAGAATACATTAAAATAATTATGTGGGACACTTAAGCAAAATAAGCAAATGTTGCAAAAAGTTTTAATATTTTAGCAACCATCTTGAACATTATTTATAATTTATTAATTTTAATAGTTTCATCAAATTATTTTTAGATCTGTATCTAGCTAAATTTGTAGAGAGGTACTTTAGAGAAACTGTTCTTTTCGTATAGCAATTTCAGACTTTTGCTGATTGTATTTGTGCAGGAATAAAGACTTCGCTACAGTTACCAACTATTAGATTATCAAGATGATTTAAGGTGTTGTCTTGTTGTGTCTCGCATAACATGATATTATGTCTTGATATTTTTATGATATTACTTTATTTGAATACATGGTCTATAACTGGATTTATCTCTATCTGACATTAAGAGATATGATATAAGTTGACACATTATTATTAAATAATTAGATATTATTATATTATACCGAAAGGCACACTTTCGCGTATAATATTATATTGTAGTATAATAAATATAAAGAAGGTAAAGAGCCAAGGCATTCAACGAACAAGTTTAATTATAAAACAATCATATTAATATACAAATAACTAAAACAAACGTTTCGACTCCAATCAGGTAATTTTTTCAATGTTACATAAAATATATAAAGTATTATAAATTAGAATTTATTGCATACAATCTTGATTGAGTAAATCAAGTAATACAATCTTGATTGAGTAAAATCTTTTTAATACTATGTAAGTTTCTAGTTAATCTTGATGTTATAAGCATAATTTATAATAGAAAAAAACCAAAAAATTTAACTGTATCTTAGATGTTTTAGAAAACATGAAGTATAAAATATTATATAAAAAGTTTTTTACCTTGTCAATTATAAAAAAAAAAAGATGTAACTTGTCCAATAATAAGAATTCATTGCCACAATGTAATACATATTATAATAAATACATGTTATAATAAAAATTAATTAAAATAATTTACAGCGACGTTTCTAAAAATCTAGAATCTTATTGATGACAGATAAAGTAATAATCAAAGGAAGAGACGTGCCAAATCGAGTCTTGAACACTGGATGTTGATGTGTGTATAAATTTGATTTATTGTGAATGTACAAATTTTCTTACGTTTCGATCCACAGTTTGGATCCTTTTCAAAGAACTTCTATTACATTATAAGCATTGTGCTACCTGGAACACTATATGATTAGAATTAATATATTGAGTAATGTCGGCTTGTATAAAATTGTTGTCAAATAAAATAAAGTAGGAAACAAGATCAGTCAAATTATAAAATGGAAAATAAGAAATATAAAGTAAAATATTAAGATTACTAGAAAGAATGAATATATCTTAAGAAAAACGTTATGATAAAGTAACATTAAATGTGAATATTATGACTGATGATAAAAATGATTATAAATATAAAAGTATAACTAATAAATACAATAATGTATGAGATGTGTGTGTGAGACTGCATAAATGTTATTATATATATAGTATAAAAGTGAGTTCATGAAATTGTTGTAAAAGTCAATTAATAATTGATGAATTAGCTATGATTATAAGATGCTTGAATATTTATGCAAAAACACTTACATGTTATAATTTAGAAGTAACGGATTGTATCGTTCTGGTCGAATGTTCATGTGCTAATGTGACATTTAACAATCGTTGTTATAGAAAATTAAAAACATTAAAAATATGGAAATCAAAAATGAGAAAGTAAACAATCATATGTTTTGTCAAGGAGTTCTGTGTCAGTTTGTAAATTTAAACTATTTTTTTGTTGACGAATAAAAATCATCTCCGAAATGAGTCTTTTATTTAAAGAGACTTCTTTGTCTAGAATTTTAATATTGTCCCAGTTAAAATCATGAGAAAATTGTAATCTATGATTGGTAATGACAGAATTTTGTTGTGTGTTGCGGTTTATATGATTTCTGTGTTCGGATATTCTAGTTTTGAGTGTTCTACTAGTTTGTCCAACATATGATGCATCACAATCTTTGCATGAAATTTTATAAACTATATCAGTATGTAGCATGGTGTGTAATTTGTCTTTTTGTGCTTTGATTATATTACTGAGGTTGTTGATACTTTTATAAGCTACTCTAAATGTTGGACAATCTTTAAAATAATTTTTAATAGTATTAGATAAGTCTGATATATATGGTATAGTGAAATAATTAATTTTCATTTTATTATTATTGTTGTCATCATTGTTAGTACCAGAAGTAATTCTGTGGTATAAATCAAGTTTTTTATGTATTCTTTTATTGATTGTGTTAAAAATAAGTTTTAATGGATAACCATTATTTAGTAAAATTTTGATGATTTTATCAAGGTTTGATTGGTGAAAACATGGGTGTGATAAATGTAAAACTCGATCTGTTAAACTAATGATAACACCAATCTTATGTGAGATATGATGTTGAGATAAATAACTAAGGTATCTACCTGAGGATGTAGGTTTCTGGTACCAATCATAAATTAATTGATTATTCTCTTTTATCATAGTGATGTCTAGAAAGTTTAGTTTGTTATTGCCAACTTCTAAAGTAAAATTAAGTCTGGGGTGATAGTTGTTGAATTCATTCAGTATATGATTTATATTATTCTCATTGGTGGCCAATGCAATGTCATCTACATATCTTATGTAAAAGGATGGTTGAGAAGTGAGATTATTTAAGCATTTATATTCCAAATCCTGAAGAACTATGTCTGATATTATAGGAGATAGTGGAGAGCCCATTGGGACTCCGAAGATTTGTTTATAGATTTTGTCATTAAATATAAAAAAGGCTGAATTAAGAATTAATTTAAGTGCTATTATGAATTCTTTCTTAGGTAAAATGGTGTGATTTTGTATATAATTCCATCTGTTATCGATGCCAGTGATAATAAGTTCTGTAGGTGTGTTAGTGTATAAAGATATGACATCCAATGAGAATAACTGATCACATGGATGTAATGTTAATTTATTAATATTTTTAGTTAAGTGAAAACTATTGATGGTTGAATACTGACTTTTCGGAAGACTTTTATGAAGAACGTTATGTAAAAAAGTAGATAAATTATGAAGTGGACTGCCAATAGATGATATGATGATGCGGAGAGGATGATTAATTTTATGTATTTTGGGAATGCCATAAGCACGTGGTAAGGTTGGATTGGATGTGTTGATTCTTTTATAAATAGAATCATTTATGTATTTTTTTGTTTTCCATCTTTTTAATATTGTTTTGAGGCTGGATATAACTTTGCTTACCGGATTGTATGCGAGTAAAAGATAAGTATTGTGATCTTTGAGAATGTCTTCCATTTTTATTATATAATCATCTTTACTCATGGCAACAGTGCTGTTACCTTTGTCTGCACGAGTATAAATGATATTAGTGTGCTTTTTAATGAAATGTTGTGTTGTGTAGTACAATTTAGAAATCATTTTGGTATGAGGATTTTTATTGTTGAAATTTAAATGACTGACATTCTGAATTAATGTATTTTTCAATTCAGTAAAGTTAACATTTTTAAATTTACGAACATTGTTTTCGAAACTCTTGATAATATTAATGGTTATTTCTTTAAAATTTTGAATGGGTAAGCTAAATTTTTCTCCAAGTTGAAGTATAGATTGAACGTCATTCGGTATGATGTATTGTGTTAAGTTTATAAACCAATTTTTGTTAATATGTTTTATATCAAACTTGATATGTTGGTAATTTGATGGATCAATTTGTATGTTATAAGATTGATTTCTCAAATTATTAATAGTGTCATTAGTATTGTCTGTATTGAATGTATTAGGTTGACAATAATAATTGATTTTGTTAATGTTGTTAATATAGTGTCGTGTATGTTTGGAAATCAACCATGTATATTTATTATTAAATTTGTGTTTTTGTGAATAATAAAATTTATTTAAAATATGATCTTGTGTAAGAAAAAATTTATTGTAAATATTAAAAGGAATTCTATTAGTTATATTTTTGTATGTATCTATGATTTTAATTTTAGTAATGTGTTTTTTATATAGTGCATCGCTGATTTCCAGATTACAAAGAGTTCTGATACAATTAGTAATCTTGTATTTCGCCTTAAATTTATATTTGTTTTTATGAAAATGGATCTTGAACAAATTGTTGTTGTTTAAATGTGTTGGAAATGTAGAGTTTTTTAAGCATTTCTTTAAGAATTCTAATCGTAATGAAATTTTAATGATGTCTTTGTTAAGAGTGATCCATTTTTTTAACAATATGACGATATGAAAACCAAATGAAATTTTAATATAATTGAAAAATGATCTACTTATGTGATCATGATGATGATAATGATAATGATAATTTAAGCGCATTTTTCAGGCCGCGCAATATAAATATAAAAATTGTTGGTACCAAGTGACGTCGATAAAGATAAAGTAATGTCGGTGGTAGAAAATGTCAAGACAGGAAAAAGAAGAAACAGAAAGAAAACAATTTAAGACGTGGAAAGGGAATGTACGAAATATATCATGTTGGTGTACATTTCGGGCAATTACTCTGTATCGTTTTGTCTGTTTATACCATATGTCTGTTTCTTAATATGAATCATCTCAAATTTTAATCTTTTTTTGTATAAAGGTTCTATATCTAAGATTTCAACGTTATTCCATTTAAAGTTATGGTTCAATTCAATTCTGTGATTAGTTATTAAAGATGGGGATTTTGAACCTTTATTAATATCTAAACATGCTCATGCAATCTAATTTTTAATTATCTCTTAGTTTGCCTAACATAACTAGCATCACAATTCTCATATGATATTTTGTATACTACGTTTTGGGTAAATATCTAGAAAAGGAGAGCCACCCCCGACGACCTTAACATATGTTGTCAAAGTCATGACTCTGAGTAACCTTCCACAGGTTTTAGGTGGCGATCGCTGTCCGTTAAAAAGTTATGATCTATGCGAAGCGAGAGCTACCTCACACCAACTAAATGGGTAGGGTTAGGTTATTTTTAACAGTATTGGAGCCCCTCCGCAGGAAGGGGGGCGGAACCTACTGCATCCACGTATACACTTTATAACATAAAGCAACGTGGAAGTTGCGAGCTTCTTAGCACAGAAAGAGGTTGGGTTAGAGTCGCTTCGTGTGAATGCAGTAGGTTCCGCCCCTCCTGCGGGGCGGGGGGGGAGGCTCCACTGTTGTTAAAAATAACTTAACCCAACCCATTTAGTGGTGTGAGGTAGCTCTCGTTTCGCGTGGAAAGTCGAAATCCACGTGAAACGGTACAAAGAAGTGCATGCACATGCGATCACAGCATGAAGTGGGATAAGAATCGCTTCGCTTGGAAGTCGCACTGTATAATAGAAATAAAACGTAATTTTTCAAACTTTTTTTTATCATAACATAGGAGCCCGGATTTTCCGCCAACGGACGTACCAATTCGAGTCGATCGTAGCACGTTCCTATCCCCACTACCACTCGTCAGGCCCGAAGCCGTTGCTTGAAGCATCGATAGGAGAATGCGGCGGTGGGACAATTAACAAGACAATAAAAGCATCTTCTCCAAGGTCTTGCAAAAACAAAATTCTTTCAAACAGGTCTTAAAATTTTTCAAGTACGCGCTTATTACTTCTTGCGACGTAGAACGCAGCTTTTCTCAGTATAAAAATATATTAAGCGAAAAACGAAGAGTCTTCAATTACAACAATTTAAAAATGTACCTTATTGTGTGTTACTTTTATAAATAAAGAAAGTTATTACAAAATGTCGAATCAGGAGACGCGGTAGCGTCTCCGGCCATGTTCAAAAAAAATGTGAACGCTACAAGTCTCTTATCCCGAGCCACCAAAGTCCATTTTTGGGAGGTGCATAACTATTAAAATATAAAAAATTTTGAATCGAACGTCATATGTCCTGAAAGGCGGCATCGCCACGAGTAATTTGAGCCAAAAAAATTTTAAATCGGTCAAGCCGTTCTGGAGATATAAGCGGTCAAAAAGTGGTGATTTTAATGAAAAATTAAGAAACGTCTCCTTCTCCTCCTCCTCCATCTTCTTCTCTGTCCGCATTTTTAAACTTTTCAACATCCTCTCTCACCTTTCACTCGCACCTCCACCATCTTTGGCCCACCGGACCTCCTCCACTCGCCCCTCCCCCTCCCCCCACCAACACCCCCCGCCACCCCTCTCTTCCCCTGTAATTCACTCTTTTTCGTTATTACAACTTTTTGACTTCCTCTCTCACCTTTCACTCGCACCTTCACCATCATCGGCCCACCGGACCTCCACCACTTGCCTCCCCCCCTCCACCACCAACAACCCCCGCC
>NW_017280223.1:86456-103019 GCF_001594065.2 Cyphomyrmex costatus | reverse complement strand
ATTGGGTTTTTCATTTTGTGATGAGGTAATCGTTTTAATTTTGATAGGTTCAATTTTTGTAGTTTTCATTTACTTTTCGTGGTACATAACATAGAAAATAACATAATGTATGTGCACTTTGAACTGGCACATTTAGTAATATATCAGTTACTTTTCGTGGTCATATATTATATTAGATAATATCCTTTACAGTATTAAAGTTTAAATTATTATGTTACATTATTAGATAATCATTTTATAAAGTTATTTTGAAAGTATTCAAATTAATGGGGAAAATCTGAAAATAACGGTTTAACGTATTTGCTATATTTAGTATTTTTCTCGCTTGTATTCTGTTCCTTGTTTCGAGTAACACCGTTACCACACCACCGCTCCCCATTGATACTACACCGAGCGTTGCAATCTTAAGCGACGTGAAAGTGGGGAGAGCTAGCTACGATTAATGCGATCTTAGAACTTTAATCCGGGCTCTAATCATAACTTTTTAAACAGCGACCGCCACTTAAAACCTGCGGGAGGTTACTTAGGGTCATGACCTTGACAACATATGACAAGGTCGTCGGGGGTGGCTTCCCTTTTCTAGATATTTACCAAAAAATAAAATGTAGAGGTTATCCATTATGTAAGAAAATGTTGATGGCATCTACGAGGGCAAGTCAATAAGTTTTTAGAAAAACAAAGTAAAACACATTTTTTTGATCGACTAATTTTTATTTCTTAACATAGTCTCCTTTCAACTCGATACTTGATCCAATGATTCTACAACTTTTTCGAGCTGTACAAATAATATGATTTGTCCAACCTTTCAAAATAAGCCTCTATTTCGGCGATGAGCTGCTCTCTGGTGGTGAATCTCTTTCCTCCGAACCATTTCTTCAGGTTTGGAAACAGGAAATAGTCGCAGGAGGCTAAATCTAGCCATCGGTGCCGGGCACGTGTGAACCCGTGCATTATCTTGATGGAAGAACAACTTTTTCTTCGCCAAATGAAAATGTTTTTTCTTTAAAATGTTAAAGCGGTCCAATAGGGCTGCGTAGTAATCGCCATTGATCATTTTCTTCGACGGAAGGTAATCGATATTATACCGCGTGCATCCCAAAAAACTGTGGCCATCACCTTTCCGGCCAACTTCACCGTCTTCGCTTTCTTAGGAGCTAGTTCACCCGGTAAAGCCCATTGTTTTGACTGTTCCTTCGCCTCGGGTGTGAAGTAATGGATCCATGTTTCGTTCATAGTAATGAATCGACGCAGAAATTCATCTAGATTACGTTGAAACATCTCCAAATATTGTTTTAAAATCGTTACACGTGCTTATGGTACACAGTGAGCAAACGCGGCACCCATCTTGCCGATATAGCTTCTTCATACCTAATTGTTCGTGCAAAATTGAAATCGCTGTGCCATGTGATATGCCTGTGGCCTCAACAAACTCGCGCACTTTCATTCGTCGATCAGTTAAAACAATATCGTGGATTTTATCGATGATTTCTGGCGTAGCAGCCTCAATTGGACGTCCCGAATGAGATGCATCACATGTGGATGTACGACCAAGTTTAAATTCATTCACCTAATTGTATGCAGTCGCAAACGCTGGTGCAGTTCTGGCCAAGCCTACCTCGTTGACGAGGACCTGGGCTAATAATATATAGAAGAAGATAGATGGTGCAGATGTGCTATGAACATCCAACTCAGCTTTGATTTTTTTCGGTGTTAATCCTATATGTAGATGTTTGATCACTGAACGAAACTCGTTTTTTTCCATTTTGCAAAAAATACAAAAGTTGTTCGCTTTACTCGTCTACAGAAATGAAACCTCTAAATGAATTTCGCTCAAAATTTGACAGTAATCAGCTAAAAGATGTTAGTTGTCAAAAAGTAATGTGACATGACATTACGAGTGCCCTCTGACAGATTTTCTAAAAACTTATTGACTTGCCCTCGTATTAAATTGTTTTGTTGGAATGTTGGATGACACAAACGGAATATCCTATCGACAACACCTCTTTTATGACACACAGGATGGTGTGAATGAAAATTGAGGAATCTACCAGAAAAAGTGGCTTTGCGATAACCATATCAAACTACTCTCTTTAACAATATTATATTGTATTTATTTAATGATAATATGTCAAAATTGACTATAGTGATTGTATCACTAAATGTATCTGTAAAGATGTTTATATGATGTGAGCAAAAAACGTGATCAAAATATAGTGATGTAATATACAAAATATCCCGTTTTAACTTAGAAAACAAAATATCTAAAAAACAATGCATTAAAAAATGTTTCAAATAAAAGTTATAGAACATGAAGAGGAGTTACTCTAAATTTTGCATCTAATAAGGCTCAAGTTGTATTGCAAAATATAATCTTGAACGCTATTTTACGCCTGTTTGAGGCTTACGGAAAATTACCATAAACAAAATTTTCTTTTTTTTCGAATATGAATGTTTAATAAAACATATAAGCGTATCTGTTTAAAAGATTCAACTGCAACTTTATTGGACTCAAAGTGACCTCTAGGCTCAAAATTTGAGTAATTCATTTGATGTAGCTCTCTTCAAATCCTACAAGTTTTACGTAAAACATTCTTGTGTAAATATAATACATTGTTTTCGAGATATTTTGTTATCTGAATATTATACAATGGGACACCTGTATATAATAGCGATTTTTTTAAGTAATGCATATATCTTGCTAGTTTTATATTCATACATGAATACAAATATTATTAAATTAAAAAGAGTGTATAAGAATTAATTAGGGAAATATTCAATTAGTTTCGAATAAATTAAAGTATCAGTTAAAATTATACAATAATACTAATTGAAACTACTTCATTTTTGTGATATGGAAGAATAATCGCTTCTAACACATGTTTTATCTTGTGGAAAAGGGTTATCATAATGTTTCATAATACACTGCCGGAAATTGAAATCCCAACACCATGAAGAAGTTGTGCTAGATAAATGAAAGTTACACAGAATGTTTGTTTACATCAGTTATTATATTGATATCTATTACTCACTCGCGCGCACACACACACACACACACACACAAGGTTACAATTCGCAGGATACGAGTATAGCATTACGACGAATGCGGAATAAAATTTTCCATTAGACACGTGTGGAGCTATTCATAAGCGTTATCATTATGAAAGGCTATGATAACGTGTGATAAAATTATACAGAATGCTTCGAAGACGACAACGAACTGTAATATCGACAATTAACCCATTTTGAACGAAGCCGTATAATAGGCCTTCGGGAGGAATTATCATTTCATGATATTGCGGCAAGAATGGATCTACCGTGTACAATTGTTGGCAGCAATGGTCCCAGGAAAGCACTGCTACCAGGAGACCGGGGTCCGGAGTCTCCCGATCAACTAAATTCATCTAACATAACTCCTTCTTGATATTGGGATTTCAATTTCCGGCAGTGTGTTTTTAAAAATTGTTTATATTTTAAATTTATAAGGATTGAAAAAAATAACTTAAACTTCTTAACATTTTATAAAACTTTTTTTAAAAAGAAAGAAATATTAAATCATAATGTGGTAGAAGCTATTTCAATATAATTTTTTATACCACAAAAATATAATAAAATTTTAGAAACCTTAAACTATTTTAAATTTTAAATATGTAAGGAATTTTAAATCAGAGTTCTTAACATATTTTTGAAAAGTATTTTAATTTGTATAAATAATCTGAGAAATTTTCTAAACAGTTATAAAATTTATATACACTCAGAGAAATCGTTTCGTACGCGTACAATCAAAATTTTGTTAATATGTGGTTAACAAAAATTTTCTTGCTTTTTTCTTTAATAATTGTGATATTCTAATCAAAATTTAGTTGGGATAATACTTTTAAATAAAATAATAAGAAAATTTTTGTTAATCACGTATCAATAAAATTTTTCTCTGAGTAAAGTTTTAAAAAAATTATATAAAAAATTCTGAGAATGTTTTACTAGAGACGCTAATGAAATATGTTAAAAAATAAATTTTTTGAAAAGTTTAATTATATTCTAAAACCATTGAATGGTATTCTTTCAGTAATAACAAATTATCTTATCTTCTTTTTTATTTAAGATTGGTGACAGAGGATGGGAGATCCACCATATTAAAGTGACTAGAGTTCCCGGTTATGGTTTTGGAATAGCTGTGTCAGGAGGTTGTGATAATCCTCATTTTACTAATGGCGATCCAGCGATTGCAATCTCCGATGTGCTTAAAAATGGCCCAGCTGAAGGAAAATTACAGTAAGTTTACCACAACAAATGACAATAAATTCTTTTTTAATGCATTTTGCATAGTTTAATGTACATAGAAGAATTGTTTCTTTTTTCACCACAAAAATTTCTTACAATCATTTATTTATAATATCTTTTAATATTATTGTACAATATTATTGAGTACAAATTAGTTCGGTTTGTTTCCCAAAATTGGATCGCCTTCAAAGACGAGTCATTTTTTCGAAATGGAATTCAAAGATTGCCTGAGAGATAGGAAAAAGTAGTAACCAGCGATGGACAATACTTTAATTAATATGTTCATTCATTTTATTTTAAAATAAATGCATTTTTGAACACAAAAAACGGACCGAACTAATTTGTACACCTAATAATATATCAATATATTATTTATGAGCCATTATTATTCTTTAGTCTTTTAAAGTTTGTCTAGTAAAAGCGTGGCAGGCCTATCTCAAAGAAAAATGGCTTATTAGCCTTAAATTTATATTTATTGTATTTAGTAGGATTATGGCCAAAATGCAATTATATTAATAAGGAGTCCAGTCACCAGCTACGTCTATAATAGACTGGCACCTCCGCGGTATACTTTCCACTAAAGAAATTGCATATTCACGTGGCAAAGACCTTCAGATTCGTTGAATTTCGTTTTTAAACACTTTGAAGTTGATGTCGGTCTTCCACGAAGCTTCCTTTTGATGAGTGACCACACATTTTTAATAGGATTCGCATCAGATGATTGTGAAGGTCAGTGGAGTGTCTCGATGTCATTTCTCTCTTTCCAGGACGTGCAGAGCCGGCTTCGGTGTTTGTGGTCATTACTCTCCTGCAGTAACCAATCTTTAAAATCAGTAAAGAGAAAAAGCCTGCTTCGAAACGAGACGCGTAGGCAGCACTCATTTTGAAAATCGTTTATTCTAATTTTTCAACAATTCAAGCAACAACGGGTATTTTGCTTATAATGCATGCAGTACAAAGGTGACACCTATCGGCGAAAATAAAAATTCAGAATATATATCTTTACTCGACTGTGGGTAAGCTTTGCTACGCTCTTACTAGACAGACTGTAATATTCTCTTATTTGTTAATACTTTTCTATTATCGTAAGCAATGAAAGCTTAATTTATGTAAAAATTTTTTAGTTTTAATTGTTTATGAAATGGAAAAATTGCAATTCGGTAAGAATTTAATCTTAACTTTATTTTTTAAAGAAAAATTTAGCATTTTTTGGTATTTACCAGTTTTAATTTAAGATTATTTTCATAGTTAGTAAGATTGTTATTTGAAAATGTGTATATATCATTAATAGAGTGAATGATCGTATTATCTCCGCCAATGGAAAATCATTGGAAGGCGCTGATTATGCAAAAGCCGTGCAGGTTCTGCGGGATTCCGGTTCTACCGTTTTACTAACTGTTAAACGAAGAGCTTTCTCGAATTCACCCAGTTGTTTTGGCAGCGGAGTACCTCAGAGTTACCGGCTTACACTCACGCGAAACAACAAAAAGGATGGTACATAATTAAGCTACATGTAACACTTGCGCAATGACTTGAAGATCCCGAGCAAAACATACGTTTGGCTTTTAGTATCTCTGTCTCTCTCAATTTCATAATCCAATTATAACGATATTAATCTTATTTAATTTAATTTAATCTAATTTAATATCAATAATAAAGAGAAACAGAGTTATGAGCCAATAAATTCGTTAAAATCTTCAGAAGAATATCACATAATTTTTGGGTTTCGTCCCGGCTTCCACTACTGGACTTATCAGTAAGGCATTGTAGTGAAAGCCTACTTTAGACGCCTGGGAAAGTTTCTTTATTATTAGTTTTAAACTTATTGATCCATTATTACTAACATATTTTAATTTAATGTTTTTAATTAATATTTATTTAGTAGATTTCTTACTGAATCGTCAAGTCATTTTTATTCAACTTTTTATTATAATTGTTATCTTCGCAATGTGTGCAAGATAAGACGCAGTAATTTACTGTCTTGATTTCTAGACTTCGGCATAGTGCTGGGATGTCGATTGTACGTGAAGGAGGTTACACGAGAGAATATCGGAGTAAAAACCGGGGACGTATTAACCCGAATAGGTAGCATCGCCGCCGACAATATGAGTTTGAAGGAAGCTAGAAAGCTGATGGACCAGTGTAAAGATAGACTCTCGATCGTAATTACTCGAGATAGCTCATGTTGTCATGTGCAGCAACAAGGTAAAGGGGATAGCGGAGAATACCTGTCAGGCGCAAGTTACAGTAGTCAGAACTTATACGTTCCGCCACCTACGAGACAGCCCTTAGAGGATAAGAGTAACCTTGTGCCGAGGGGCCGTTCGCGGGGTCCGCTGATGGATGTGTCCCTGAGTCAACTAGATTTACCAGCTACGCCCACTGTGGATCCACCTAGACCACCTCCACCGAGACCGGAAGGCATGTGTCGCAAATATAAGCAATTATTTCGATCATTTCGTATATTCAAATAGGGTTTTAACACGTTGACTGCCACATTATTAGACAAAAAGTCTAAGTAAAAGATTAACGCTGATAAAAATCTCAAAAAGTTCTCAAGTTAATTTCCATATTAAACTTAATAAAAATCTAGTGTACTATTTTTATACTTTATTGTATTTTTGAATATTTTAATATAATAATTTATATGATTTCTTTTTAATGTCTTAAATATATTTAGTATAATAAAATCATTCTGATAAATAAAATTATCACTTTTAAATGATGAGTCTTGCGAACATTACCTGCTATCCAATATGCGTGACGTAGCAGTTAACGTATTAAATAAAACTTTAAGAACTACACATCTACATTATTATTTTTTTATTAATTTCAAATCTAGTATATTAAAATAATATAATAGTTTTATTTTTTTACTCAAAATTTCATTTGATATTATCTTTCTTTAATCTTTTAATGCTGTTTTAATGAAATTCTAGCCTAATGAAATACAATTACGAAACTAATTATCTTGATAATGTTCTTTTATATCGATAATTTCTTCAGATTAGTCTTTAAACTAGTGTGATAACGTTAGTTTTATAATTAGTTGTCCAAAAAAGTATTGCTATAACACGTGTGTAAAATCACAATTTTTAATATCTAGATAATAGTTTGAAGAAATCATTGATACGCACTGTTTAGACAATTAGTTTAATAACTATACATAATATCAAGGTAGCTATACATAATATGAACAAATATAAACGAGAATTTCGCTTTGGAGTCTAGAAAAAATAAAGTAAAATGATGCAACGTTAAAGATGTTTTGATGGGGATGTTAGAAGATGATTTCTACCTTGAGAGCGTCCTCGTGTCGATACGACAATTTGCAACAATAAGATGAGCGAGAAAGAGGTTTATCCGTCCGTTGCGCAATGAATCATAAATAAATTTCATGCGGTTCGTGACCTTCTGAAGACCGACTGATTACATACTATTGCCAACTCTGATAAAGTTAAAGCTACTTTTTGAACCAAAGACGATAACCGATCAGAAACGTGATTTTACTCCACGACAACGTTTGGCCATACACACAGCAAATCAAATGCATCAAAAATTGGAGCAAATTTCCTGGGTTGCGCTTGAATCCTCCCCCCCCCCTCCTAGTTCAGGGTATCGATCATGAAACTTTTTCCCTAAGATGAAAAGTGAAAAGTGAAAAATTTCTCCATTAACTTCAATGGTAAAAATTTTCAATTTTCACTTTCCATCCTAGGAAAGAAGTTTCATGATCGATACCCAGACTTAAGTTCATATGTTTTACATCTTTGGATCCCTGAAAGTGGCGTTGGGAGGGAAATGCTTTGAGGACGACACAGGAGTAGAGGCCTTCGTGCGCAATTGGTTTGGATGGACAACACGTCCATCTTCCTCTTATAATGACGGCATAAAGAAACTTCCAGTCAAATAGGGAAAATGCGTTTCCAAAGTAGAAGATTACGTAGAAAAATGAAACAAATATTTTGTATTTTAAAAAGAAGTTTTCGTTTATATAATATATTAAATTAGAATCAAATTTAACCATGCACCACAAGTATATGAGAGAAGTGTAACACAAGCCAGAGACCTAACATAAGAAGAAGACGAAGAATTAAATAATATTAGTATTGGAATAGGATATGAATACGTTCATTAATACATCTATATTATAAATGACCCTTATATATGTATATTAAAAATGACCACAGAACATATACCAAAGAGAAGCACAAGCTCCGTGATGAGTGATGGAAACGGAGAACGATCGAAGCGCCTTAAGTGGTCTAGCAGAGAATTAATATACTTTATATATATATGTATATTCATATATACACATTCCCAGCTAGAGAGAAAGAGAGAGAGAGCAAGCTGACGTTATTTGCCATCATTTTGACATCAAAATGACGACAAATAATGTCAGTTTGCTACCTGGGTTCTAATTTATGAAAAAAAAATACATATTTCATATTTTTTACAAGTTAGAAAAATTCAATGGAAGTTCTAATATAGATTGAGTAATTATAGGCATATTTTGGCGCATTAAAATCTGAAATTTGGGGAAACAAAATAAACATGTTGGAGATGAATAGGTGGATGAAAGTTATAACTGATATTCATATAACGATACTTTATTACTATAACGATTGAGACACAAGTACTGTACTGAACGAGCTCACACAGTGTTCTGATTAAACTTAAACCTATGGAATAATCGATGATTACTCCCTAATGAGTCGACATCTGGCGAGAGTGCGCTGGTCGGTAAAAACGGATGATCTGTGATCGATTAATGTTCGATCGGTTTGTTCGCTATTACATAGCTAATACATAGCTGTTCTTACAAAACACAACAGAGTATATACAATAAATAACAAAACAAGCAATGAAGTAAAAATTATATAATTTATTTTTGTATACTTTTTTTTATTAACGAATACATGAGTTTTATTAAATATTCGAGAACTGCAAAAATGCACACTTTTCCACGTTACCCTGGAGGTAGAGTGCAATAACGCGTTTTTTTATAGTGGTATCCCCAATAGGCCTATTTCACTTTAGTGTCTCTTTCACCAACCAATTTCTAATTGTACTTTATATTAAAAACACACCGAAAAAATTGTATTCTTAACTTAAGAATATCCCACTTACGTATAGTATGTTTTCCTCTAAAATAAGCGCTGAGATGATCCTCTTAATTTAAGAGGATAATCATCTAAAAATTAGTATATTCTTAAAATGAGAATATAGGGTGTCCCATTTTAAACGATAACCTCAAATATCTCCTGAACGATACAAACACGTGCAAACACGTGCCTACGTGAAAATTTCGTCCGCGTGGACGCCACCGTGAATATCCAGACTGAGCGTGAAAACAAATGCATGTGAACATCATCGAAAACCGCGTGAAACGCGCGTGATAGCAACGATCCCATTCGCAAATAAAAAATATATTCCTAATTTAAGAGGAAATATTCTTATATCTGTTAAGAGGAAATATTAAGTACATCTTTCAAGAATACAATTTTTTCGGTGCAGATAAACTTAATAATTTTTTTATTTTTGATGAATATGATTATATAATCTTGAAAACGTCAAAGAAAACCGCGTATAATTAAACTGCGTATGAACTACATTAAAATATTATTGAAATAGATTTCAAAAGGAGATTTAAATTATGTAAACATAATTATACAATATTGTTAAAAAGAATTCAAGATGCAATACAATATAATATTGAACGGTATGTATATACAAATTATGGATTCGACGTGATGAAATTTCTATTTATAATCTTCACAATCATGTAAATATCGATTAGCTTAACCGAGGTTGGTGAAAGAGACTCTTACGACCAATTTCACAGTTAACTCTTAATTGACGTTTAACTTATTCCTTATCTCTTTCCAATTCAAGAATTGGAGAGATGAGGAATAAGTGAACCTTGATTAAAAGTTAACCATGAGTTGTTGAACTGGGCCTTAATTATTCTTATAATATAGTTTTTGCGATCATAACAATAAATAGTGCAATTACATTGAATTAAACATACATATAAATAAAATAAAATAACAAACGCATAAAAGGAAATATTCAAAGAAAACTGAAAACAATCGAAATAAACGGAAAATTAAATTAAGATTAAACACAAACGGTTATTTCGTTGTACATCCAAATAAAATATAAATTTTGATCGTGTTAATTCGCACTTATAAATTACTAGCAATATATTTTAAAGCCAAGTAAAGAAAAAAACCATAGGTCTTCGTTTACGAATGCTACATAAATAAAACAAAAATCGAGTGAGTTATAATAAGAAATAAAAACTAAACATAAGTAATCTTAAAAAATCAATAACATGTCTTCAAGGCTATAGGAGTCCACCGCTGGTTGTTAGGTTGCGTAATAAATTATAAATCTTTTGATATCAACTCTCGTACGTTTCGACTTTATTTTTAAGTCATCCTCAGCACAATAATCGTTTAATCATTATTACCATCCTGGCACTCATCAAAGCAAAAATCGACGATCCACTTCAGTTTCATAGCTGAGTGATCTATATCTTTAATGCTAAAATTGTTATCAAATGATCAATTAAGTTAAATAAGTGAACCGGTAAATTCTTACCTCAACGAGAACCAACATGACGTTTAAAACTATATTCCTTAAATTATACCAACAATTGTTCCAAATTCACAAACGTGTTTAACATATTTTTTTAAAATTATTGTCAAATTAGACGTTAAAACATTATATCCATTACAAAGAGTCAAATCAACTAACTTGTCAATATGTAATACATTCAAACGTTATCAATATAAACAACAATATAAGTCAGTTCGTCATATTATAAAAATTAGGTCATATTATAAAAATAATTATATCTTATTAAGTATGTCTGTGTAAGTATGGCCTAATGCATCTGTGTCTGTTTGCAAGTTTAATCCCTTCTTTTGTCTATTAATGTATATCATTTCTGAAACTAATCTTTTATTATAATATCTCTCTACATCCAATATCTCACAATTGTTCCAATCAAATTCGTGGCTAAATTCCATTCTGTGATCCGTAATTACAGAATGAGAGGAAGATACACTATTTATATGTTTCTTGTGTTCTACAATTCTAGTATCAAGTTTCCTACCAGTCTGTCCTACATATGATGCCTCACATTGATTACAATTGATCTTATAAACTACATTTCTTTTTGCACCTCTAGACATTGGATCTTTTTGTGCTTTAATGAAATAATTAAGTTTGTTCATACTAAAAAAACACACTTTTTGACACATTCCATTTATAATGTTTTTAAACTTTATAAGGCATCATATATAGGACAGACTGGTAGGAAACTTGACACTAGAATTGCAGAACACAAGAAACATATAAAGAGCTTGAGAAGCAACAGTATCCAATTCTTCAAAATTGACCCATTGAGGAAAGCACCTGGTGGCTTCTTCCATCAATGGCTCACTTTCGTTATGTTGATTCATTTCAAAAGCGTTTTTCAAAAAATTCTGAAAATTATTTAAATTTTCACAGTTGTCCTGTTCACAATTTGCATACTTCGATACCGGTGCAACTAGATTGCTTAATATCACGGTTTTTAAAGCAGCTATAAATTGATGGCAGGTGGGGTTTGTACTTGCAATTCCATGTTGACGGATTTGACAAAATAAATTTTCCAACGGATCTTGATTAAGATTTTTCATATTTAAAAATTTGAAACCGAGAGTTTTTAATTGATGCCATAAGTAAATAACAGCTCTGATCGTTATTGCCCAACCTTTTACGAATTGAAATTGATTCGTGACATCTTGTTTAGAAATACAATTTATTAATATAATGAAAGATAATACTAATTGACTCGTATGATTTAAAAATCTCAAAAAGTGTAATGCGTAATCGAGTCTTATAAACAGGATGTTAATGTTTATTATATTGTGTGAATTTATATACTGCGTACACGGAAAGGGCGAAACAGGAAAGGCTACTTTCGTAGACAGCACTGGTTACTGTCTATGAAAAAACGGCCGCTAAAACAGTAACCAGTCCCTTTTACGCAGGACTCTGTCCTGTCTAGAAAGTGATGCGTCGTGTTTACGCAGCAAGCAGTGCTGTCTAAAGCATGAACGTAACAAAAAGTACCTAGTCATGCGTGCGCAGTACTCTCTACTGTCTAAACAGTTACTGTTCCTGCCTTAGACACCATCTTGTCGTGCGCGTGCAGTACTCTATCGTGTATGAACGGGACAGGCCGGGAATGTCGCCGTGTTTGTATACAACGTGTTTGAACCCAAAAGCGAAACAGTTTAAAAGATAATGACAATAAGTGTCGAAACGTCGTTTGTTTTTATCTTGTTTTATCCATGTTATTGTTCTAATATATATTTATACATTTAATTACATTGTCATCGTCGTTCTTATCGGAAATAAACTGTTTCATTTTTGGCTCGTAATCGTAACCCTTCTCATTTTACTTTTAGTTAATTTATTATTTGAGAAATTCTACATTGTTTTTTTTTTAAATAAAATTATATATTTATCAGTATTACATATAAAAAAAATGCAAAAAATTAATATAAATAGTATGGCTCAATAAATTATAATAATATGTGTAGAAGGGCTACGCGAGCTAGAAAACAAATAATAAAATATTTTTAATAATTTTGAAAACATTTTATATAAGACAAGAATTAAAAGTTACATAGAAAACGCAAACAAAAGTTAGACTAAGAATTAAAATATAAACAATAAAATATAACAGACGTTTCGACCTCTCTTAGGTCATTTTCAATGTTTAAAAGTGTAAAATATTTTAAAAATTATGCATTACATATAAATTTTCAAAAAAGAAACTAAAATGCGAGATGGTAGCATTTTTAGCGATGTTTTTCTTCACAAAATAGTGTCGTTGTTGCGAGTATTAAAATAATTGTGTAGGTGTTACCAACTTTAATATAGAGGTGTCAAGTTTTTCAATAAGTCCATGAATAAATCTTCTATTTTTCTTCATTGTCGAGTAGTTCATCATTATAGCAAGTCTCATGGATAGTATGTCAATAAGAAAGTCATTCTCATGAACAGAAATGGTGAAATTGTAATACACAACTACAATTGTACAATATAAAATAATAGAAGTTATACTACACAATACGAATCCAGATACCACATAAATTCACATTCGTTCGACATATATAAATACCTATTTTATATGAAAATGACTTCCATATTAGCAATCAATGTTATTATTATATATATAAGATTTTATTCTGTTAGTGATAGTATAAAAGAAAAAAAGAAGAGGATAACTATTGTTAAGAAGTATATTAATGGCTTCAATTAAGTTTTTTTGATGAAATTGTGGATGAGACAAACGAATTATTTTATCTATCATGTTAGTGATTATGCCTTTTTTTTATGACAGATGGGATGGTTGGAATGATAGTTTAAAAATCTGCCAGAGAATGTGGATTTGTGGAAAATATCAAATATGATTCTCTGATTCTTCACAATAATTCTTGTATCAAGAAAATTTATGGTATTATCTGTGCCAACTTCCATGGTGAACTGTAATCTTTTGTGTATAGAATTAAATATATTCAGTGTATCAACAATGCCGTCCGAAGGGAGTGCCAAAATGATGTCATCCACATATCGATAATAGAACAACGGTTTTTTTATGTAATTTACTAATTGCAGACATTTCAAGGTCTTGCATTACTATATCTGCAATTATAGGAGAAAGAGGTGAACCCATTGGAGTGCCATCGCTTTAAGTTTTCTGTAACCAATTAAACTTTATTTGAATTTACTTTAATATTATAGTGACGATTAAAAATATTTCAACAACATTGATTGCTAAAGGGCTACGCGAGCCAGAAAACAAATAATAAAATATTTTTAATAATTTTGAAAACATTTTATATAAGACAAGAATTAAAAGTTACATAGAAAACGCAAACAAAAGTTAGACTAAGAATTAAAATATAAACAATAAAATATAACAGACGTTTCGACCTCTCTTAGGTCATTTTCAATGTTTAAAAGAGTAAAATATTTTAAAAATTATGCATTACATATAAATTTTCAAAAAAGAAAAAACTAAAATGCGAGATGGTAGCATTTTTAGCGATGTTTTTCTTCACAAAATAGTGTCGTTGTTGCGAGCATTAAAATAATTGTGTAGGTGTTACCAACTTTAATACAGAGGTGTCAAGTTTTTTAATAAGTCCATGAATAAATCTTCTATTTTTCTTAATTGTCGGGTAGTTCTTCATCATAGCAAGGGTGCGGTCGAGTTGCCACTACGAATACTTCGAAGCGTTTCTTGATTGGTTAATTTGTAAAATTCTTTCTTTTGATTGGTTAATCAAACGCTTCGAAGCATTAGGGTAAATATATAGATTAGGGGAGCCACCCCCGATGATCTTGACCTTGACATATGTTGTCAAGGTCATGACCCTGAGTAACCTCCCGCAGGTTTTAGGTGGCGGTCACTGTCCGTTAAAAAGTTATTAACAAAAAAAGTTTCAAAATTAACGTACCATTTCTCGGAAATTATACATATTAACGTATAATTTCTGCCATATATGTATTATAACAAGTACTATTTTACATCTCCTTCTGTTTAAAGTAACTCTCACCTCCCCCAACCCCCTGCGAAGGGGCACACGACTTCTTGTACTGTTGCTATGATAGTACTGTCGGGGCAGACCTCTGACGACGGTGTGGGTGCGGGGGGATGGCCGGAGGCCGAAGGCCGCCCCCTTGCGCCCGCTCGTCCGCCCGCCCGCCCGCCCGCGCGCGCGCGCGGGTGTGTGTGTGTGTGTGTGTGTGTGTGAAATATCAAGTAATAGACTCATAATCGTTATATAACGAATGGAACACACACACACACACACACACACACACACGGGCGGGACCCTCGTCAGAGGTCTGCCCCGACAGTACTATAATAGCAACAGTGCAATCTTAGAAGTCGTGTGCCCCTTCGCAGGGGGTTGGGGGAGGTGAGAGTTACTTCGCGTGGAAAGTTTATCGTTTCTGAACAAGAAAAGGTGTAGAATTTCGTGTCTGACAACAATATATTTGTTATAATTACCTGTTTTATTATTATTGAACAAATTATTCATTGATCGCAATATGCTGAGTGAAAACGAGCCATTATATCAAAAAATACATCAATACGTTCTTGTAAAGAATAATATCGTTTAAACATAAATTCGTAATTTTTCAAACTTTTTTTGATCATAACTTTTTAACGGACAGCGACCGCCACCTAAAACCTGCGGGAGGTTACTCAGGGTCATGACCTTGACAACATATGTCAAGGTCATGATCATCGGGGGTGGCTCCCCTAATCTATATATTTACCCAGAAATGGTGAAATTGTAATGCAGAACTACAATTGTACAATATAAAATAATAGAAGTTATACTACACAATATAAATCCAGATACCACATAAATTCACATTCGTTCGACATATATAAATACCTATTTTATATGAAAATGACTTCCATATTAGCAATCAGGGACCCGGACCGAACCGGAACCGGAACCGAAAACCGTTCCAAAACCCTTTTTTTCGATGAACCGAAACTGAAACCGAAACGAAATTCTACAAAATTTATGATACCGAAACTGTAACCGAACCAATAAAATTATTTTCGGTTTACGGTTTTTTTCGGTTTTCTATTCGGTACTGAAAATTTATAATGCATGTGACGTTGTTACGAGTTTATCCTCACTCAAATTCAAAGTTGACGCGTGGCTTCTTAACGTTGGCTTCTTAAGAATGGATCTGGATACGGAGGAAGTTCGCGAAATCCATAACCTTTATGCAAAAACGTAAATCATTCGTTTACTGTGTTTTTTAATCTTACATAAAATAGTAAATATACTTGTATACATATATATACACGAAAATTTCTGTTTTCTTATATTATAATTTAAATATTCCAGAAAATTACATATAAAAGAAAAATCTGAAAAACGATTATTAACATTCGTTGATTCAAACGAATGCGCAATTTTAAAGAAATCAAAAAGAGACAAATTCTAAATTCAATTAAGAAGCAAATATTTATGAGAAAGAATGCTTTGTTATCGACAAAAAAAGAAAGAAAAAATTGTTTCACATAAGGATGAAAGAGAATGTATAGGTAAAAAACTGATTGAAGATTGAAGTAGAGTCCAGGAAAGAGCTGCCAAATAATCATACAACTATATGGTTGGTTAGCGTGTTTCAGAGTTACCAAGTTATCAGTTGCATTTTCTAAATTGTAAAAATAGATGAATAAGC
>NW_017280223.1:63822-85842 GCF_001594065.2 Cyphomyrmex costatus | reverse complement strand
TATCGATATGTGGATGACATCATTTTGGCACTCCCTTCGGACGGCATTGTTGATACACTGAATATATTTAATTCTATACACAAAAGATTACAGTTCACCATGGAAGTTGGCACAGATAATACCATAAATTTTCTTGATACAAGAATTATTGTGAAGAATCAGAGAATCATATTTGATATTTTCCACAAATCCACATTCTCTGGCAGATTTTTAAACTATCATTCCAACCATCCCATCTGTCATAAAAAAAAAGGCATAATCACTAACATGATAGATAAAATAATTCGTTTGTCTCATCCACAATTTCATCAAAAAAACTTAATTGAAGCCATTAATATACTTCTTAACAATAGTTATCCTCTTCTTTTTTTCTTTTATACTATCACTAACAGAATAAAATCTTATATATATAATAATAACATTGATTGCTAATATGGAAGTCATTTTCATATAAAATAGGTATTTATATATGTCGAACGAATGTGAATTTATGTGGTATCTGGATTCGTATTGTGTAGTATAACTTCTATTATTTTATATTGTACAATTGTAGTTGTGTATTACAATTTCACCATTTCTGTTCATGAGAATGACTTTCTTATTGACATACTATCCATGAGACTTGCTATAATGATGAACTACTCGACAATGAAGAAAAATAGAAGATTTATTCATGGACTTATTGAAAAACTTGACACCTCTATATTAAAGTTGGTAACACCTACACAATTATTTTAATACTCGCAACAACGACACTATTTTGTGAAGAAAAACATCGCTAAAAATGCTACCATCTCGCATTTTAGTTTCTTTTTTGAAAATTTATATGTAATGCATAATTTTTAAAATATTTTACACTTTTAAACATTGAAAATGACCTAAGAGAGGTCGAAACGTCTGTTATATTTTATTGTTTATATTTTAATTCTTAGTCTAACTTTTGTTTGCGTTTTCTATGTAACTCTTAATTCTTGTCTTATATAAAATGTTTTCAAAATTATTAAAAATACTTTATTATTTGTTTTCTAGTTCGTAGTCCTTCTACACATATTATATTAAAAATGCAAAAGTACATTTTTAAAAGTACATTTTTGATTTTAAAAAAGTAACGGAAAAGTAACGAAAAGTTATTTTTCAAGTAACGGTAACTGTAACGAGTTACTTTTAAAAAGCGATAATTGTACAGGGAATAGAAAGTTACTTTTTAAAAGTAACTAGTTACAGTTATCGCTTTTTAAAGGTAACTCGTTACAGTTACCGTTACTTGAAAAATAACTTTTCGTTACTTTTCCGTTACTTTTTCAAAATTAATTAAAAAATGTACTTTTGCATTTTTTTTTATATGTAATACTGACAAATAAATAGTTTTATTAAAAAAAAAAAAAAAAACAATGTAGAATGGCTCAAATAATAAATTAAATAAAAGTAAAATGAGAAGGGTTACGAGCCAAAAATGAAACAGTTTATTTCCGATAAGAACGACGATGACAATGTAATTAAATGTATAAATGCCATATATATTACAACAATACATGGATAAAACAAGATAAAAACAAGCGACGTTTCGACACTTATTATCATCGTCTTTTAAACTGTTTCGCTTTTGCGTTCGTAGCCCTCTTCTCATTTTACTATTATTTAATTTATTTTTTAATTTTTTTTAAACACAATTTTGTAATTCTAAAACCTGTAAAATATGCAGCAAACTGAAATATTTGTATGTCCTATGTATTACATAGAAAATAGAAGTGTAAAATAATTACTGAATCATAATGGCCGAATGTCTAAGGGGTTTCAAATCTTATTGATAAGCGCTATAAATAGCATGTATCCAATCGAACCGTGTTCAATCGTGTGCAAAGTAATGACAAAAGTAACTGTAAATTTCGTTACCGTTACCCAAAAAATGTAACTCGTTACCGTTACAATTACCAAAAAAAGAAAGTAACGCAGTTACCAGTAAAGTTACCAAAAAAGTAACTTGTAACTGTAACTTCGTTACAAGTAACGAGTTACTTCCATTCCCTGTAATTGTAACTGTATCTAGTTACATTTTTTACTCGGTAACGAGTAACTGTAACTATCTTTTAAAAAGTAACTTTCCATTTCCTGTTAAAGTTTAATATTAAAGTAATAATTTAATGTCTGTGGAAAACTGAGATTTTTAAATCATACGAGTCAATTATTATTGTACTTTAATATTAAATTTTAATATATGTCTTTCAACATATTATTAAAATCTAAAATAAGATGCTATAGGCATCAAAAATTGGTTAGATTGATTGTCAATTTAACTAAGTGATATTACTGCGGTAGTGAATATGTATGCGTCAATGCTGAAAATCTATCAGCGTCGCGGGGGGAACTACATACGCAGTATATAAATTCACACAATATAATAAACATTAACATCCTGTTTACAATTTATTAATTTCCATTTTGCCATAATCGGCTCCACAACTCTAACAATAAGTGAGGTGAACCGTCTTGAAGACAACATGTATACATCTTACCCTCATCTGGTGTTATGCTCGAACCATTTAAAGAATCGAAAAGATCGTCTATGAGATGTGAGAACTCTGCTGTTTGTAGTGATTCAACCGGAAACAATTCGTTTACGTTAGAGATACTGTACGATTGAATTGCTGCAGCAACAGTATGGCTTAACTGACGTGCTGCAGTTTTAACCCTTATTTTAACAAAAGAATCTTTAAAGTTAAGGAGGGGTAAGGTTAATCCGATTACGTTAATTCGATGAAAAAAAAGCATATATTCATGAAATTTTTTATAAGCTATGGTTAGTTCCAGTGTATTTGGGTAATTTTATTTTAATAATACAATGTTTGAAGAATATTTTGTGAAAATTTGAACGAAAAATATGGAGAAACAACACATTGGCACGCAATTTTCGGAGGCGCCTCGAAAAAAAGGTGTCTTGCGGTGCACACGATAACTCGTTACTGGATCATCTGATATCAAAAAACCAAAATTTTTTAGTTAGTTAATGAGTTTCTCAAGGTAACGCTGTTGAGTTTTTTTTTAAATTGTTTTTTAAATTTTTTTTAACACTTGGAAGTCAAAAATCGATTTTTGCTATAAAAAAATCGGTAAATTTGTTATTGTAAAATAAATAATAATTACTAAAAAAATAAAAACTCGACAGCGTTACCTTGTGATTTAGGTGTAGAAAGAGTGTACCAAATTTTAAAACGATCGGTGCAGTAGATTTTGAGTTACAGTGTGCACCGACTTGGAAAATGCTAAGGGCTATGGCAGAGAACAAGACGTAACATGCGTAGTCGTAACGTAAGGTAAGGCAGAGAAAAACGTAGCTGTCGTAATAGTGACTGGCAGACTGGCAGTCACTACTACGACAGCTACGTTTTTCTCTGCCTTATCTTACGTTACGACTACGCATGTTACATCTCGGTCTCTGCCATTGCCCTAAGTGTGACAAAAACGCTTTAAAGTTTTGTACAGTAGAAATGACCGAGTGTTTTGTCTATACTTACACAGAGTCATCGATGTATTTTGTATATTATTTGCTCTGCACATTGCTTCTTTCTCTTTGTTTACAGCAGAAGAAAAAAAGCTATTCGTACACGAAACAGCTGCTAGGCAACCGCTTCGCCCAGCTACTGGGCAGGTATACGAAATCGAATCGGAGCAACGGACACTTAAAATTCCATATCTCCGTTAATTTTGCTCCGATCGGCTTCAAATTTTCACACAATAATCTTGAGACATTGTACATTCAGATAAAAAAATTTAAAAAAAAAGTTAAAATACCTTACCCCCCCCCTTAAAATCATTTACTGATAGTTTGTAAAGTTGCCTGAATTTGAAATTGAGTTCAACATCGAAAGCATAGACTGAAATTTTGCTACTTTATCTTCCGCGAATCTAATGTTACATCTGAGTAAAGCATTTCGAGTACATTTTAATAAATGGGGAACATCGTAAATAGTTCTAATAGTTTCGGATTTAACGACAAACGTGTAGTTTGTTGCAAGTTGGGTTTACCGTGTTTTCTGAACATAATTCTGATAGCGCCTTTCTTTGAGTGGAACCTTGGTCACAAACAGTTACTTTTACTTTTAGCCCTATCTCCTGAAGTTGTTCATTGATATTCGTTATTATCGATTGCTACTAGAAATTGTGCCAGCCGTAAAATAATAAGCAATTACTTGTTTCTATGATTTCCTCAAACCACGTAACATGAAAACAAGAGCATGATTTGCTGCCCTATGTGTTCGACCTAATTCATCTAAACCTTCGAAACCACTAATTTGTTGTTTATGTGATTCGTAGTGAAAACCATTACTAAGAGAAATCTCGTCAAAAACTAGTACGCAATATCGATCTAGCTCATGCATCTCATCGCTTTTAACTTTAAGCTGTTGCAAAAGAAGTTTATTCATTCCAGTATCGAAAGGAATCTTTGACAACATGTACTTCAGAGTACGCGTGGATGGTAATTCGAAATAGGTCGCGAGATACCTATAAACACGAGGACTTCGTTTATAAATAGACAATGTAAAAACCTTATCTTCTTCAGTCCATCGTTTCTCGGCAGGAGTACGATCTACATTTCGTAATTGAGAATTTACAAAATGTTTAGTGACATCATTCAATTTTTCATTGATACAATCAAACATATGTTTGTCATGCATAGATTTTAATTCTGCCAAAGCGTTCCTTTCGTCACCTAATTTCTTTTTAATTTTGCACAATTGTGCAGTGATTTTGCGATGGATTTTGTACATGATTGTCTTTCGCGGTGACATCGTCTTTGAGGCCACTCCTGCTGCCGTTAAAAATCCGGTTTTAATTTTTTTGGTAGGTGGTACATAATCATTATCTGGTTCAAAATCGTTACAAGAAGAACATTTTCCATCTTTACATTCATCGTCCTGGCAAATACAAATAAATGGAATATTGCTTGCATTACTTTCATTAATTTGTGAACTATTTTTAGATTTATCTAAATGACTATTAAAAAAAAATATCGGAACATTTTCGAATATACTATTGTCATAAAAATCAGCATGAGTGTCTTCAATAACAGTGTCACTGTTCGCAGAAACAGAGATATCACATGAATTTTCTTCAAGTAAATTATTTTCTGAATCGATACTAACAGCAGGTACTGATTGTTGATGTAATTGGCGGTAATTCTGGTCTATTGGATCGTTCTCAAATGAAGCAGAAATGTCTACTGGAATTAAATTATCTGCAATTTTGATTTCTTTCGGTACAACATTAGGATTCAAAAGATGTTCTGTGTAATTCATAAAATCCTCTTTCCGGAAATGATCCTCACAAATGAACATATTACGGCAATTAATTGAGCTTTTAATCCCACAAATCTGTTTCCATTTCATTGAAATTTCGGGATTGTTGGAGAATCAGTAAAAATGTTTATTCACGACCTTTTCACCATCTTTCGACCAATAATAGCTGTTGCTACATTGAAGAAATTTGCAAGAATATTTTTTTCGTGGAGCCATTATGCTCAGAAATGTTTACAAATCTTTTATTAAAATTCAGACTAACATGTTGATCAAATCAATTAAATGTCAAAACAGTTACGTAAAGTAAAAAGTAAAGTAAAAAATAATTAATACAAAACAGGGCTACGAGCCAACAATAAAGTAAAAAAAATGATAAAGAAGCTAAGTCAGTAAAATAGGAATGAAACTAATAATATATATACCTAATAGAAATAAACTTGCAAATTGCACGTGTAGCACACATCCAAGCAAGCAGTAATATAATCGTCGAGTTACAAGTACTTACATACATATCACGTGCTATATAACGATAATGACTACATCACGCAATAAACTTGTCGCCGTTCTTTTTACATGACTGAAAATATTTTCGTAGATTCCTCTTCTAGTAAATCCAGTTCTGGAAATCCGATGTTCATTCCAACACGAGCTGTGGTTCCCTCCAAGAATTTTGACATCGCAGTACCTGTAAAAAAATCCATAATTACATTCTGTTCACATATTCCGTCATCACATATCATTTCCAGTAGTAATTTGAGCATTATAAAGTTTTGACAAGTCGAACATTTTAAATCCACCCGATAATAAAAGACTCACCTACAATATTACACAAAGCATCACTAGTTCGTAAGAAGAAGTCGTTGTATCTTGCAGGTCATTACAAGAGTAGTCTGATTAAGACTAGCCAAGCTGTAAATAAAGGAACTTGGCATTGTCGTATCAAGCTTACAGCCAAAATTAGGCTGTAAAATAATTATACAATTATATAAAATTATATATAATTTTATATAATTGTATACAAATAATGAACATTTTTTTACAGATTCGTAAATGAAATTGCTCTATCACATTACATTTTTGAACAAATATACATATGTATTTTATCTTACTATTAAAAAATTTAACTTATCACATTAGCAATTATTTTGACAAAATTAGACACTATACTGACTATTTTAAAAATAAATTAATACGAACAAATCCTGGAAAATTTTTTACGAAAAGTACAAAAAACTACATAGATTGAAATAAGATCTTAAAAATTCTTAGCTTCGTAGGTATTTGTAACGGAACAGAGTGGCGTTGTTTACTTGAAAATCCAAGAAACTCTACGTCTTTTTTGTAAAAATATATTATGAATATTTCCGAAAAGGGCATAAGATTTCTTGGTTTTTCAAACAAACATGATCACCACTCTATGTCTCATTCATCCGACTTCGTTATCGAATTTTCGTGATAGTAGTGCTATGCCCGAAATAATCGCGCGTAATGCTATCGTCACGAGATCGGTTAATCCGAGAGATGAAAATAACGATACTATAGGTTCTACTGTAATAAGAAAATATTACACTGTTTTAATACACTTACCAAAAATGTTAACCTTTCCTATGGATGTATAAAATTTTGTCAATCTTCTTTGCCTCTTGGATATTCGTCGTATGTTGTCGTATGTGAAAACCGTAGAAGCACAATGGAAACGTATTGCACAACAACGGTCAGTTGCTTTGGCGCGTTGTAGTTTAAGATTCGTAATCGATCGGCCATTATCGCCACACTTCGGATTCAGTTCCGAGCCGCACATGCGCAAACGTAAATTTTATCCCTACACTCGTCTGGCACGTCCGTCATGTTTGTTTCCCCTTTCCTGATCTCGCTTTCATCCCCGTGAAAATGACCTTTTTGCTTCAACATTGAATAACTCGGTGAAAAAAATTCGTACGGAGCTTCATAAAAAAGCAAATTAAAGGTAAAGATTCGCTTTTTCGAATGATGTAAATCGCATTTGTGTACAATTTTTAATTTGCCCCGTGAAACTCCACATACTTCTTAAAAAATTTTGAGATCTGATATATCTTTATTTATGTTTATGTAACTTTATAAAATCTCTATGAGACCATTTTTTCAAGTAGCGATCTGAAAAGTAGAGGTTTTAAGCTGTAAAATGCTTTTTTAAACATCTCGATACGATGATTTTCGACGAAGTTATTCTATCTTGAAATTTGTCTATTTTTGCAAAGTGAAGCAAGTGTTGCGTTAATTTTGTTGGCCAGAGTATGTGACTGCGCGCTGATGGTTTTCGAACTAGCAACATAATGAAACTGAAATAGGGTTACCAACTCCAGGTTGCACGAAAAGAGTACATTGACTGTCAAAAAGAGTATACTTTCTTTAAAAAAAAAAAGGAAAAAAGAAAAAAGGAAGCTTTTTGTTTTAAATTCTAGTATTCAATAAAATGATATTTTTAGAATGTAATTTTTATTGCAAACCTTGGCTATTAAGTCTTCTTAAAGTTACAAATAAATATATTTATTCACATTTTACTTTATAATCATTTTTTAATGTTAACGTTAATAAACATACATATAAATACAAAGATAATAAAAATTGAGAAAACAAAAATTACATGCACATGTAGAACGGACTGAACTGAGTCGAAAAGTCCTCTACCGTTTTGCAATTTTCGCAATAGTCAACGAGATAATAATTAGTAAAAATTACCGAATACGTGCGTCCGCTCGGCCTACTACTGCCAACAGTATATGCCCATGATAGCTCGATGGTGCGCGGACCGCGGAGAGTGGGGACTGCCTGGCAAGCGCACCGCGCTGTCTGACATGACGGGTGCGTTCTTTTAGGCATCGGATTTGGCAGCCGCTGCGCATCGGATTTGCCGAACGGGCGTTTTTTATACGATCACGCAGAAACGTAGCCGGTTGCGCAGCTAATTCTAATCGTCTGCGTATCTACTGCGTATCTATTACCAAAAGAACGAAAATCTGCGCTGCAATCGACTGTGCAGTTGTGCTATTTACCAATTATTATCTCGTTGACTATTGCGAAAATTACAAAACGGTAAAGGACTTTTCGATTCAGTTCAATCTGCTCTACCTGTGCATGTAATTTTTTGCGGTCTTTCTGGGACACCCTGTATATATTCAACATATTTTGTACCTTATACAAGTTTTTTCAACAAACCTATATTTTAACAAAATTTCTATATGTATAATACAAAAACAAAACCACAATATAATATATAAAAACTTTTATATAGTACATACTGCTCAAAACGAACACAGTATCAGTACAAGCCAAGCAAAACTTTTTTGTAAAATAATAAATAATTTTTGTACCGACCGTAAATTGTCTATAAACAAGGAAGGAATTAAACGCCTATAACGGTCAAAGCTGGATCAAAGTGCTAATAATAAGTATGTGTGAATTTTTATATACCACATATATAGCCCCCCGATAATTGCGCGCTGAAACATTCAGACATATAACGCATAAATACTACAGTAGTATTATAATATCACCGAATAATACTTGATTAATTCAAATTAAATATAAAGATGATAATTTAAAATTCCGTAAATAAATTGGATCTTAATAATCTTATTCTTTATATTACGAAAAATATCACAAGTTGGCGTTTCGTCCCGGTTTCTACTACTGGACTCATCAGTAAGGCAATGTAATGGAAACCTACCTTAGACGCCTTGGGGAGATGTTAGAAAGAAGTTCTATATAAACAATCAAATAAAATAATAAATTTAATAAGTTACTTTTTTTTAACTAAGTTAAGTTAAAGTTAACAACCTTGAAAATTTAACTTAGTTAAGATACAAGTTAATGTATAATGAAATTAATTGAATTGAAAGTTAAGTTAATAAAAAAATGTAATTGAAAAGTTAAAAGTTAAAAATTCATTTTTTTCATAATTTCAGGGTTTCAGTCTTAATAATAACGGAAGTAACAATAAAAAAAACTATTTAGATTTTAGAACATATCCAAAATTTTTATATTAATTTTTTTTATAATAATATATATCTTTTATAATAATATGTTTTGTTTCTATATATACTCGGTTTTATGTATAGATATATATATTCTATTATTAATGTCAACACTCATTGCGTTTTTGCACAAAACCTCAAACTCTTATTATTAGAACCGAATAAATGTAGCAGCAAACTACAAATGACTACAAGCTATTGCAAGCTGCAAGTCCTGCAAGTTAGAACCAGTGATGCAAACTCGCGTCCGCTTGCGGACAATGAAGAGTCTCTATACTTGCAGGACATCAACAGTGTCATTCATCAATACGGAACAGACTGGAGTAATAACACATAACCAATGATGCGAATATCTATAACACTTACAACACGCGATCAGTACCACCGAAGGCGCTAATCACGTGCTGCAAGCCGACCGGAATTCGTATCTTTGATTACATGTGGCTCGTATTGGGTCTGACACTTAACTTTAAAAAAATTAATAAAAAGTTATTAGTTACTCATAAAATGTAACTAAATAAAGTTAAAAAGTTAGGAGTCTAAAATGTAACTAAGTTAAGTTAAAATTAATTAACTTTTAACTTTTTAATTTAGCACTACCCAACCCTGAATTTAAATATTAAATAATATATTTTTTAAATTTTATCTCATTTCTCAATAAAGAATATAATAAGCCAAAAGTAAGAGTACGCTGTTTATCGATCTCGAAAAGAGTACTTTTTAAAAGAGTATGGTTGGTAACTCGATTTAAACTACAACAATAATATTCTCCCGAAATCAAATTAGGTACATCTTCGATCTAATGCTACTATAATAACATCTTAAAATCTGTAAAGAACTTGCGAAAAATATCTCGACTAAGATAATATTTATCATAATAAACTTCAAATTAAAGATCTAATTTAACGTATTAATAATGAAGAATATTTTTTTAATCTTGCCGAGTTTTACTTAATGTGCTATTTTTTTTATAGATTATTATAGTACGCGTAGACAGTTGTACGATGAAGATTCGGTTTCACCTCGGACAAAACAGCCTATGTAAGTAGTTAAAGTTTAAATTCTGTTTTTTTTTCAATTAGTCAATATATAATGTTTACTGTGATATTACGTATGTATAGGCCGGATCCTCGATTCATTACATTTCAAAAGGAAGGATCCGTGGGCGTGCGATTAAGCGGTGGCAACGAAACCGGAGTCTTCGTAACTGCAGTTCAAGCGGGAAGTCCTGCATCGCTTCAGGGTCTTCAGCCGGGAGATAAAATTTTAAAGGTCAGTTAATAATAATAAGATTTCGGAAATGCTTTGTATTAAAGAACAGGAGAATAGTATTAATGCCCAAAAAAACACGGAAAAATTAGACAAAGCATATGATATTTTGTTTTGATTATGTACCTCGCAATGATAAACAGTGAGTGTGACATTTCTACAGCCTTATCATAATTTCCCTTATTCTTTTGACGACTGTCTTCGTATACACATCATTTTTGCGTTACACTACAATAAAATCTGAGTTTGAGGAGAGAGAATTATTTTTGGAGTATCTGAAATTAATGTAAGTTTTGATATACATTCGTTTTTGGTTTTGTTGGTTTTATCTTTAATTTCGGTTTTATAGAATCATGATGCTGAAATAGCTTTTGAGATGGTTTTCTTTCCTTCAACTTTCAATTTACAATTTGACTAAGAGAGAGCATTGACTTATTGACGTTATATTTTATAATTATTGTTGTTAATTGTTATATTTATAATAATGTGTATTGTTTATAATATTGAGACTGAAGAGGACTACTGTATGAGTCGAAACGTTTCGCTTTAAATTCTTGTTGAAATTATTATAATAAACTTTGTCAACCGTTTAATATCATATGCTTGTTTATATTATCGAAGTTTGAATATCTTAATTTATCGTTTAAAACATAACAAACGTTATCTTATTACTGTAATAATAATAAGCATTTATTATCAAAAAAAACTTCAAAAATAACAGGACTACGAGCCATAAATTAATTATTATAAATAATGAAGGAAAAGTTTCAATTTAAAACATAAGAATTTAATGACATATTATATAAAAACGAAATAACATATGAGATAAATAAACAATAAAGGCAAACGTTTCGATCCCTATCGGGTCATTATCAATGCCATAGTATATAAAATTATTTAGAAAACAAAAAACATATATGATATTGACATAATAAATATTGACGCATATAAAATAAAAAGATGTAATAACTAATAAAACGCATATCGACAGATAACAAATAAAAAATTAACAGACGTGAGTAATATTCATCTCTCTCACTTGTCGCATGTCAATTTAAGCTCAAATATTAAAAGCATTTCTTGAAAATTAATCGTCATCTCTTTCACTAGTCGCATGTTATGGAAGCTCGAATATCAAATCAATTGCAAGTGTAAATAACAGTTTATGTGTGCGTAAGAGAAATTGCATTATCTGTTAAAATATATATATAATGTAATTACAAATTGAAAAAACTCGAAGTATTAAATACAATCATACATATGCGTATAAGAATAAAATTAAAAATTTTTATTGTGTAACGCATATTATATATTATACTACTCAACTTAATGATAATTAAATTAGCTGACTGAAGTTTGGAACGTTCTTGGAACGAATTTTTCAAAACGATTTCTCCCATTTCTCCATTGGCACAGATGTTCCTCTGCATTCCAGAAAACAAATAGAAAACACCCCGATCGAATACATGCGTCAGAAGACACCCTTATGGGCGAAAAACCACCCTCGAAACAACTTAAAAATTTCTCATTGATCGTAGAATGATTTCTCCCATTTCTCCTTTGGCACAGAGGTCCCTCTGTATGCCAGACAATAAATAAAAAATACCCCGATCGAATACATGCGTCGGAAGCCACCCTTATGGGCGATAAACCATCCTTGAAACAACTTAATGACTTCTAAAAAATCTTAAAATGATTTCTCTCATTTCTCCTTTAGCACAGAGGTCCCTCTGCATGCCACACAATAAATAAGAAAATACTCCGATCGTATACATGCGTCAGAATCCATCTTTATGGGCTAAAAATCACCCTCGAAACAACTTAAAGAGTGACTTTTCGCCCATATGGGTGGCTTCCGACGCATGTATTCGATCGGGGTATTTTTTATTTATTGTCTGGCATACAGAGGGACCTCTGTGCAAAAGGAGAAATGGGAGAAATCATTCTACGATTTTTGAGAAATTTTTAAGTTGTTTCGAGGGTGGTTTTTCCCCCATAAGGGTGGCTTCCGACGCATGTATTCGATCGGAATATTTTTTATTCATTGTCTGGCATGCAGAGGGACCTCTGTGCAAAAGGAGAAATGGGAGAAATCATTCTACGATCTTTGAGAAATTTTTAAGTTGTTTCGATGGTGGTTTTTCGCGCATAAGGGTGTCTTCCGACACATGTATTCGATCGGGGTGTTTTCTATTTATTTTCTGACATGCAGAGGAACATCTGTGCCAAAGGAGAAATGGGAGAAATCGTTTTGAAAAGTTCGTTCCAAGAACGTTCCAAACTTCAGTCAGCTAATTAAATTAAGTTTAAAAACACTTCAAAAACAAAGAATAATAGCGTACCTTAATCATTTGATTGCTTGAATTAAATTTTATAAAGTTATAAATGTGACAAAGGAAGACTAATGTAAGTGATGTTAACAGTTTTACTACCGAAAACAGTTTGAATTTGAAAACATCTGGAAGATGACAAGGAAAGAGGTTATTGAGAGGAAGAGTAGTTAAGAGAAAAGAGGGGAGGAGAATGGAGGGGAAAATATTAAGCAGGGGAAAGGGATTGTATAATATTAGAGTAAGTATCAGGTAACGAATCGGTGTCATTCTGCTTATTAAGAACCTGTTTTTATCTTTTTATGTGAATAATTTCAGATATCAATTTTTTATTGTATGATGGTTCACTGTTAAGAATTTTTACGTCATTCCAATTAAAATTATGATCATAATTTATGCGATGATCTGTTATTACAGAAGGTGAATCAGTCCTTTTTCTGATATCAGAAATATTATTAATCCTAACATATCTTTAAAATGAAAAGGTCAAGCCATGTTCAAAAATAGATCCTCGCAAAATTAAAAAACCCAACAAATTTAAACCTTCGAAAACTAATCGCAAAAATTTGATCCTTCCTAAATTAAAATGATTATCTAACCACAAAATAGAAAACCCAATAAATTTCAACCTTTGAAAATTAACCCCAAAAATTTGAATCTTTCTTAATTAAAATGATTATCTAATAATGTAACATAATAATTTATACCTTTAATACTTTAAATGATACTATCTAATATAATATATGACCACGAAAAGTAACTGATACATTACTAAATGTGCCAGTTCAAAGTGAACATACATTATGTTATTTTCTATGTTGAATATGTACCACGAAAAGTGAATGACTCGTTAATCAAGGTACAAATTCAAAATGAACATACCTACATATAAGTAAAACAGATTACAATCTGCATATTACAGTTTTCTAGAAAATAACTGCAATAAACATACATAAAATATATTTTCTATGTTGAATATGTACCACGAAAGTAATTAATAGATCATTCAAGGTGCAAATTCAAAATAAACATACATACATATAAGTAAAACAGATTTGCATATTACGTTTTTCTAAAAAATTTCTGCAATATGTTATTCTTAGTGCAGAAAATATAAAAGTCGGTTATTGAGATTTGATTTGAAATTTATTTAATTTATATTAGCCCGTACAATGAAATATAATTGCTTGTAATTCCAGAGTACCAATCTGTTAATGACTCGAAAAAGAACATGGCGGCCTGCTCTCAAAAGATTTTCGATGGATGGAATAAATTATTGAAATAGAAGTTATGCAAATGTTTTAGATTAAAAGAATTATAATTAAAAGAAAGAAATATAATCTTTCTTTCGTCGAATTTCTAATTTTTGTTTGAACTTCCGGTTTTGAGTTAGTTGTGTTTCAGTATGGATAAGAAATTTATCAATTAACTCTGAAAAGATAGTGACATCATTCTTACGGTGCGAGTACAAAATGTAATAGTTTTTGGAAGATTGATTTAAATATTCGCATTAATGACATTAAGCCTCGATTGGTATTCGTACTTCAATTGTAATAACAATTACTCTGTACATGAGAAAAAGGCATTTCAACATAATGTGTTCACATCATTATCGTTATGTAGCTTTTGAAAATGCGGTGGATCCTTATATTTTATTCTAATCTAATCTTATTATTCATTATTTATAAGTAATACTTTCGTACTTCAAGTGTCGAAAAAATTACTCCGTACAAGCTTCGACACTGCTTCGAAGTGAACAACGAGAAACTTATCAGTCTTTTGAGAACAGGCCGCAATGTTCTTTTTCCGAGTCATTAACAGATTGGTACTCTGGAATTACAAGCAATTATTTTTCATTGCACAGGCTAGTATAAATTAAATAAATTTCAAATCAAATCTCAATAACCGGCTTTTATATTTTGTGCACTAAGAATAACATATTGCAGAAATTTTTTAGAAAACCGTAATATGCAAATTGTAATCTATTTTACTTATATGTATGTATGTTCATTTTGAATTTGCACCTTGAATATCTATTAGTTACTTTTCGTGGTACATATTCAACATAGAAAATATGCTTTATGTATGTTCATTGCAGTTATTTTCTAGAAAACTGTAATATGCTGATTGTAATCTGTTTTACTTATATGTAGGTATGTTCATTTTGAATTTGTACCTTGACTAATCAGTCATTTACTTTTCGTGGTACATATTCAACATAGAAAATAACATAATGTATGTTCACTTTGAACTGGCACATTTAGTAATATATCAGTTACTTTTCGTGGTCATATATTACAATATATTAGATAATATCATTTAAAGTATTAAAGGTTTAAATTATTATGTTACATTATTAGATAATCATTTTAATTTAGAAAGATTCAAATTTTTGGGGTTAATTTTCAAAGGTTGAAATTTATTGGGTTTTCTATTTTGTGGTTAGATAATCATTTTAATTTAGGAAGGATCAAATTTTTGCGATTAGTTTTCGAAGGTTTAAATTTGTTGGGTTTTTTAATTTTGCGAGGATCTATTTTTGAACATGGCTTGACCTTTTCATTTTAATGATATGTTAGGATTAATAATATATCAGTTACTTTTCGTGGTTAATATATTATTATTAGATAATCATTTAAAAGAAATAGAAAAATGCCTAATCGAGTCTTGTACACAGGATGTTAATGTGTGTTGATACGATTTATTGAAAATATAAAATTTTTCTTACGTTTCGATCCTCGGTTTGGATCCTTATCAGAGAACTTCTAATATAGAATACACATTGTGCTACCTAGAACACTTTATATTAAAATGTACCACGAAAAGTAAATGATAGATTATTCAAGATGCAAATTCAAAATGAACATACCTACATATAAGTAAAACAGATTACAATAAAAATATTACAGTGTTCTAGAAAATAACTGCAACATACATAAAGTATATTTTCTATGTTGAATATGTACCACGAAAAGTAACTAATAGATCATTCAAGGTGCAAATTCAAAATGAACATACATACATATAAGTAAAACAGATTACAATTTGCATATTACAGTTTTCTAAAAAATTTCCGCAATATGTTATCAGCCAAAAGTTGCATTTTCCTCCTCACCGCTCCGCGTGCAGTCGAAATGTCCCATGACAGTCGAATGGCATTCTTTTTTTCCGTGATACGATGTGATGAGGGGGACAGTGAAAGCTACACATAAACAACGCGTGCAATCCAAATGCCCCATTACAGTCGAATGGTATTGTTCTGCGCTCGGTGCGGTGAGGTGAGGGGAACAGCGGAAGCTAGACGAAGGCGATTCGAAAATCAGCTGAAAGTTGCATTTGCCCAACCCTCCCCACCTCATCTCACCGCGTGCAGTCCAAATGCTCCACGATGATTGAATGGCATTGTTCTACGCGCGGAGCGGTGAGGTGAGGGGGATAGCGAAAGCGAGGCGTAGGCGTATTAATTAACGCGTCGACTTTGGACAACATATTTTTATTTATTTATTAACGTGATATTGTAGGTATATCTTCGGTGCATATTATTACATTATCATATTAATTAAACGATTCGTGCTGTAAAAACTGTAATATGCAAATTGTAATTTGTTTTACTTATATGTATGTATGTTCATTTTGAATTTGCACCTTGAATAATCTATCAGTTACTTTTCGTGGTAATATATTATATTAGATAATATCATTTAAAGTGTTAAATGTTTAAATTATTAGGGATCTTTTTTTGATTAGATGAACATTTAAAGATTTAAAGGTTTAAATTTTTGTGTGGTTAAATTATTAGGGATCTTTTTTTGATTAGATAAACATTTAAAGATTTAAAGGTCTAAATTTTTGAAAGGATTCTTTTTTGAACATAGCTTGACCTTTTCATTTTTATGATATGGTTTGTTTAGGATATCACTTACTTTTCAGAGTACAAATATATATAAAAAAATAACGAAAGAGAGTGAAATACGGCGAAAGAGAGAGTTATTGGAGGTCGTTGGTGGGGAGAGAGGGAGGAGGTCCGGTGCGCCGAAGATGGTGGAGGTGCGAGTGAAAGGTGAGATAGGATATCAAAAAGTTGTAATAACGAAAAAAGTGAAAATACGGTGAAATAGAGTAGCGGCGGGGGTGGGTAGTGGTACCAGGGGAAGGGGCGGAGGGAGGAGGTCCGGTGCGCCGAAAATGGTGGAGGTGCGAGTGAAAGGTGAGAGAGGATGTCAAAAAGTTGTAATAACGAAAAAGATTGAATTACAGCGGAAGAGAGGAGAGGTGGGGGTTGGTGGTGGGGGAGGGGGTGAGGCGAGTGGAGGAGGTCCGGTGGGCCAAAGATGGTGGAGGTGCGAGTGAAAGGTAAAAGAGGATGTTAAAAAGTAACATTTCACTATCCGTCAAATAAGGATATTTTTAAATTCGGACATCAGACAGAGAAGGAGACGTTTCTTAATTTTTCATTAAAATCATCACTTTTCGACCGCTTGTATCTCCAGAACGGCTTGACCGATTAAAAATTTTTTTGTCTCGAATTACTCGTGGCGATGCCGCCTTTCAGGACATATGACGTTCAATTCAAAATTTTTTATATTTTAATAGTTATGCACCTCCCAATAATGGACTTTGATGGCTCGGGAAACTTGTAGCTTCTCACAGTTTTTTTGAACATGGCCGGAGACGCTACCGCGTCTCCTGATATGTTCATTAAGTCTGGAACTTAATTTTCTTTTTGTCTGACCCACATAGCTAGCCTCACAATCGTCGCATGAAATTTTATAAACTACATTTTGGTTTGATAATGCATCTAATTTGTCTTTGCCTCTCTTAATAAGCCCTTTTAAAGTGTTAGGAATGGAATATGCCAATTTGCAGTGGAACATGGAAGAGATAGGAAGGAAACTTTCTGAGATGGATCTTACATAAGGGATTGCAAAATATTTATCATTATTTGGTGAATTGTTATTATGTTTGTTATATATATGGGATTTTATTCCTTGTTGAATTGTAGAAAAAATGAAAGGAAGAGGAAAACAATTATTTAGGAAGATTTGAATAGCTTCTATTAGATTTTTTTGTTGAAAACAAGGACGTGAGACTTGGAAAATTTTATCAATGAAACTAATAATTATGCCTTTCTTGTGGCAAAGGGGATGTATTGGAATGAAAATTGAGGAATCTTCCAGAGAATGTCGGCTTGTGAAACGTGTCAAAAATTATTCTTTGATTTTCAACTATAATAAGTGTGTCAAGGAAACTTAATCTATCATTTCTGCCAACCTCAATGGTAAACTGTAGTCTTGCATGCAAAGAATTAAAAATATTAAGTGTATCATTAGTGTTATTTGGAGGGATTGCAAGAATGACATCGTCTACATATCTAAAATAAAGCAAAGGTTGTACCGTTATTTTTTTTAATGCTATTTTTCGAGATCCTGCATCACTATGTCAGTAATTATAGATGATAATGGTGAACCCATTGTGGTGCCAAAAACTTGTTTATAGAATTTGTTATTAAAAGTAAAAAACGTTGAATTCAAGACAAGACTGACTGCAATAACAAATTCGTTTTTTGGAATCTTAATTTTTTTTGAAATATAGTTCCATCTCTTATTAATACTATCAATAGCCAAATCAGTCATATTTATTATCACTTATTTATATTTAAACAAACTAAAGCCATGTTCTAGATTCCAAAGATCCAAAAATGACGAAATGATTAATAATAAAATTAATGAGTCTAACAATATTCTTTTATCTCAAATAATGTTTTTATTCGAATAATTTTAATCTTAAATTTGATTAAAGTTTAAAATGCAAAGAGTACTGTATATTCCGATAATTTTGTTTAATAGAGAAAAATTCTCTTATAAAGATTTTTTAAAAGAAATTTTTTAAAATGTCTGATTACAGATTTTGATATTTGTATATCGAAAATTTATAAAGATATGTAATCTTTTTACAGATAAATGATATGGATATGAAAGAAGTCACGAGGGAAGAAGCCGTACTGTTCCTTCTTAGCTTGCAAGAACAAATCGACCTTATCGTGCAACATCGACGTCAGGAATATGACCAAATTGTTGCATCCGGCAAAGGTGACTCTTTTCACATAAAGTAAGTGGCATTTATGATATAATTAATAGTCTTAAAAGGTATTTATTTAGAATGACAAGAAATACATCTAAATAAGATGAAAATATTCAAGGACTCTTGGTATAACAATAATTAATACAAATAGAAAGGGCGATGTAAGAGTCAAGTCAAATTTCATTTAAAAATAATACAATGTACATATTTAATTTTAAATTTTAAAAAATAATAGAATATAAATATAAAAAAATATATAAAAAATAGAATATCAAAAATTACTTATAAAAGTCATGATGGACATCGCGTTGCGTAACAAGTTTCGGCTGTCGGATTGAGCCCTCCTCAGACATTAAAAACAGCGGATAAAATCATTCGTCAGAAGATCGGTCGTACATTCTCTATTTTAATCATGTGAATCTTCACAGAAAAATGACATTTTAGTTATACATGATTGAAAAGTCAATGTGTAGATAACAATATCTCTGAAATGATGATAAAAAACTTTCTTTATCAGGAGACACAGTAGTAGAGTTATTATAATCAGAGTTAAGACACATGGCCGGAAGGACACCATTTATAAGTCTAGCCGGAAGTGATTGTGCGCGCGGTTTTTCGAAACATGAAAATCGTTTACAGCAATCCCAGCAAACAAAAAAGAATGCGAGGAATTAAAATTTCAATTCCAATCAAATTTTTCTAAATTCCATTATTGAACTCTTCGGAATATACAGGAATATAGTGCATCCTCGGGCTGCATAATACACATTATATATTATGCAGAGTACATAAAACAATCTTTTCATTAAATTGTAATAAATATTAAGTTTTACATCTCTCTGGCTGCGTTCATAAAGTTTTCTCCGAATAGAGTTAGAGTAGAGTTGAGTTAGGTACGAGACGGTACGAGTTAACTCTAAATTTATGTGACTTTATGAACGACCGGAGTATCAGTTGAGTTCGTTGATTTGATGGTAGTTCTAATCTAATAAAAAGTTGAAATTTAAATTAAGAAAAAAATTAATTTTATAATAGCAGAAAACGTAAAGAAAGTAATTTCTTTCACTATATTAATCTATAATCTATAATAATAATACGAAAGTAATAATAATAAGAAAGTAATTTCTTTTACTATATTAATCTATAATCTATAAAACGTAAAGAAAGTAATTTCTTTCACTATATTAATCTGTAATCTATTAATCTATCTCTTATTATTAATCTATAAGTCGTGAAAGATGAGATAATAATAATTATTTAAAATTTTTTTCACTAAAAAATAGAAAATAAATTACCTGTAACATTTTGTATTAATGTAAGGCCACTTTCATTAATAATACTTTTTCCTATTTCGTCAGTCACTATTATATAATTCTCCATCTTAGAGAGATTATTAAAAAAAGATATATTCAAAAAGTATCTTTATAATTATAATAGTGACTGACGAAACAGGAAAAAGTATTAATGAAAGTGGCCTTACATTAGTACAAAATGTTACAGGTAATTTATTTTCTATTTTTTAGTGAAAAAAATTTTAAATAATTATTATAAAAAAAAAGATTTATAACATACTATCTTTTTTAACATATCTTTTATAACATATCTAGATTTTTAACATATCTTTTTTTTCATAATCTGTCTACACTAAATATTATAATATTATAATATTTAGTGTAGACAGGTTATGAGGCACGTATTTACATCAGTCACCATTACCTATAATTACCTCTTATTTAGGTTAGTAAGCTGATACTCATTACTGCGCATGTCGAGTTATTTCTACCCACCTCTCTGACATGAGTTAAGAAAGTTAACTCTAGAGTTAATCCTGTCGAATTTCTGAACGGCTTACTCTGAACATACTTTCGGTCATATTCGAGTTTCTGAACGCTATAGAGTTAACTCTAGTTAACTCTGAGTTAAAGAGTAAACTTTATGAACGCAGCCTCTCGAGCGTGTCCAAAATTTTTACGCCGATCTTTAAGAATTACAAATAACTTTTCAGGTAATTTTTTTTTGCAGAAATATTTTTTAACTTAGTAGCCACCGAATAAGTGGTTATGGATAAATTCTGCCGCTAGGAAGTATTTAAAAATAAATGCAGAAGTTATGAATTATTATGGCAGGTTAGATATATGACAAGTATAGGTTCTCTAACCTGTCATTTAATACATAACTTCTGCATCTATTTTTAAATACTTCCTAGCGGCAGAATTCATCCATAATCACTCATTCGGTGGCCACTAAGTCAAAAAATATTTCCGTAAAAAAAATTATCTGAAAAGTTGCTTATAATTCTTAAAGATTGGCACAAAAATTTTCTCGGTTTTCTCTCGCCTCTGAACACGCTCGAGAGCCCTTAAATACGCTTTTAACAATTAATCACAAATATAAGTAAATAAATAAAAATAAAACATATTCTAAATAAATATTTAATGGAATTCATACCAAAGCCTTTTTCGGTAGTTCTCCACAATTCTGACAACTTTTGACAGATCAATTTTGGCGCTAAATCAACTACTGAATAACTTATACACACAAACAAAAGATGATGTTCACCTATTCACTGTTATTCACTAACACTATCAAACTATGAGAAAATGACGGCCGGGCTCGCAACCAATCAGAAGTTGAACAGCATGTGTCTTAACTCTGATTATAACCCTACGCGGTAGCGTCTCCGGCCATGTTCAAAAACTGTGAGACGCTACAAGTCTCTTATCCCGAGCCATCAAAGTCCATTTTTGGGAGGTACATAACTATTAAAATATAAAAAATTGTGAATCAAACGTTATATGTCCTGAAAGGCGGCATCATCACGAGTAATTTGAGCCAAAAAATTTTAAATGAACATGGCCGGAGACGCTACCGCGTCTCCTGATCGGTCAAACCGTTCTGGAGATATAAGCGGTCAAAAAGTGGGGATTTTAATGAAAAATTAAGAAACGTCTCCTTCTCTTTCTCCTTCTCCTTCTCTGTCCGCATTTTTAAACTTTTTAAACTTTTCAACATCCTCTCTCACCTTTCACTCGC
>NW_017280223.1:59927-61725 GCF_001594065.2 Cyphomyrmex costatus | reverse complement strand
TATATTTTAAATAATAAAATTATTTTAAATACTCCCGACTGTTGACTGGTATAAAACACATTAAATAAGCTTTGAAAACTTATTTAAAATAAAAATTATCATTTTTATTAAAACATCTGTTTTAAATAACTTAATTTTTTAAAAATGAAAGTGGTAAAGAACGTTTAATCCTTTACAGAATTAAATTTAAAGAATTAATTACATAACTGTTACTCAGTCCTTCATTTTTTAAATAGTTTTGGTAAATATCAAGTTTAGGGAAGCCCCCGCCAATGACCTTGACTTTGACATATGTTATCAAGGTCACGATTCTGAGTAACTTTGCCTTAATAACTAGCCGTCGCTCGCCCTCCGTTAAAAAGATATTAATCAAAAAAGTTTCAAAAATAACGTCCCATTTCTGCTATATACAATACAGTATTCTACATAGGTTTTGACCTTCCACGCGAAGCGACTTTCACCCCCAGCCCTCCCCCCATCTTTTGCAAAGGGGCGTACAACTTCCATGATTGTACTGTTGCTATGATAGTACTGTCGGGGCAGACCTCTGTGACGGTGTGGGTGCGGGGGGGTGGCCGAAGGCCGCCCGCCCGTGTGTGTGTGTGTGTGTGTGTGTGTGTGTGTAAAATATCAAGTAATAGACTCATAATCGTTATATAACGAATGGAACACACATACACACGGGCGGGTGCAAGGGGGTGGCCGAAGGCTCACACCGTCGTCAGAGATCTGCCCTGACAGTATAATCGTAGAAGTCGTATGCCCCTGTGCAGGGGGGTGGGGAAAGTTACTTCGGAAGTTGCAAGTTCCTTCGCACAGAAAGAGGTGGGGTAACGGTCACAAATCTATTGTACCGACCTCGATCAAGTTCGGCCGTAGCTCCAGCATCCCCTTAAAAATAACCTAACCCAATCTATTCAGTGGTGTGAAGTAGCTCTTGCTTCGCGTAGAAAGTCGAAACCCACGTGCAATATGTATAATTATAAGAAATGATACGTTATTTTTCAAACTTATTTTATTAATAACTTTTTAACGAAGGGCGAGCGACGGCTAAAACCTGTTGGAGGTTACTCAGGGTGATGACCTTGACAACATATGTCAAGGTCAAGGTCATTGGCGGAGGCTCCCCTAAACTTGATATTTACCATAGTTTTTTATAGGCTATAGTAATTTGACTTTAAATTATTTAAAACAGTGAAATCTAACCAATTAGTATTTTATCGCTTTGAAATGTGATTTGAACAGCACGAATCGTTTAATTAATATGATAATGTAATAATATGCACCGAAGATATACCTACGATATCACAATAAATAAAAATATATTGTCCGAAGTCGACACGTTAATTAATACGCCTCCGCCTCGCTTTCGCTATCCCCCTCACCTCACCGCTCCGCGCGTAGAACAATGACATTCCATCATCGTGGAGCATTTAGACTGCACGCGGTGAGATGAGGTGGGGAGGGTTGGGCAAATGCAACTTTCAGCTGATTTTCGAATCGCCTTCGTCTAGCTTTCGCTGTTCCCCTCACGTCACCGCACCGAGCGCAGAACAATACCATTCGACTGTAATGGGGCATTTGGATTGCTCGCTTTGTTTATGTGTAGCTTCCGCTGTCCTCCTCATCACATCGCATCCCGGAAAAAAACAATGCCATTCGACTGTCATAGGACATTTCGACTGCACGCGGAGCGGTGAGGAGGAAAATGCAACTTTTGGCTGATAACATATTGCGGAAATTTTTTAGAAAACTGTAATATGCAAATTGTAATCTGTTTTACTTATATGTATGTATG
>NW_017280223.1:54037-58181 GCF_001594065.2 Cyphomyrmex costatus | reverse complement strand
ATATTTATTAGATTATGTTTACAACCCCAGTAAAGCATGTTTTTCGATACAAAAATGATTAATCTTGAGTTCGGTATAATTGATTCCTGATTTTAATCACTCTAGAGTATTTTTCATTCGTATTAACTCATGCGATTTTCTTATAAGGTCACAAACTGAGACATTTACCTTATTACAGTTTTCTAGAAAATAACTGCAATATGTTATTCTTAGTGCACAAAATATAAAAGTTGGTTATTGAGATTTAATTTGAAATTTATACTAGACCGTACAATAAAAAATAATTGCTTGTAATTTCAGAGTATCAATTTGTTAAGTACTCAAAAAAGAAAATGGCGGCCTGCTCTCAAAGTTTGATGAGTTTCTCGACGTCAAAAGTAATGTCAAAACTATTACAGAGTAGGTATAACAACACATGAAATACAAAAAGTATTGCATTAGAACCGTATCTTTAAAAACTCTATAACGAAGTGAATACACAGAATTATGTAGAAATGTAGAATTTTTCTTGTTTAATTTTGATAATAATAAAACGTTGCTCGATGTAAAATGTAGCAAATTTAATTACCTTTTGATTATGTTTGATGACTTTTTATCGTACAAGTAGCCATTTCCGATTTATTACCGGAGAAAGTCGAAAATTCGCATAAAATTTTGTAAGAAAATTTGTTTCAAGCGGTTATATCTCGGGAAGTATTGGTCGTAGGAGGTTCTTCAAAAAAACAATTTGATGGTTAATAAATTACCTTTCGATCTTATTTGAAGCATTTTTTGTCTACGAGCCGCCATCTTAGCGTAATTTGTGCTTCAAGCTCGAAGAAACGTAAGTTGTTCGAAAAGTAACAAAATATCTCAGTTTTAAAAAAATTCTATTTCCAGTTCTATTAGTGTTACAAAGTTGATTTAAAAAAAAATTGTGCAGAATTTTATCAGCTACAATTTTGTATACTACATTAATTTTCGTACAATGCAACGTTATTGCCGAAATTCTGAAAAGAATTCGATTTTTTTTATGTTTTTCCAATATGGCGACCGTAGCCATGTTAAATGTACGCGAAACATAAATTACTATTTTGTACATCAAAAGACACCATCTCACCAAATTTCATCAATCCGGAGATTATCGGAATCGAAAGTCACCCGGGGACTAGGCTATTAGGGGGACAAACTTTCGATTGATTTTCGAATCGCCCGTCTAACTTTTGCTGTTCCCCTCAGCTCACCGCTCCGCGCATAGAACAATGCCATTCGATCGTCATTGGGCATTTGGACTGCACGCAGAGCGGTGAGGTAAGGGGGACAGTGCAACTTTCGGTTGATTTTCGAATTGTTTACGTCTAACTTTCGCTGTCCCCCTCACAACACCGCACCGCGCATAATTAATGAATTAAACGAACTTACAGTGAAGTTCGATTGTAATTATGCTGTCTCGTCCGGATGAATAATTGTAGTAGCGTTCCGCTGCGTAATCCTCAACAGGTTTTGAAAGCTGGAGAAAAGAAAACCGCGGTGGCGCCTAGATAAGCCGTGGCCTGCACTCGGATGCAACCGTCCACGCCATCTGACTTCATTAGTTCAAAGCCTACGAATCTGGAAAAGGCATGTGGGTGGGAGGGAGTCTCCATCCGGATGAGACAGCATAATTACAATCGAACTTCACTGTAAGTTCGTTTAATTCATTAATTATGCTATGTCTCGTCCAGATGGATAATTGTAGATGTTTAAAGTACAGATTTGTAAGGAGAGCTATAATAATACTAAGTATGTAACGATGCACTCCGCAATGCATCGTTCCGACGATACCAGCCGCCAGAAACATTTCATACTTCGCGATATTAGAATTACCGCCGTCGACAGTAGCTATCGCCGCTCCGACCGAACGCGTCCGAAGATCGCCGAACGATCTGCGCTTCGCGCTATCCGCCGCTCCGACCGAACATCGCCGATCGACAATCCCCTCCGCTGGGATTGCCGATCGCCGAACGATAACGGAAAAGTCCGTAATAAAACGAGCGGGAGCAATAATTAGTATATAACGCGTAATTATTGCTCCGGGAGCTCTCATCTATCCTAACCGCCGCTTTATTACGAACTCCGCTCCGATCCTAGCTCCGGTGATCCGACGCGAAAAGGGGATCAAGTGTTCTTGGTCTCCGTCAAGCGTTCTTGACAGTCGATCACCAAATTTCCTGATCCGCTGGCCGTACGACGCGAAAAGGGGGTAAAGCGTTCTTTGCCTCCGTCAAGCGTTCTTGACAGCCGTACGCCAGTATCCTAGACTTAGCGCACCGGCGAGAAAAGGGGGTGAAGTGTTCTTCGCCTCCGCCAAGCGTTCTTGGCAGTCGGGCGTTAAAGTATCTGTGCCTTCTACAATCCGCGAAGCGTCCCTCATTGCATAGAGGGAACGCCCACCGCGTCATCCGCGCCGCGACCGTCATCCGCCGCTGGCGTATACTCCGCGTCCGCGAAAACATCCGTAATACCGACCGCGCCCCGCGATTTCCGCGCCCGTATTGGAATTTAAAGATCCCCACGTGTTATCCGCCGTACTCGCGCCGTAATTTACACTTCTAGTTTTTCTGTTCGTGCCGTCCGTAATATCTTCGTTTTTCTGTCTGCGCTTTGTTGTTTTTCTGTACACGTCTTGTATCCGTCTCGTCTACTTGCCGTCTCGACACGACACACATACACCTGCGTACACCGACACACGACACACACCTGTTTATCATTCACACACACACACGCACACATACACACACTTGTAAATACACACGCTACACGTAATAAACGTTCTGTGTCTTATACTCTATTTTTCGCCTTCGTTATTATTGCATTCTCTCTCTCCGTGCGAACCTCTGTCTGCGTCTAAAGATTTTCCGACGAGCTGATCCGCGCGGAAGTTAGGTTGTTTCAAGTATTATTAATTTGTTATACAACTACATTTCTCACTCTTATGGATGTATCGTATGAAGTAATAAGTATATATATGGGACATTCCACGTCAACTCAGACAGACCTCCAGACAAAATTTGGCTTGATGGATTTAAACGTTCAAGGGCTTAAAAAATTTGTACATCTGTGTACTTTTAAATGCCGATGGGCTTCTTTCAAAAATTTTAATGTCGGCGCTATTATGGCTGATAAAAGTCAACAAATTCCAAAATTTAAAACTAACTTCGTACAATAAAACTCGAAAAATTCTTTAATTATTCTGAAATTCTGTATCTAAAAGTTTTTTGGGTCGCCGAATGTAAATCTGATGTCAGTTTTCAAAAATTCAAAATGGCAAATCCAAAAATGGCGAACAAAGATCCTCCGCAAAAAATGCTCGTTTTCGGTACCTCGATTTTTGAAACTTTTATTATGCCAAATAGTTACATATGATGACCCAATAATCCCTGTAAAATTTTAAGATGAGCATACAGCCCGTTTAGGAAATAGGTGGGGGGTTAAAGTTGACCATGTCCAATAAAAAAATATAGCAATTCCACATTTGAATTCGAACAATAACATCTAAAAAATTCAGCCTAAATGGATCTTTTAAGATTTTTGGCTGTTGATTATAAATATGAAATCATATTTACGAAATTCAAAATGGCGGATCCAATATGGCGGACAATTTTTGTTAAAATTCATTGGATCTACTCGAAACTTGTTACTCGGGGTTTTTGGGGTCGCTGATTACGAATTTGAAATCAATTTAAAATTGACTTTTTGTTGGGTGGATTGTTTATAATAAACAAAGTCAATTTTAAATAGTGCTCGGAATTAGTTGCACATTTCGGGCCGATTTCTGAAGCGACGCCTACTGTCTCCCCACTACTACTCGAGCCTCGGCGGCCGAGCCGCCGACCGCTCACGTGACGCTGTGCCTCAGGAGCGTCGCGATACTTTCCAGTATGCTGGGAGTACATCTTCCGACAAATATCATTAAAATATTTTTTTTCTACGTGATTTTTATTTGAACAAATTTTTTTATTGTTAGCATATTATGTATATATTCTATAATAATATAATTTTGACAATTATTACAGTATGATAATTACAATATTGAACAACAGTTTTCCACATCACCTCTGAGGTACTATTGTTGACGCGTTTTTTTAAAGTGGTTTCCCCAGTAGGCCTATTCCACTAAAAAAAA
>NW_017280223.1:29020-53088 GCF_001594065.2 Cyphomyrmex costatus | reverse complement strand
ATTTCCTAAACGGGCTGTATGCTCATCTTGAAATTTTGCAGGGATTATTGGGTCATCATATGTAACTATTTGGCATAATAAAAGTTTCAAAAATCGAGGTACCGAAAACGGGCATTTTTTGCATGGAGCTTGCAGAGGCGGCTCTTTAATAAATCGATCGGATTTTATTAAAATTTGTTACTCGTGGGTTTTTGGGGTTGGTGATTATGAATCTGAAGTCGCGTTCCGGACATTCAAAACTTCGGGTCGAATACGACTAAAATAAAAATGTGTCCTGCTCTCGGCATTACCCAGGATCAACGACGTGGACGTAACAGAAAACTGATCCCTTCGAGGTGTTGGTTTAAAGTTTGAATTTTTGAAAACTGACATCAGATTTACATTCGGCGACCCAAAAAACTTTTAGATACAGAATTTCACAATAATTAAAGAATTTTTCGAGTTTTATTGTACGAAGTTAGTTTTAAATTTTGGAATTTGTTGACTTTTATCAGCCATAATAACGCCGACATTAAAATTTTTGAAAGAAACCCATCGGCATTTAAAAGTACACAGATGTACAAATTTTTTTAGCACTTGAACGTTTAAATCCATCAAGCCAAATTTTGTTTGGAGGTCTGTCTGAGTTGACGTGGAATGTCCCATATATATATATCTCACGAAAAAATTGTGCACTTCTCGCACTTTATTATGAATGTACAGTCCAAAAAAGGGTACTCACAGAGTTATGATTTGTCCAGGATCGTATCCTGAAAAGAGGTGTCACTGAGAATATACGGAGAGATGTCACTGAGAATATACGGAGGACGATCATAAAAACAAGCAAATGTCTCTGAGAATTTTCTCCATCCAGCCGTACGTCTAATTTCTTCCAAATTAATGTCCTTGTTTGCTGTAAAGGACGTTGACGCATGGCGAGTAGAATGCGCTGAAAAAATATTTGTATTTACCCCTGCCGTCTGAATCTCAGTTTTGACCCACCGCCCCAACGTCTGGGAGGAAACTGCCTTGTACGGAACTCGAAAAGAGATAAAAAAGGGAATCGCAGCCTGTCTGTCGAAGATCGGCAGTAATAGAAAGATAAAACTTGACCAAAAAGAACGCGCATAGTTCTGACTTATCCGCGAAGGACTTGAAGCAGAGCAAGGGCTGACATCTACCATTTCCAGAGGTTTTAAAACGGGCGGGGATTCTTATAATCAAAGAATCTGAGAAGGTGATATTAGAAAGCTGTATTCTTTGTGCAGTGATAAGAGCAAGGAGCGTCCCAATTTCCTCGAGATTACTTCCAACGAGAACTCTACATGTGGGTACAAGGAAGCCAAATGAGCAATCACCGGCGACGGGTCCCAGATATATTCGTATCTGGGGCACTGTGGTCTTAAGGTAGCCACCCCCTTAAAGAATCTTCTGACCAAAGAGTGAGCGCCTATCTCGTTCCGAGAAATAAGGGGTATTGCTGAGCGGTATATTTTCCAAGTGGTCTAGGAACCTACATCTGCCAGGGAAGAAGACAAAGATCCGAGAAATAAGGGAACTGACAGAGTGAAGCAGCGGACACCCTTTTCTTGCAAAAACAATCACCAACGCCTAATGGGCTTGGAATGTTGAGCTAAAGTCATTTTCGAGATAGATGCGAGCATTGCGGTTAGAGCCGGTGGCGATATCTCCCTGAGTAAAAAAGAAGCCTGTCGGATAATTTCGCGGCCACCAGGGGAATTCTGATCCAGGCCAGGTGATAATCCCTGAAAAGAGACGACAACATATTAAAAACTGGCTCAACTTGTATCGGATGTTCGACAATAAGCTGAATGAATAGAGGAACTATGGCTGAGCTGGCCACCAGGGCACCACCACAACACCTTCCACCCCGTCAGTGATGATTTTGCGCAATACCCCTAGAATCAGGATGAATGGTGGTAATGCGTAAAAGGAAAATATATATATATATATATATATATACTCCAATTAAGGGAGAAAACGTCGACTGCAACCGCGAACGGGTCCGGATGCCAAGAGACAAAGTGAGAGCACTTTGTATTAATCGAAGTAGAAAACAGATCGATGTCAAAACGACCAAAAAACAGAAAAAATTTTGTCAAGATACGTTTGTAATATAGACAACTCTTTTCTTTCCACAGTAACGCGAAATTCCGCGTCTGCCTCAAAGTTCTGTGCCGAGGGACCATACGAGGCGTAGATGAATAAAATTTTTTTTTTTCCGCACCACGACCACGAAATTTTACGGGCTAATCCGGAAAGCAATGGAAAACTGACTGAGCCCATACGATTAATGTAGGCTATTACCGTGGAATTCACGAGTAATTCTTAATAAAATATCGGAATTTCTTAGGTGAGATGCAAAGCATCTAAGCGCGTGGAAAGCAGCCAGGAGTTCCAGATAATTAATGTGGAAAGTCTTATCCTCTGTGACCAAAAAAAACCGTGTGTACGCCTCTCGCCACACACTGCACCCCATCCTGAAAGGAAAGCGTCTGAATAAATTTCAATGGCGAAAAGACTTGACCGTATATAATTGCACTGCAAACTATCTGTAAAAATGTGTTTCCACCATAGGTCTTCTCTGAGCGAAGCTTGAAGAGGTATTTGAGCCTCAAAAATATTGTCTGACACCAGGAGGGCTAAGAATTTCTCTCTTTCCAATAACTTTGTATGTAACAAGCCATATTGCACTGCCGGGCAAACCGCAATGAGCAACCCGATGTAATTAGCCAAGTAACGAATTTTGCACTGCTTCTTATTTAGAATCTCAAGAGTCATCTGGAGGAGGGTCTCTCTCCTGTCAGGTGGAATAGCTATTGCAAAAGATTCTATGTAAAAGATTGGCGTCAATACACTCTTACGCATGTTGATAATGAAGCCCAAGGACGAAAGTAGATCTAATGTTGTAAAGATATTTCTTAAACATAGGTTATATGTGCCTGCGATGAACCGAAAATCAACTAGATATACCACTGAAAAGAAACCTTGTTGTCTGAGAGTGTACAGGACCGGTTTCATAATCTTGGTAAATACATAAAGTGCTGAGGCCAGGCCGAAAGGGAGGGCTCTGAATTGGTAGAGTTGACCCTGAAAACTAAAAACGCAAAAATTTTCTGTCATCCTCATGAATAGCCACAAGAAGGTATGCGTCTTCTAAATCCACCGAGACTAGATAATCGCCTGGGGAGATAAGACGGACGACAGTTTTCCAATCCTCGAGTTTAAAATACGAAGCAATAATAAACTTGTTAAAGCGCTTTAAGTTGAGAATAAATCTCCATCCGCCGAAGATTTTTGAAAACAAAAAATGAGGGTAAAAACTGACTCTCGCAGTCTAATACGCCCTCAATCGCCCCCTTTAGCAATGAGTCTAGAGATCTCTTGCGCGCAAATCTGCTGTTCTAGATTTGACAGGTGACACAGGAGGTCCTCGCGTTGGGACGGCGGATGTTGGGTGAGAGGTAACCTATAACCAGCAATGGTCTCCAAAATGACCCTATCCGACGAAATCTGCTTCCAACTAAGTAGAAAACACGGCCAGTCTGCTCCCAGTAATTACCGCTTGATTTACCGTCTCCTCGACTGAGACCTGGAATGATGAGTGGATCGGTGATAGCTGGTCCTTGTCCCTGTCCTCCTTGTTGCCGATCCTTGGTATCGAGCAGTGGCGCGTTTCCCAAGGTGATAGGTACAAGTTGAGATGGCTGCTTGATCGGCTGTTGGATCTTCCTTGCAATTATTATTGACGGTTTGATAATTTCCCTGGAAGATTTTTCTATGGAAACTACCTTCTTCGTCTGTTCTCTAAAAAATGTTCCGAACAGCAGCTCATCTACTGGAATAGAATCCGCTGTGTTTTTAGCATTTAAGTTAAGGGCGGGTGTAATCTGCGCTCTTCTAGTTATAGAGAAGCGATAAACAAGATCGGCAAGAATCCTCGCCCCTTCGTTTACTTTAGTTACCGCTATACGAGCTTCAGGACACAGGGAGTTCTGAATTTCCGGCCTAAGAAAATCAGAATTAGCCTCGCTTAATGCGCAAAGGGCTAGGCCTGCTTGATCCTGGTTCTTGCCAGCATAATCATCCCTCTTGACAATCGAATTGTCTTTAAGGGCCACCCTGCACTCTTGATTTAAAGTGGGGGTCTTTAGGAATACTAATGCCTCTGGAAGAGTGAATTTCTTATGTAAGTACATTGCAAAAGCTCTCGTTTATAGTTACCCGTTTAGGATGATCCGATGATGTGTCATCCACTTCGCCTACATTCTCTTCTACCTCTAAAGAGAGGAGAAACGTTCTAGCATGTGAAGGAGAAAAAAGGTTGTACCGTCATGCCGCCTGTATTTCGCAAATACAGATCCAGCAATATCATACACACCTGACAACTTTGGGTCCGTTAGCCCCTCTTGTCGCGCAAGGGATGCTAAAAAAGCCTCTAAATCGGACCTCGTGACCGGTTCCGACTCATTACGTGACCCAAAATTCTCCTGAGAGCTCAGAATAATGCTAGACGAGGCCTGAGAAGGTCCGCTGGGTGACCTAACCTCCCTTCGGGACAATATGTTAATCAGGCGGGACGTTTTATTCTCGAAATCCGCCAAACGGTCTCCAGAAAGTGATCTTCTCCTCCTTCTCGATTTATGGGAAGACTTACCCATATTTGCAAACCTGTGAAAATAACTCAAAATCGAAGACGAAAAAATCGGTGTGTTGAGGATTCACACAACAGGAAAACAATGAAGTCAGATGGCGTAGACAGTTGCACCCGAGTGCAGGCCACGGCTTATCTAGGCGCCACCGCGGCGCCTTATTTGGTTTTCTTCTCTCCAGCTTTCAAAACCTGTTGAGGATTACGCAGCGGAACGCTACTACAATTATCCATCCGGACGAGACATAGCATAATATATAATATTATCACGAAAATGTAACTGTTGTAAGAAATTTCGAGAATCATATTATGTATTTCTAGAATCATGTTGCGTATTTCTAGAATCGTGTCATGTTATTGCCTTATATGGGCATATTCTGGAGCGAGCCAGAGTAAATGTCTTTCGAATATACATATATAGATACATATATTTATTTTCAGTAGCTGCGAACAAAGACGGTAACGTCGAATCAGGTGATCACGCGACCGAAACATGATCTTCTAGAATATTCGGCTTATAGCGAATGCCGAGAGAATATTCGCGAGGCAAGCACTCGGCAGTTGAACGCGGACAAGTGCAGATCCGTCGCGAAAAGCACTTAGTCGAAGCATCGATAATTATCCACGAAGTCGAGTCGTTTGTAGGCTCAGTGCCTTTATAGTCCAGGGAAATTGTATTTTTACATGCCAAACTTGCCACCTGAACTATGGGATATGGAAAAAATCGGAAAAAATCTGGGGAATTCAATGAAATAAAATTAAACAGCTGGTTTTGTTGGGAAGTTATTCAAAATGGCGCCCAAAGTTGGCAAAAAACAGTTTCTTGCAGTTTAAAAAAAAAGTATGCATTTTATCAAAAAATGTTTCCTACAAAAGTTGTAGATCTTTTAAAAATCTACAAAAGTTGTTGTATTGAATATGTAAATTAGTGCAAAAATGACTTAGTTAACGCGAAAAATGGCTTTAAATCGCTGTTTTTTAAATTGCCTGTATCTTTTTGAATAAAACAGATATCCTGCTGAAACTTTCAGAAAATATAGCGCTCAATGAGCAGAAAATTTTCGTTTTTTATTTGTATCAAAATGTGGTATAGATGTCGCACAAAACGGTTTTTTCGAAAAAAAATCACTTTCGTAGAACGCGATTTAAACAGGTTCTGTAGCACTTACAGACAAAAATCAAAGCTGAAAATTTTCTTAAAGAGTTGTACTACCACGTGAAATATGTGCGCGCACCGTTAATTAATTAATTAATGGCCAAAAATGACCTCAAAAAAGGAACAAAAATTTTGACCCTAAAAATGTCGATTATCTCCTTCGTTGAAATTGATACCATAATGGCATGTTTACCAATCGATAGCGGCAATTTTTCTACGAATTTTGAAAAAAAAATTTCTTCTACGACCTCTAGGAGCCGAAAAAATTTTTTTTTTCAAAAATTCCAGCGGGCGTCGTAATTTAACTCGCACAGCGTACATTCTCCGGGAGATTCTTTCAGAATACTTATATTTCATAAAAAAAAAATTGTGGCCCGTTTCGTAGACTTGAACTACTGTAAATCGTGTGTCAAAGTGAACACTGCGAACGTGGGTCGCACAAGCCGGAGTCGGGCGGCTGAGCTGTGAAGGGCTGCCGCCAGCCACCTCGTTCAAAATATACAATAAATGCACGAAATCGCCTGGAACGTCTAAAAGCATTGAAACTTACAATTCTTCAGTTATATTTTACTCTAATACTTAATAATATAGTTTCAAATACTTATTTTAAAAATGTATGGCAGCATTTATGTACACAGGAGGTTTATTGGACAAATCAGAAGTGAAACACAAGAAATAAAATCCCTTTTCAAAAATTCAAGAATAATGTTATTGATCCTGTTACAAATTAGTTATAAATTTACAATTACATTTTACAGAAATGTAAAGAAAAATGGAAAGACAGCCACGTTGAAACAAATTAAAAATATTAGCATATTCTTCGCCGTTTCCGCGATTGTCCGACTGACATTTCGTCGTCACTGATGACATTTTCGTAGGACTCAGTCTTGTCATCATCGTCGATAGCGATGCTGTCGTCAAAATTCTCGCAACTAGCCTCTACTTCAGTCTCTGCGTCGTTAATGTTATTTAAGTCATCCGGAACAATACACACTTTTTTCAGATTGGTGCAGCTGTCGTCGTCACATTTGATGCACATTGTGGAAGACTTCAATCCATGTTTTTTGCATCCACAATTATTGCTTCTGCACCCTGTTTCACATCTGCACGCAATCTTTTTTATTACGTCTTCTGGAATCATCGGTTCGGTGCTGCACACGGGTTCTAATGTCTCGGTTCCAATTCTCCAGCCCCATCTTTCTGGGTCAAACTCATTTCCCAACCAGGATTGTAACTGAAGGTACGTCCTATAGGAATGCTGATCAGCCGCACCCTCAGTTGGTGGAAGGCTTCCTAGATGAAAGGAGGATTTGCAGGTGGCTTTTTGGAACAATTGGAACCTCAGATCATTCAATTGACAATCGTCTTTTTGCGTGGAGTACAAGCTTCGGATTATGAGACGCCCGATTTCCGATATCTCCTTCTGCTGTGCTCGTTCGTTGTAAAATACATTTAATTTCTGCAGTATGTCTTTTCTGTTGTTCATTACCTTCATAATTTTGTTCTTTCCCTTTTTGTAGAACGACGATGTCGTGTCACAGCCTGTTACAATATATAGTAATCCGATGTATTTCAGTAAGCATGGATATCTGAAGGTGGTGCAGTTGTAAACTTTTTCTTGTTCGTGACTCTTTCCCTGCTTGCAGAAATATATATTTTTATTCGTTGGAGCCAACTGCATTAGTAACACCAGCAAATCGACGTCTTGTCCAATGATTCTGACAGTTGTATCATCCTCCTGTAGTTGTATAGCCGTAGAAATTATCAGCATCTTCCTCAGCAACTTTGGTAGTGTATCCTAATTTCTGTAATTCGACACTTAATAAAAAGACAAATTTCTTTTTATTTCTTGCATTTGACAGGAACTTTTCTTTGGGATAAGATATGTTCGTGTTCTCGTCAAAATTAATTTCCTTGACTGTATTTTTCAATTACCTTCGCAAGCGTTCCAGTGATTTCGTACTTGATGCGACATTTTCCGGGTACCCATCGAAAACAAAAACGGAGTTTCTGTCAAAATGATGCAAAGCATATTCTGTGTAACATTTCAATATTTCCGAAACCGGCTTATTGCTTGTCCAAACAACTTTGTGGATAAAAAAAAACGCCATCTATGACATTTTTGGGATTTTGAAAATCGGATGATGGTTTCAAGTCTTCAAAATTGACATAAAACAGCGATTTTTGTGTCTTTCGCATTCCCGAATCGTCAAATAATGACAGTGGAATTGGAGCTAATTCATATTTCAAGTATTGCTTCATATCATCTTTTGTTTCGATATTTAAGGTGATTCTTTGAAAAATAAGTAACGGATTTACAGGAACTTTTTCGTCACTTACTTTCACGTAGGAATATACCGAACGTAGCGTTTGCACCCGATTTTTTTTTACACCTTTCAGCGAAGCAAAAGATTTGCCAATCGTACTCTGAAGCAACTTTGTTCCAACATCCATAGCCTCATCAGTTTATCAAGTCGTTTCCGATGACACCAGAGTATATAGATGAAATTACACTCGACATCGGAAAAGGATCGTAAGTAGAGAAATAATTTGCAAGTTTTTGCAAATCAGACGCATCTCGATTAATCCGGGTGACACTTGCATCCACATGTTGTTCTGATGTTGAATAAGACACGTTACAAAATTTCTCCATTTCGTTGCAAACCTCTGTCAGTATAATACTTGACAGTATCCATTTGCTCAAAACACTGTCAGATATACCGCGACCGTGAGTAAGTCCACCGCTGCTTTTCATGGATCTCATAAGGACCTGCTCTATGGTCATATCCGACCAGATACCTGACCAATACTTATTGGTACGACGAATTGTAAAAAATCCACATTTCGTAAACTTATCGAATTCAATTATATTAAATTGTTTTTCCAATTTCAAAGCATCTTGCAGGTACAGCTAACTTGATTTTGCATAAAGGTAATGTCCCGACGCGTGGAAATATGGAATCATGTCACGAACACATTTCAAATGCAACTCCCAGTTGCCACATCGCTCCGCCTCAATGAAACGTTTCACAATATTGATTAAATGAAAATATTGGACCCATAAACAAGCGGTCGGACCAAATGTTTTTAAATATTGTAATGTTTCTACAAATTTCTTCACTATCTCATGTGCAACATTATTTTCTATTACGTTGTCGTCGAAGTTTAGGCCAGAAGGATTTTCAAAATCTCGCAATATGCGGTCTAATTCAATTGATTCATTTGCATCAAAATTGACATACGAAAAAATAACTTTAGCAAGAGCTGCCTGTACCAGAATGTGACCCCGAACAGCTCTCGAAAATGCATGACCACTAAGAGCCTTTTCAGCAGAATTTTCAGCTAAAATGGTCCCAAAAGCTTCTTTAAGGCCACTACACTCCATTATGAAACCAATGGAGGCAAGAAAACTCATCAGCATGTGGAAACCCCCAAGCCTTACGAAAATCGATCTTAAATTGTAAGGATCATTTTGAGGATCAATCGATGCTACAATCTCTTTTGCTTTGTAATATAACGGTTGATCAAATGTAACGACGCAAACTTCTTGATTCTGTGCAATTGTTCTACGACTTGCTTCGATCAATACAGTAAAAATTGTGTTCAAATCACTAGGAGAAGCGTTTACAAATGGTAGTGGAATTATTTTTGATGTTGCGTAATCATCAGAATTTGTCATTTTCTGCATGAATCCATTCCAGCCAGGAGTAGCTGTAGGATTTTTATTTTTACCATACAGCCATAAAATGTCGCTAAACGTAAAGTCGATAGGGTGATACGTTTCCTCATCTGGATTCTCAACAACAACAGATTGCAAACCGGCTGAACCTTTTCTTTCATATTGCTTTAAACCAATAAAACCAAATTTACCAATATCTTCAGCTGACGGGATTTTATTGAGTCTCTGAATCGTTTTGCAAGAAGAGAAAGCCTGCCAAGGTGTTACAGCCATTATACCGCCCATGGCATGAAAAGTATTATGGCCATCCAGTGTATTCACATTATGATCAGCATTATCAAATATAAATTGTACGAATTTGTCACCACTGATGTTAAATTGTTCAGGATCATTAATAACAGAAGTCTCAAATAACATTGTTTTCTTGTAAGATGCAATAAGGCCAAGATATGATAATGAGTCAATTAAGTTTTTAGATGCGTGTTTTTTGTGAATCATGGAAGATAAACCCAACAGTATAGAAGACAGAAAAGTTCGTGGTCTTATGCAAGAAATGAGAATGTGAGCGATTGTCGCGACGCGATTACTCCATTTTGTCTTATCCTCCCCTGAACGTTTATGTGTTTTTATCAAAATATCTAGAAATGATTTCAATGTTTCAGGAACATTTGCTTCTACATCCTCAAAAAAAGAGCTTGGCGCTTTGTATAGACGTGTTTCATATTTTTGTGATCGAACGTCCTGCAAAATGATGTGTGCTGCCTGTTTAACTGTTTCTAGGCGGTCTTCTTCTTTAGATTTTTTAGCATTACGCCAGCCATCCTCTAAAATTTTGTCTCTAGAATCACGAAAACACATTATAATATCGTTATGTATATTATACAACAAAAGATCCTTTCCAAAATGTTCTTCTAGGTTCTCTTGAATTCTTGAAAGGCGTGGAATGTCTCCATCGTACTTCTCCAATACCTCTTTCAGAGACAGTTGCGAATCTTCATCATTGTCTACAATATAACAAAATGCACACATTTACTTAATTTATCGTTTTTCGGTTTATCCGTCAAATCCACTGGCCTGTATTTGTAAAACAAGCTTAGACAGCGAGCATGATAACGAGCGTCTTTGTCTTGTAAATTCTCAACATGTTTTAGTCGTCCTAATAAATTATTGTTGAAATCGCTTTGCGGACGCGACGTCAGTTCATGTAAGATGTTTATTCTTGTGCTGTCACTGGAAACGCGTTTAACAAATCCTTTTTCATATTAGCAGATTTTCCACAAAATAGGCAATAGATTGAAAAATCAAAAGATGCTGCTGCATCACTGTCTCTTTGCTCTTTCTTCTTTTTATCTGCTGCAGCTTTCTCTGTCGCTTTTATTGCACTCTCTCTATTGTAGATTACCTGGCAGTTCCTGTGAATGGTGAGTGAATTACGCTCCTGCAAACGATAATACTTCTTATGTTTCCGCTTCATGCTCGACTCTACAAGTTTTTCAATAGCTTTTTGGCCAACGGAGATTGTGGTGTTGTCCGTCATAGGTTTGTCGCATAAAAAACAATTTTCCAGCAACCCATCCATTTTTTAGTAAGGAATCTGTAAATTTAAATATTCATTATAAAGATGTGAATGCGCGTTATAAATACATGTTAGAAATATGCTACATTTAATTAAATGTTACAAAGAAAATGTCTCAATTATCATTTTTTAATTCTTTTTCGAAAGGATATCATTTACAATTATCATTGAAACTAAACGTTTATTAAACGTTATAAAAAAAAAGTCTTTCGCTCAAGTACAAGCTAAGTATGTATAAAAGATGTGTAAAAAATTTGAAAATGATCGATGCATTACTTTTTAAGATGTCGTGTCCACCGACTCTGAAAAAGTGGTTTTGAGAAAAACGCGTTTAAAGTTTTCAATAAGAATAAAACCTTGATGATTTTATTTTTTTTTACTTACACTGAATCATCGATTCCAGGGTCATAACGTAAGTCCTCGGCTGCTTCAGCAACATCTAAAGTTGAACTTTGTAAATCTGATTATGCAAAACGGATTGTAATGAACAGGCATAAACATGCATCGACGCGGCGCAACGCGCCGTGAGATCAGCCAGTCGCGGGCCTGATAAGCGGCGCACAAAAAGCTCTCTCATTTTTCCAATTTTGCTCGGATCGACGTGAAATTTTTAGACAACATTCCTAAGATGATGTACTTTAATGTAAAAAAAAAATAAAAACTACATCGATTTTTTGAAATGTATGACTGCCTATGCCCCTTTAAGTTGAAACAATTACATTTCGATTAAAATTTCGTTATTATTTCTTGTAATTATTTGTAAGAAACATAAATTGAAAAAAACGTTCACACATTTACTGAGGCTCTTACCTTAACAATCAGGTATTTGTAGTGGATGTTCACGCAGCCGCTCGGCTCTTATCTGTGTTTACATTCATCCAATGAACCTCCTGTGTACATAAATGCTGCCATACATTTTTAAAATAAGTATTTGAAACTATATTATTAAGTATTAGAGTAAAATATAACTGAAGAATTGTAAGTTTCAATGCTTTTAGACGTTCCAGGCGATTTCGTGCATTTATTGTATATTTTGAACGAGGTGGCTGGCGGCAGCCCTTCACAGCTCAGCCGCCCGACTCCGGCTTGTGCGACCCACGTTCGCAGTGTTCACTTTGACACACGATTTACAGTAGTTCAAGTCTACGAAACGGGCCACAATTTTTTTTTTATGAAATATAAGTATTCTGAAAGAATCTCCCGGAGGATGTACGCTGTGCGAGTTAAATTACGACGCCCGCTGGAATTTTTAAAAAAAAAAATTTTTTCGGCTCCTAGAGGTCGTAGAAGAAATTTTTTTTTCAAAATTCGTAGAAAAATTGCCGCTATCGATTGGTAAACATGCCATTATGGTATCAATTTCAACGAAGGAGATAATCGACATTTTTAGGGTCAAAATTTTTGTTCCTTTTTTGAGGTCATTTTTGGCCATTAATTAATTAATTAACGGTGCGCGCACATATTTCACGTGGTAGTACAACTCTTTAAGAAAATTTTCAGCTTTGATTTTTGTCTGTAAGTGCTACAGAACCTGTTTAAATAGCGTTCTACGAAAGTGATTTTTTTTCGAAAAAACCGTTTTGTGCGACATCTATACCACATTTTGATACAAATAAAAAACGAAAATTTTCTGCTCATTGAGCGCTATATTTTCTGAAAGTTTCAGCAGGATATCTGTTTTATTCAAAAAGATACAGGCAATTTAAAAAACAGCGATTTAAAACCATTTTTTCGCGATAACTAAGTCATTTTTGCACTAATTTACATATTCAATACAACAACTTTTGTAGATTTTTAAAAGATCTACAACTTTTGTAGGAAACATTTTTTGATAAAATGCATACTTTTTTTTAAACTGCAAAAAACTGTTTTTTTCCAACTTTGGGCGCCATTTTGAATAACTTTCCAGCAAAACCAGCTGTTTAATTTTATTTCATTGAATTCCCCAGATTTTTTCCGATTTTTTCCATATCCCATAGTTCAGGTGGCAAGTTTGGCACGTAAACGCTGTCTTTTCGAAAATTTTCCTGGACTATTAGCCTTTCCTTCGGGAAGTTAGTGCCTTTAGTCTTTCCTTCGGGAAGTTAATGAAGCGCATAATCGCGCCGTTAGTTTTTCGGAGCACATACAAGCACAATTAGTTCTTTCGGTAACGCGCCGTACACGTGCATTTGTAAACGGCCGCGTCACGTACATTCGCTTATACATTCGTATAGACATTCGCTCAGACATTCGGTCAACCAGTTACTTTCTTATGAGACATACATTCGTTTAGACACTCGGTCGACAAGTAACATTTGTGAACTTAAATACCTATTTGTAATAAAATCAGTTTGTGTTATAGTGTTAAACAAAATCAAGTTTATTATTATTACAACATTAATCCTGACATCCGATCATTTCATCCATATCTTACACTGTTTTACATTTATTTAATAATTTTGTTTTTTAATATGCGATCGCGTTAACGAATGAAAAATAAATATGTTCTAAAATCGATGCGTTAATATTAGACGGTTAGTGAAAGCAGCTTTGCGGATTGTTTTGATGCGGAAGGGCGGACGCGAGTCGCACATTCCCCCCTCTCTCGGCTCATCGATAAATCGAGCAGTCATCATTTAAATACATATAATAGTACATTGTGTAACATGTATGGTAAGTTGTTTATTGTGCGGCACGGGCGCGGGGGAGCGCACTCGTTTCGCTCGTGCTCCCGCGCCCGCGTCGTATAATAAACAACTGAGCGTATGAGTTACACACAGAATTTTTCATTACAAGTGCTCGTCGTAATGTGCCCAATACAGCAACGTTTTTGCGCAGAAGAGTGGGGTTAGAGTAATAACTCAAGCCGTTGAGTTATTGGCTATTTACCGCACGCAAAAGCGTTGAGTTATTGGGCACGTTACGTGCACGCGTGATGAAAAATTATTTTTCTTCACGCGTGCACGTAATGTGCCCTACACCTTAACGCTTTTGCGTGCGGTAAATAAACAATACTTCAAGCCGTTAAGTTATTTCTCTAATCCCACTCTTCTGCGCAAAAACGTTGCTGTATAGGGCACATTACGACGAGCACTTGTAAAGAAAAATTCTATGTGTAACAGTGGGGACATATTTGTTTACAGGTCGACATCGGCGCGCGTACGCATTCGCTTCGCTCGTGCCGTCGCGACCGTCCCCACAATAAACAACATTCCCCCGTTACACAATGTACTATTAAATACTACCGACTGCTGACTATTATCGCGTATATTTAAAACTATCGCAGTACTATCACGAGTTAAATTGTAATATATTACCACGAAAAGAAACTGATTATTAATTAAAGATGCCAGTACAAAGTGAACATACATAAAGTGTGTATAACTTTCGGCCGATCGCCTCCGCTTTTCGCTGCAACCCTCACCTCATATTAAATACATATATACAGGGAGGGGCATTTAAAACAGGTCACCTGAATAACTCGCTTGTTTTTGACAATAGAAGAAAAAGTGTCAAACAAAAGTTGCTTGGTTTCGAGGGGCACATAATGTGATGTCAATAATTGATTTTTGGTGGAAGCGCAAAGGATAGGCAAAGGTAAAATTTTTTTTTTTAATGGAATGATATATTTTTTTATTTACATTCTGATAGAGCATCTCAAGACAAATACAATGACCTATAATTGAAGGTCATTCAAGGTTACGCAAGGTCAATAATGGAATGTAATGGAAAATAAATTGTTTTAAGGCACTCTTCGAATAATTTCGTGTCTAATTTACTTATTTACGTACTTACCGCTACGACAAGTGTCAAAATGATGACCCTAAACATCGACGAATAATTTCGTGTCTTCTTTTCTTGTTTACCGGTATACCGCTAATCGTTCAAGCGTATGTAAATATTTACATACCGTTTAAATTGAATCGCACGTAGCATTATTCATATTTACTTTATCAGTTTGAATTCATCTATCGATCAAAGTGCGTGTCTTGCAAAATGCATTATACGAAAGCAGAAAAAGTCGACATGATTTTCGTTTATGGTGAATGTCGCCAAATTATGAGAGAAGCAGTACGTTTGTATACTGAAAGATTTCCCGATCGTGTCCATCCCTCATTCTCTGTTTTTTCAAACATAGTACAAACTTTTCAAGAAACAGGAAGTGTGGATAATAAAAAACGCAAACGAATCAAGAAAGCAACTGACGACGGAAATTCGACGAACATTTTAGCCGCTGTAGCCCTAAATCCACATATCAGTACAAGACAGCTTGAACGTGAAAGTGGTATTAATCGACGAAGTGTTCTGCGAATACCACATTCCAACAAATTTCATCCCTTCCATATCTCACTTCATCAAGAGTTACATGGCAATGATTTTCAAAATCGTGTACAATTCTGTGAATGGGCACTACAAAGACTACAAGAAGATGATATGTTTGCCACTAAAATCTTATTTACTGACGAAGCTACATTTACAAACAATGGACAAGTAAATCTTCGCAACATGCACTATTGGTCGGTAGAAAACCCACATTGGATGAGAGAAGTGGACATGCAGAGACCTTAGTCTATAAACGTCTGGGCCGCAATTCTTAACGGTAAAATAATTGGTCTTCACTTTATCGATGGACCATTAAATAGTCGCAAGTATGCACAGATTTTAACAGAAATATTGCCACTATTATCAGAAGATCTTCCACTAAACGTATGACAATCAATGTGGTACCAGCAAGATGGATGTCCTGCTCATTCTGCACGGATTATTACTGAATTGCTAAACAGAAAATTTGGAGATTGTTGGATTGGTCGGTCAGGATATAACAGATGGCTTGTACGTTCCCCAGATATCCCAGTGAAAACTACTTAGTCAAGGTGATGTCAATATGACGTCAAATTGATCAGGAATATGATGTCAAAAAGAGCAATCAAAATGCTAGCAAAATGACGACTATATGACTGCAAAACGTCCCATACCATGACAGTCATCTTGACTGTCATTTTGATGTTTGTTTGATGTCATATTAACAATTGTCCAGTAAAAAGTTTAACTGTTATTTATTATTATAATGATGTCCAAATTACGTCGTAAACGTCAAAATGCTGTCAGGATGATGTCAAAATGACAAGTAACATCAGCTTATTTATTGGAAAACTCTGTACAGAAATAAATGCAAGACTAATCTCTCTCTACTAATGTAGATTTACTTTAATTTTTAATACATTGTACTTTTAGTATATTGTAACTTTTTTAATTCCTTGAATTAAGAAAAGTACGTTAAACCAAGATTAATCATTAATAGAAACGTATACATTAATCTTGCATATATTCATGTACAAGAACTTGATTTTTTAACCTAAAAGTAAATAACATTTGAAAGGAAGTACAAAATAAATGTATTATTATATTTTATAGGAGTTGATATTAATATTATACTTATTTGTGAATATACAATAGACTTGAGAAATTAAAGTAATATAAAAAGAATATCTGTTATATATAACATTAAATATATTATAATATATTGAATATAATATATTTAATATACGCGTTGCGGTATATTAAATATATAAAAACTATAAACTTCAAATAAACTTGGAATAAACTTTAAATACTTAAGTAATGAAATTGAGATCAATACATGTCACTCGCAAAGATTAAAAAAATTTCAAATAAAATCATAATCAATGCATGTACAAAATAAGTAACAATTAAAATTTTTCAACAACTATCGATAACACATGTTTGTGTGTATCATACGTAAACATAAAATTATAATATTTAGTACAATATACAGTGTCCTAAACTGATATCATCTGAAATATCTGTCTAGAAAAAAAATTGTATAAACATAATTGCACAGTACGAAGGAAGCTATATTTCAGATGATAATAGTTATTAAGACATCCTGTATAAGGATCTTAAAAAACAGAATTAATTTTTATTATAGAAATAACAATTCTTTTCTTCCATTTGCAGTTTGGAACCAACGCTTGATTTTAGCTTCAGTGTCTAACAAAAAGCTGTCTGGAAATCGTAGTTTAACCGCACCTGCAAAGGAGATTGCAATAGAATTATATATATTATATATGAGAACAGAACAAGCACATTAATGAATATTTTGTTTGTCATATAAACCCAAAAATTAAGTCAATGTGCAAATGAAATTAAATCTAAGGAAAAGCAATATATTAAATTTAAAAATATGAACATACAACTTCACATAATTTTGTATCCGAAAACCTAATTTTATCGCCTTCTGATCCACTCCAATTTATTTGTTTGGCAAGACCATTTGAAATCATTTGGACAATATGTTTCCTGTAACATTGCGTTCTGATGGAATAGATAATACACCTGGAGCACTGGCACATTTAGAATGAAGCAGATCTCGCTGTTAAGTAACAAAAAGTGAAATAGAATGATCGTAAACGTAAGCTGTTTTTAATTTGAATTATATTAGGTTGGTGCATATAGATGGTTGGGTTTCTGTTAATTTAAAATATTGATATCATATAACTTCTGCTGTTTATTTTAAAGCATAATCTTATACACAATTAACCTATCTTTGTTGTTACATTGCCTTTATAAAGCTTTTTTTAAATGCGCATTTTGTTTCGTCTAAAGTTCGAAATCATTTGTTTAAAATACGTATAATTTTTTTTATAAATATAGAACTTTTGAAATAAATACTACATTTCGTTTTTATTCAGTGTTTTCTTCAAAAACTATTAATATACAAATATTAGTAAAATTTTATACTTATTTTAAACTAAACAAAACAAATTATTTTTTTTGAAGAAAGTTTTATAAACACACACAATGTCACATAAAACTAAATAATTAAAATGTAAGATTATGCTGTAAAATTAAAATGGCCAAAATAGTATCTAATATCAATATTTTCAATTAGTGAATCCAACATTTCATGTATCAATATTTATTATAAACATTACAAAAGACTTACTACAGCTCCATAATTGACGCGATTAGCTGTCAAAAACACATTCATCTTTTCAAAATCCTCCTTTGTTTTCAATGGAATAGATGGAATATTAAAAGGTATCATAGATTTACTATAATCTGGATTAACAGACCGAACGATAATTGCTTGGTTAATCAGTATACTGAATCCAATTTTTTGCTTATTTCCAAAAGTATTGTACTGCTCAGTTTAATTTCGTTGTGACAATATTTGCATCCGCAATTACCTGATGAAAAGAAAAATTTATCTAATGTAAAAAATGTCCAAGTCATAACTTCAACTTAATACAGAAATATAATACCTTCTGTTGTGTCCTTTGGTTAAAGGGTTTATTATGCGAACGATCTCGTAAGAGAGTACAGAGGAGTGTACAGAATGTAAGACTCTAATGTCCTTAGATCTTGTAAGACTCGGTGACAGTCTAACGTGTTCGTACTCGCGTTGTATCTTACAACGAACATAACGTAACTCTGCCGCGCTCTCGTAGCGCGCGCATCTTCCTATGGCGTCAATGCAGGGGCGACCATCGTGCGTGTGGCCCCAAGAGCCCCAACACTCCTCTTCCACTAAGCAGAATGCTTTCCATAGGGGCGGAAGCCAGCCAAACTCCGATAATTCAGGCGAGCGTCTCTTGCTAGACGACTGGAGCGTCGAACTACTGGCTCTTCCTGGGCCTGGGCCGGAGGGACCACGTTACTGGAGAAATTAGCCCCCTCGAATGGAAGTTGAAACGGAGGAGGATCCGCTGTTGGATTTGGTACCGATGGTAGCAGGTCCTCAATGCTATAATTCGTCTCCTCGGAGGAGGAGACTGTACGATTCCAGATTTGATTAAAGTGCCGCTTGATAATTCCCTTATCAACGCGGATTCGAGCAATCGTAGAACCAATGATGTTGACTATCTTCCCCGGAACTCGGCGACCATCCGAGAGTTGGACCTGCTGTCCTGGAACGAAATGACGAGCCTTTGCACCGTGATGCGTATCAAATTGCTTCTTCATTTGACTCTGCTGATGAAACAAATTTGACTTAGGCTTTTCCGTGGGGGTAAAGATGTCCAACGGCGTTCTAAACTTGCGTCCAAAGAATATCTCCGCCGGAGACTTATGGTCAGGAGTCGCTTCGCACGGCGTGTAGTTATATGTGTACAAGACTTGGTTCAATCTTGTCTCCTTCTGCGACGAAGTCGGCAGCTCCAATGAACGCTTTAATGTATTTACCATCCTCTCTGCTAGACCATTTGATTGAGGATGTCCTGGGGGACTACGTAAGTGTATAATATTAAACTCAGTACAGAGTTGAGCGAATTCCGTTGCCGTAAATTGAGTACCATTATCAGATACAATCACTTTGGGTGGACCATATCTGAAGAATAGACGGCGTAGATATTTACAGGTAGCTGCTGCTGTAATTGTTGAAAACCATTCGGCATCCACGAATCTAGAATAGCTATCAACGATAATGAGTAGCCATTGTCCTTGAATTGGCCCAGCAAAATCCATGTGGATACGATCCCACGACGATTTGGATTCTGGCCATGGATGAAGTGGTTCCTTGATAGGATTCGATGCAGTCTCTGCGCAATGTTTGCAGCTTTTGACAAACTTCTCGATGTCAGATTTCATGGCGGGCCAGTAGAAATAATGTCGGGTCAACTGCACCATGCGACGAATACCCGGGTGTGCCACATGTAACTGACGGAGCACATCCGGTCGAAGGCTATACGGTATCACGATCTTGTCATCGGATACGAGCGTTCTATCCACCACAGATAGATAGTCACGACGGCGATAATAGTGAAGTAGATCACTGTCTTTGGTATCGGAACTTAACCAACCAGTCTGTAAACGATCGATGACCTCGGCTAGAATTCCGTCTTTGTATGTAGCCCGTTGTAGCTCCTCCCGAGCTGTTTTAGGCAGAAAACGACCTGATTCTTGAACTAACTGTTGTAATTCCGTCTCTATTTCCTGCAACGACTTCTTCCAATTCTGGATCGGTAGAACCTGCTTTGGCTTCTTGAATAAGTCTGGACAAGGCGTCTGCTTGACCGAAATGCTCAGATTTGACATATTCTATCTCGAAATCATAACCAATGAGGCGAAGGGCCCATCGCTTCAAGCGATTTGCAGTACGAGTATCCAATCCTTTTGTTTTAGACGAACGGAACAGAACCAGAAGGGGCCGATGATCTGTTTGAAGTATGAAATGTCGGCCATATAAAAACTTTCTAAAACGTTCAACGACAGTAACCAGTGCCAATGCTTCTTTTTCTATTTGGCTATAACCTTGTTGCGTTTTCGTCAAAGCTTTTGACATGTGAAAAATGGCTTTTACTTGTCCATCGGGATAGCGTTGAAGCAGAACACCACCGATACCTGTAGGACTCGCATCGGCAGCGACAATTAATGATTGTTGAGGGTCGAAATGAGCGAGAATCAGTGGACCCGTTAGCACTTCCTTAATCTTATGAAAAGCTTTCTTACAAGCAGAATTCCAGGCAAAAGGAGCGTCCTTTTTAAGTAAGAGTTCTAAGGGTGCTTTTAAACGATGTAAATTTGGAACGAACTTCCCGTAATAATTTACCAAACCAAGAATTGCTCTAACTTCCTTTGTATTGCTTGGTTCTTTCATAGACTTAACTGGTTTGACACGAGCTGGATCTGGTTCAATACCTCTGGAAGAAATAACAAAGCCTAGATATTTCACAGAAGGCATGTGGAACTTACATTTTCTGATGCCCAGTCTAAATCCCCAGTCTTGAAGACGATTTAGAACTGCGTTCAGGCGCTCGTCGTGCTCGTCACGATTACGACCTTAGATGAGAATATCATCGAGATATACCACAACGCCAGGGATATCTGCAAGAGCTTTTCTAATGTGCATTGGAAAATAGCTGGGGCCGGTTTCAGACCAAAAACCAGCCTATTGAACATGAACAATTCTCGATGAGTATTTATAGTTGTCAAAGGTTTGTTTTCCTCGTCCAACTTTAATTGAAAATATGCCTCGGATAGATCCAGTTGTGAAAAGACGGTGTTCCCTTGAAGCTTGGCCAAAATATCTTCAATTTGGAATGGGGAAGTCATCCGCATCCAGAGCTTCGTTTAATCCTGTGGAATAATCAGCGCAAATGCGTATATTCCCGTTTGATTTTCTTGCGACGACAATGGGGGCTGCCCATTCTGAAACATCTACGGTTAAAATCCCGTTTTCCACGAGCCGATCAAGCTCGAAACTGAGCTGTTCCTCCAGCGCAAGCGGTACTGGACGGCGTGTAGCGTGCGTAGGTTGAGTATTCGGCTTAAGGCGTAACTTGACATTTGACTTAGTGCATTCTCCTAGTTTGTCACTGAAGAGATTTGGATATTTGTTGAGCAATGATGTATCCTTGATTTCGTTAATCATGCCGTCGACATTCGAGACTCCCTCGTCGTATTTTACTAACTTGAGTTCGTCGATAACTTGTGCACTGATAAGCGCTGTATTAGGGCGATTTAAAACGATAACCGAACCCTTCGTGGAATTTCCTTTGTACATCAGGTCGCATGAAAGAATCCTTCTATCTTAATTCTTTGACCTGAGACGCTTACGCAAGAAGATTTGTACGGTTGCAGCGTAGGGCGTCCTAATTTCGTCCATACTTTAATTCCGATTGTAGTTACATCAGCGCCAGTGTCTAATTGCATTTTAAGCTTTTTTCCGTTAAGCAAAATTTCCACGTATTTTCTATGCTTAGGAGAAGCACCTGAAACATTTTCCAAATGAATCGATTCGATTTTCTTCTTACCTTTAGAGAGACAGACTTTTGCTATATGACCAGTCTTTTTGCAAATCCTACAGTCCGCGTCTTTGAACGGACAGTCTTCTCTTTTGTGTGTTGTAAGGCCACAGCCGCGGCATTGCGAAGATGACAATTTCTTCTTAGTCGGCTTAGTGTGGTTCTTGGCTTCCTTATTCGAGCCTAATGTTCCAGCCACTTTTTGTAAGGCATTAACTTCGTGGCTATGCTGGTCTTCGACGCGTCTTACATCCGCAGTACGTTCTACGTGGGCGTAACAAATTTCTCTAATGTCACTGTAGGTGCAATTTTCCTTCTCAGCTGTAATTTTAAACAAGAGAGCACGTTCAGTATGATAAGCATGGTCGCTAAGTGAAATTGCAGTAAGCAAAATTTTAAGTTGATCAATGTTGAAATTATTAATTTCAAAAGCATCTCCCAGGATGCTTATTCGATCAAGAATATCGATTACCGCCATGGGCGGCGTTGCCCGAAAATTTAGAGCTTCGAAGCGGCGTTGAAAAAGCGACTTGTTATCGTGAAATTGTTTCTTTAGTTGCTTGACGAGGTCAGAGAAACTCAAATCGTATGGCTTAGTAGGCGACAACCGGCTTAACAAACGTTGATATTCGTCATCGCCCAATGCGTTAAGAAGTAACTGTTTACGTTCTTCCTCGATTAGACCTTTAGCACCTTCTGTAAAAGTGCCTTCGTGGCATTCGTACCACAACGTAAAGGTTTTGCCTTTATCTGGCTCGTGTGTGAATTTTCCCAAACGCTCGGCAAGATTTGAGAATTGCGAAGATTTTGCCAGAGGGGCGGAAACAAAGTTATCCGTAGCCAACGATTGCGAAGAAATAGAAGCGAGGTTACCTTGCGTTTGTTGCAAAAGCGTTACCATGTGTTTCTGCGATTCAGCTAACTATTGCATGAGAATCTGCTGGCCTTGAGCTAGTTGCTGTTGACTTTGAGTTAATGCACTCAAAAGTTGTTCCATCTCGAGATCGTGTATGTGGTTCTTCTAACCTCAACTTTGAGACTCGTGTCCGCAGCGCCAATAGTTGTGTCCTTTGGTTAAAGGGTTTATTATGCGAACGATCTCGTAAGAGAGTACAGAGAAGGAGTGTACAGAATGTAAGACTCTAATGTCCTTAGATCTTGTAAGACTCGGTGACAGTCTAACGTGTTCGCGTTGTATCTTACAACGAACATAACATAACTCTGCCGCGCTCTCGTAGCGCGCGCATCTTCCTATGGCGTCAATGCAGGGGCGACCATCGTGCGTGTGGCCCCAAGAGACCCAACACCTTCATTTTGGAAGTTAAATGAATAAGGTTCTACTTGTGACTTCCTTTCTTCTTCACCTACTTTGTTGAAAGTAGAATGTACCAATGATGCAGTTTGAGACAAACATGGTTCCTCATTAAGATTATTCATATGCATTGAGGATGGAAATGAAAATTCAGTGGTTTCAGGAACATCACTTAACGGAAAATCAGATGCAGATATTGATGAGTTACGTGAAGAAATTTTAGAAATTCCTCTTCTTTTGTATTGTTTTACTGGATACAAAATTCTTCTGCTTGATATTATCTATTTTGCGTTGCTTTTCGTGTTTCTTGTTGATATTATTTTCATATTGGCTATTACAAACTTTTTTTAGTTGTTTTTGTTCACAGCTTTGGCTAGAATTGTTTTGAAACTCCTGAAGAACTTTGATCCTGCTGGCATGATTTTCGACAGATGGCTTTCTGGAAGCTTCCTTTCTCTCTTTATTTCCTACTTGAAATACGTGGATATTTTTTACTTCATTTAAAATATCAGAGTTCACCTGAGGTAAAGTCGTCGTACTGTCACTGTCATCAGTCATGCTTTCGCTAAGCCTTCTAACTTTACGCTTTCGAGGACCTTTTTTCTTTAGTGACATATCGTTTTCTTCATTCTCACTATCTTTGTCAAAGTCCAAGTATCGCTTTGGTAACTTCCTCTTTCTTGGGGCACCATCTACTTCCGTTTCAAGTGATGTGTCATCCTGAGCTTTTTTCAAACCTCTAATTGCATTATCATATTTATCTGTAATAACAAATGTAATAGCAACAGTTTCAATAGACTAACATGGTAGAAATATTAAAAAATGTTATTGGTACTTCAAATTTTATATATGTAACCACTACAGGAAAAAAACCGAAAATAAATCTACTTTTTCATATATTTATTTCATAAAATTTTACTTAATAAATATGGATAGAGAGAGAGAG
>NW_017280223.1:22279-28758 GCF_001594065.2 Cyphomyrmex costatus | reverse complement strand
GAGAGAGAGAGAGAGAGAGAGAGAGAGAGAGAGAGAGAGAGAGAGAGATTTAATGAACTCACGGTATAAATGAAGAACTGTTCCTTTATGAAGAGGCCATTGAATTTCAGGTTCAATGCAATTTTGTACAGCTTTTTTTAAATGTACTAATCTTGATCCTCTTTCTGGCCAGTTTTTTGGAGGCCAAAACATATCAGTAATCTCATCATCAGGTTTATCAATCCATTTCACAGGAACTACTGCAATTGTTTCTTTTTCATCCTCCTGTTCCTTTCCCGTGAAGGTGACCACCGCATACTGGGAGAAATAACATAAGATAAATGCATATTAATTTACAAATACACAGATAAACCACAAGTTAATGATAAATGGAAAAAATTAAAAGTATAAATCTTACCACAAAAATAAAAATAGGAACCACATGTATAACACGTTACAAAACGAATAAGTATATAAACAAACAAATATATAATACATCTCACCGTTATCATTAGTAATCATAATATTCCAGAAGGACTGTGTGCAAGAGGAATACATAGATATGAATTTTTATTTTCAGGAATAAGGACACATTTCACAATTACATCATTCATTTTCCAAGATGTAACTATTTCAGCCAATTGAGAGACAAGAACAATGCCAATAAAGGATGAATCAATTGGATATTGATAATAATTATTCTGTACCTCAAATTGCTGCCCACGTAAGATCACAGTATCTTCAGAATGAACAATATTTCGTAAAAGTACCACACAGAACCGTCCTCAGTTTTAAAATAATTATCAGGAGCAACACATCTTAATGTAAAATTATTGTTTGTGAGTATTTTATAATGCTGTCCTTCAACAGTTTCATTAGGATCAATATGATTTCCTGTCAATTTTATACCTTCAATAATATTCTTTGGCTCTGACAAGCGCCCATTGGTTTCAAAATCTCTTTTTGCTAATTGTTGTAAAGGATGATATCCTGATCGTAATGACTGTTTTATTGTCTTCAAATAGTTTTCATAAGGGAAACACTAAATGAATCCAAGCATCCATGCTCATCGCATTCATCTACTAGATGAGTAAGGTTGTGCACATTAAATACGATAAAATCACGGCTAAAGATTTGGCTGCTTCACTGTACAAACAAATTCAAGAATTCTCTAGCAGCATTTCTCATTGCAATGTTTTGCACGAGTGAAGGAGAAAATGTAAATACTACAATGAAGAAGTAAGAAGGTGTGATATGTTCGATTAGAGGTATGATCCTTCATTATTTTAACACCATCATATAGTAAAAATCTTCTAAGCTCTGTAGCTTTAAGATGAGAAACCTTTTTAAATCGATAGGGTTTTCGAGTGAATCCTTTAGGTATGAATTGTCCAATCCTTGCTAAAGTATTTTTAAATGTTTCTATGTCTTCATCTCTTAATTTGCCTCGGTTTCTTATTTCCAATAATCGCATCAAAAATCTCTTCATCACACCAACACATACAAGATGAAGATATTCAAGTCTAAATTGGGATACCATTCCAATATAGAGTCGCTCTTCTAATGGCGATAATCCTAAATGATGCTCAGGATTTCTCCTATCAATAAATGTTTGGTCTGTGCGCTTCTGTCCATTATTCAAATAAACCATCCTATTATGATACCATTCACCTTTAACCTCACATTTTTCACAAGAAAATAATCCATTATGTCCAATGGTATACTTTATGAAAGATCTCGCTGGAGCATCACAAATAAAGTTATATATAGATACAGTGTAGATATAATTATTAAATTCGAAACCATTTGTGGAAAGTTCCTCCATCTCTATAATAAAATATTCTAGAAATTGTTCCAATGTTGAGGGCTTCGACTCTATACCAAAATAGACGCAAATAATGAAAGGCTCACAAGTCTTATCAGCCAAGGATCCTAAAATAGGCCAAAAATGCAATTTTCCACAACTATCCAAAGGCAAGCCATCTATGCTGATGTTCAATCGTATTCGTCCATGAGTATCTAAATATTCTTGAGTCAAAAGGAAATCAAGATTTCTTTTTATTCCTTTATACCATATATGTCCATTATCAATCTCAGTCACTACCGTAGTCTTAGGCGTATTCAGCAAGGTTACATATGTTTTAGGGAGCTCAGGATGCACCCTACGTAAAAGACTCAACAAACTGTTAACTTTTCTTTTTGAGACACCACGAGAAGCCCATTCTGTTAGAGTCACACGCAAGTAAACTTCTTTATCAAACTCATCTGATTCATTATCAGTAATATCCTCTGCATAATCTGTACTTTCTGATAACCAATCTACATTATCGTTATTATTAAAAATATCGCCCTCAGTCAAACTTTCATTTTCCATCTGTTATTGTTCAAATTGTTCCTGTTCATTCATATTAACATCTACATCTAATTCTCCTAAATCTAGAATTTCTTCATGAGCATGATGAGATTCCTCATACGATTCACTTGATTCATCATATTTAAATAATTCTAATCTCAACCTACGTCTATGTTCCCTCTCTGCTTGCCTTCTTAGGATCCACTCATAACGATTCTACATTAATAAAATATCTCTAAATTCAATTTTATCTTTTTTCAAATATGTATTTTATTAGAACATTTGAGAATTTTTCTAAGATGTTCTGGATAATTATGGCTTATAATTATCCTGAATATCTTTGGAAAATTCCCCTGAATGTCTTAGATTCGTGATATCAACAACAAGAATCGGATTAAGTTTCAGAATAACTTTTATTATATACACACAGAAAGTGATAGACTAATTATATTTCTTGTTTTGACGAATTACTTGATCTTCTGATATCACACTTGAGCTCACAATTTGACTGGGCCCATAACCTCTTAGATTCGTGATATCAACAACAAGAATCGGATTAAGTTTCAGAATAACTTTTATTATATTCACACAGAAAGTGATAGAGTGTTGCGCTCTCTTAGCCGAGTCAAGCCGAACGCGGCGTGCTGGGACCCCAATGTGCATCACTGCGTCGGAACGAAGATGTGTTCATAAATTCAAACGAAAAAACTTAAGTCATAGAATATCATAAAACTACCTAGAGAGATCACAACATAGAATATAAAGTTACTAGACCTATGAAAATTGTAATGACATGAAGTGGAACGCTAACAGATATTTATGGTATTATACCAACTCACTCCCTTAATAACATAAATAAAACAATATAATCGGTGTCATTACTTTAAACTTATTATATAAGCAAAAAAAATATTATTGACAAAGTCCTAAACCAGTAGTACAAAACTTATGTTTTGGACCAGGCAACGGCTTAGTACAAACATCCGCTATCATTGGAGTAGTTGGCGTATATGTTACTTTTATTTTTCCTTCATCAATTTTTTCTCGTATAAAGTGATAACGAGTGTCAATATGTTTAGTGCGTCGATGGTAGATAGGATTATATGCTATCTTTTGGGCAGATTGATTGTCGTTATGCAGTTCTATGTAATTATTACTATCATACAACATAATGGTTTGATTCTGCCCTAGTACTTCATTTAAAAAACTTTTTAAATGTACCGACTCTTTAGCTGCTTCACTAAGGGCTATATATTCCACCTCGGTGGATGATAAAGCGACACTGGTTTGTTTATGACATTCCCAGGACACAGCCGCATTTGCACAAGTAAAGGCATAGCCTGTAAGTGACCTTCTATCAATAGGATCATTAGCACAGTCAGCATCAACATATCCAACTAATTTGCAATTTACAGTCTTTGAGTATACTAAACCTAGATGTATCGTGCCTTTAAGGTAACGAAGTACTCGCTTGGCTGCTAACCAATGTTCTTTAGTATGATTTACATTGAATTGACTCAGATAGGATATCGCAAAACTAATGTCTGGTCTAGTCATTACACTTAGGTACATTAAAGAACCAATAAGTTGTTGATATGGTAAATTTTCATCGTCAAGTTCTTTCTTTCCAGGAAGCAATTTAACATTTGATTCCAAAGGCGTGCATGCAGATTTACACTCTATAGCATCCCGAACTTAGTTAATACGGAAATCAAATATTGTTTTTGACTTATTTTTATTTCACCTTTTTCTTTATTTCTTTCAATTTTCATGCCTAATGCATGATTAATCTGACCTAGATCTTTAATTTTAAAATTATTTTGTAATGATGTTTTAAGAGCTTGTACTTCATCAATGTTATTGTAAAAAATAAAGAAATCATCTTCATAGAGTGCTATAATAACTATAGAATTTTTATTTCTCTTTGTGAATACACAAGGTTCGTGTTTGCATTGCTTGAAACCTAATTTAATAAGTGCAGTTTTAATTTTACAATTCCAAGCCCGAGAGGATTGTTTAAGTCCATAAATAGCCTTTTTTAAAAGATAAACTTTATGTTTCTGCTCCTCTTTAATAAAGCCTTCAGGTTGAGCCATATAAATTTTTTCTTCTAAATTACCGTATAAAAAGGCTGTATGAATATCTAAGTGATCTATCTCTAAATTCATTTGAGCAGAGAGAGCAATTAATAATCTAACAGAACTATACTTAACTACTGGAGCAAATGTATCTTTAAAATCTATTCCATGTTTTTGTGTAAACCCTTTAGCCACTAACCTGGCTCTGTAACATATAACATCGCCATCAGCATTATGTTTAACTTTAAAGACCCATTTATTTTGAACAATGTTTACATTATTAGGTTTATCAACAAGTTCCCATACGTTATTTTCATGAAATGAATTAATCTCATTCTGCATTGCATTTTTCCATTTTAAGCTATCGCTATTTGATAAAGCTTCCTTTACAGTTATTGGCTCAAGGGTATCACAAGCAGTATAATACATTACAAAATCTGAGTAATCTTTGGGTTTTCTTTCTCTCAAAGGATATCTCCGTTGACCCTGTATGTCGTCATCTTGATCTAAAGGGTAATTTGCAGCCTCGTCATCATCTAAAGAATGATATTCGATGTCACTCCCTGCTTCCGACTCATTATTTTCCATTACTAACTCTGTCCTATCTTCTTCTTCTTCTTCTTCTTTTTCTTCTTCTTCTGAGAGTAGTAGGATTTGTTGTAGTTGTGCCTCAGGCTGATTATCACATTTAAAAATTTTTGCAGATCTATCCTCAATAAATACGACATCTCTTGATTTTATGACATTGTGCGTTTCAGGATCAAATAATCTGTAAGCTTTGCTATCATCGCAATATCCCACAAATAAATATTCTTTGCTGTTGGGATCTAGCTTTATCCTTTTCTCGTCTGGTATATGTGCATAAGCAACACTCCCAAATATTCGTATGTGCTCCAGATCCACTGGTTTATTTGTCCAAGCTTGTTCAGGAGTAACTCCCAATATTTTCTTCGCAGGAGAACGATTGATTAGATAAACGGCTGTGTTAGCTGCTTCTGCCCACATCCTTGGATCGCTATCTGAATCTTGTAGCATACATCGAACTTTATCCATGATGGTTCTATTATATCGTTCAGCCAGGCCATTCTGTTGAGGAGTATATGGTGTCGTCAGTTGATGTTTTATTCCTTTGTTCACAAAGAAGTTCTTTATTATGTTGTTACAATATTCTGTTCCGTTATCTGAACGAATTACTTTAACTCTAGCATCACATTCAGTTTCCACCATTGCTACAAATTTCTGGAGAATTGTTTTGACTTCACTCTTATTTTTAAGAAAGTAAACGAATACTTTTCTTGAATGGTCGTCAATGAATATCAGCATATATCGCTTACCACTCCATGATTCAACAGGCAATGGTCCACATAAATCGGTGTGTATCAGGTCCAATTTATTTTCAGCTAATTGTTTGTTTTCATTCAATTTAAAAGCACAGTATAACCAATAACGACAGTAAGCGTTGGTACCTTTGATATACAATATTTATCTTTGTATATTTAACATTGGTGCTTTAAGTAAGATGAAAATAATCAAGGACCCTTAGTATAACAATAATAAATAAATGACAAGGGCGATGTAAGAGTCAAAATATAAATTCATTTAATGTAATGTTAAAAATCCAAGTAATAAAATAAAATAAAATTTAATTATAAAAACTATAAAAATAAAAATATAATTATGAAGAATTACTTAAATTTACTTAAAATTAATATAAATTAACTTAGCGCTACTAGTTTCGGCTCCAGGATTGAGCCCTCCTCAGACGATAAACAATCATGGACAAAATCACTCGCAGAGATCGCAGAGATACGGAATGTTATTCCGAGATAAATGGTTTATCAATTTGTCTTCCGTTGACATCCCACAAAAAATATAATGTTTTTTACAATTAGGAGAGAATTTTGCTCTTCCTTTCAATAAAAAAAGCAGGATTATTTTTGAATGCATAAAAAATATAGAGAACAGCACTCTTAAAATGCCTATAGCCAAAAAAATTGCAATAACTAATCACTCTATTCCTATACTTAACAACATCATTACATCTTCATGTTTTACGTCCGTAACAGATA
>NW_017280223.1:14727-21077 GCF_001594065.2 Cyphomyrmex costatus | reverse complement strand
AAAGTATGTAATAAAGTGCTCTATAAATTTAGTATAGATTTAAACAAAACAGAATATATAATTTTTACCTTTCACATTTACTGATAAGGATTCCACATTTACTGACAAATTTATTGTTGGAATTGCATGTGATTGAAGCCTATTTCTTAAATTATTTAAAAACTTTGATGGTGTGAAATGTTCACTAAAAATTCTATAATTATTATTTAACTTTTTTAAAGTTGTTTCTATACATCTATTACAAAATTGCAACCATAATTTAGCTCTAAAGGGAAAACGTATCCAAATTACTAATTTTTTAACATATGTGCGAGTGTATGTGTGTGTGTGATTGGTAAATTTTATCTTTCGAGATCTTTTGGAAATCTAAAAAAACTAACTCCCTTAGTACCTATCACATTTTTACAATCTTTCACAGCGCAACTATATCCACCCATTTTAATATTTCTCTTTTATTATTTTTGCGTTTTATAATGCCTTTTAGAGGATACCTTTATATTCCTTTTCTACTTTTTTATTATACAATAATATTGTAGGTTACTTTGACCTTATTGAACGTTATGATTCGTAATTGGCGAACAAGCCGCCAAGCCGCCATATCGTCAGTTGGATTTCTTGCACATGCGCATTGAAATTTTATACCCTGGAATTTTAACTACTGTCGTTACTGGTTATACTGTGTTAAAAGGTTGTCTTGAATGTTTGCCCTTAAGACATAATACACATGGAGACCTTTTATCGGTGAGTTTGCTAGTGAATTTTATTCCTGTAACCATATCTTCTTTGAATCGATTCAAGCTGGCATAATTTAAGTGGCCTAATCTTCTATGCCAAAGTTGTTCTGACGTATTTGTAGTGCAGACACTCGCTGTTTCAGACTTATTTGTTATGGCAACATTTGTGACTTCGTTAACCACATCAAGTCTATATATACCTCCTACTTCAGAACCAGTCATCTGGACTTTACCTTGGACTTCATAATCATCATCATCATATATTTTGCATCCATTAGAATCAAAAATGATTATATAATCCTTTTTAACTGTCTCACTAACTGATAATAAATTAACAGATAAGTTAGGAATATGCATGACATTGCGAATAGTTTTATCACAATTACCTGATAAACTTTTTACTTTTACTTTTATATCACCAATGCCATTACTATATAACTTTTCATTATTAGCAATTGTAATTTCCATACCTGCAGTCTGTTCAGAATAGTTTGACATTTGTTCTCTAATTGAACTCATAGTTCTCGAACAACAGGAATCGATGTACCATTCATGTGAATCGTTCGTACCGTTGAAGGCACTGAGAGCTGTAAATAATCCTTTTTCGCTATTTTTCTTTTCAGTTTTTGTATCTGAAGATTTATCGGATGACTTCTTATTAAACGATCCTGATGATCCCTTGGATTCAGTCTCTTGTTCTCGTTTTGGCTTTAAACAGTCCTTCGTGAGGTGTCCGACAGTGCGACGATTGAAACACCATGGCTTCTTAGATTTGAACTTATTCTTCACTGATTTTTGTTTTTGTTTGGAATACATGGCGATTTGATTTGTTTCTCGTTTCCATTTGGTATCTTGCAGCAACTTTGTTTTTACCAGATCACTTGTAATTACCGTTGCTGAGTGCTCTAGAGCCATGCACATCGGCTGATACTCATCAGTAAGTCCTTGAAGCATCACAGCACCAAGAAATTCATCGTCCACTGGCTTATCCATTGCACGAAGCTTTTCAGAGATAGACATTACCTCACTGACATATGCTTCCATAATAGGAAAATTTTCTAATCTCACTGAGCATAAATTACTAAGCAATTCAAGACGTCGATTAAAACCTTTGTCTTCGAAGGCTTTTTCAAGCGCTTCCCATGCGTCTTTTGCTGTATCACAAGTCATGAGGTAGGAGAAGCAACATTCTTCCACCATGAGGTTTATTTTTGATAATGCTTTCTCATCTTTTCGAGCTTTCACATCTGCGTTAGTAGTGTCGTCATCTGAATAACCTATAACAGTACACCACAAATTTTTATGCCGCAGATAATTTTTCATCTGAAACTTCCAATTTATATAATTATCACGTCCTTTGAGTTTCTGAAAACTCATTGATATGTTAGACATAGATTCAACCATGTTGTTAAGGAATCAAAGTCAATTCGGTTATCCACACAATATGAAATTATATTTCTTGTTTTGACGAATTACTTGATCTTCTGATATCACACTTGAGCTCACAATTTGACTGGGCCCATAACCTCTTAGATTCGTGATATCAACAACAAGAATCGGATTAAGTTTCAGAATAACTTTTATTATATTCACACAGAAAGTGATAGAGGTGATTAGTACAAAAAGAATAAGTAACGGAAGATGTGTTCATAAATTCAAACGTAAAAACTTAAGTCACAGAATATCATAAAACTACCTAGAGAGATCACAACATAGAATATAAAGTTACTAGACCTATGAAAATTGTAATGACATGAAGTGGAACGCTAACAGATATTTATGGTATTACACCAACAGAATGTCCTAAAAGAGAGGACGGTGTCTGAGGAAAGAAAAACGGATGGCAGCACTAAATATTATATATAATTAAAAAATATATATATAATATATAAACACAATGTAGCCAGTAAATTATGAATACTTACCGGTCTTTTATCCATGATGTTTTTGTACTGTTATATGTATTGTGACCGTATTTTTGAGGAACGGCACAACTTCGTCACTTCATCCGTGGCTCTATTTGCGCGATAGCTCAAAAAGATGGACAAAATAATGTAAATAGCAAAAGTGCGGTTCTTCCTTTTAATTTTATGTGCTGCGATATTCGAGCCGTACAAATTTCGTTGGGCGCCAGGCACGAGAGAGCGTGCCACTCTTCGCACTAAATTTTATAAGATGTTACGCTCGGACAAAGAAATTACAGAGCGACGGAATTCGCGACGGACAAGACCAGCTAGCTCAGCCAACAGAATTGGTAGAGGGGGTGGTTCGCGGTAAGCGGGGAAGATGTCGGAGAACGAGGTAGAGGCAGACAGAAATAATCAGAGAGAAATTAATATGAACAATAACAAAGAGTTTCCAATTTATTCCATACGCGTCGATACATGAGTTGAAGTACTTTACAGAATTCCGCGGTCGCGCGTCGACGACAAGTTTACTTTATTACAGAAAGAACGATGGCAAGGTCGTCGACGGCGGTACTTAGAAATGTTCAACTCGAAGAACTTCCAGCAAACCGACAGCCTAATGCTGAGCGGCGACACGCGGCTCGACTCTAATCTTAACAAACCGGAATCTCAACAATTAATATGAACAATTTGACTTGGCAGATTTTGGCATACACGTGGCAGACACGGGCGAGCAATAACGACAATCCTGAGTTCACAAATTCCTACGTCCGAGCGGATGGCACGTGCTCCCCGATAGAGACAATGGCGTTACAATCTGCCGGTACGACATCGGCCAAACCAAATTCGCGTTATTTATCACACGCGATCCGCTCGAAACGCTCACAAAATATTACGCGATCGGTGGCTTTACAATAAAACGAATAACGCTCGCCTTACCAAGATTCCTCCTCAGCCACTTCCTTCAAAAGTCTGCACGAGAGCCGATAGCAGTGCTCGTCTTCGACGAATATTCTCGAAATTCCTGATAAGTTATGGGCGAGATCCTGCGTCCTTATTCGAGGTCCGTCACTGCACAAGTGCCGATCGGAAGTTTCCGCGGATTCACGCAGGTCGTCAGGCCCTCTCTTATCGGCCTCTGCTTGCTCTAATTGGCTCGCTGCGACCGCGTGACCCCGCGACGAATCCCGCGGGTCCTTGCGTGTCGCGGATCCTTTTACGCTGTGGCGCGCTTTTCCAAAAGTCGGAAAATGCTTCCTGGTCGCTTGACGATCTTGCATTGATCGTTGTGGGACACGGTGCTTCGGCGAATGTCCTGGCTTTGAGTCCGTTCCCAGCTGACGTCTCTCTCCGAGGCGTCTACAATGAGGATGCGATAACCCACCAAATAATAGCGACATTAATAACAAATGTGAAATAATACGACCTGCGTGTGCCGCGCTTCTCGTGACTTCAGCTAAATCCTCCATACAGCAATCTCTTCCTCGTAGGAGGCGACGTCTTCTCTCTTCTAGCGATAGGTGAGGCGGCCAAACACAAGAATACAGCGCAGCCATCGGCTCTGATCGTGAATTACCGGCAAAATCCGAGTTCAGGATCGTCTTAATATTAACTAAAACTTAACTAAATAGCGACAAGAAGAAAAAAAAGAAAAATAATACAATAATCGCAAGAAAAAGAATAAAATTAAGTAATACAATAATCGCAAAAAAGAAAATAAAAATAATAAATAATGTCGCACATTCGCTTGTGCGCTCGCTCGTTGACCCTGAAGGACCCAGGATCTCGCATTATGCTGCTTTTCCGAGTGACTGACAAAATGTCACGTCACAGTATAAACAATATAATTGTCCTGCGTTGCACAGTACGTTGGAAATAACAATCTAGAATAGATTGACAAAAAGAGTCACAATCACAAACCGTGCGAAGCAACACAAGCTACAAATTTCCATCGAAAGTTCAAACCAGATCGTGCAAGAACCGCGATCAATCACAGTTGAACATTAATCCTCTCTCATTCGACTATAAGAGGGGAATATTCGACTGTAATTAGTCAATTTGCACATTCCAACTCAACTCGAACTCTCGGTGGAAACTTATTTAGTCACGTATAACCGTGAAAGCAGTTTATAAGATACACAATATGTACATACGTCGAAACGCTGAGCAATTGTAAGCAAGGATCCTTTATCTTTGAGCCCGACGGATTCTTCTTTATTGTAAGGATCGCGAGCACCGTTTAACGTCTAACATGGTCGAATATTTAGAATATGTAAGGGTCTCTTTCACCAACCTCGGTTAAGTCTAACCGACGGTTACATGATTGCCAACTTGACGACTGTAAACTATAGACGTGTTTCGCTCTGTCAGATCTTAATCTCTTCCTTTGTCGTCAATGTGCCTTGTGTCCGAAATTGCTTAAAAGTTCTTCAAATTCTTAATAAGATACTTGAATCGTAATCGTAAGTCGTTGTCGACGCACTAAACACAGTTTGCCATTAGAGAAGGAAAAAGTGTTTTTAACCTGTGCTTTTATAACTTGTAAATTTCTGTACACACACATATTAGTACTTCTTATGAAAAATGAATGAAATTATTAATTTTTTAATTTTTAATGAATATGATTATGATGATTATCCTGAAAAACATGAAAGAAGACCGCGTATAATTAGAGAACGTATGAACTACATTGATATATTCGATGAAGTAGATTTTCAAAAAAGATTTAGATTATCGAAACATAACTTTTCAATGTTGTTAGAAAAAATTCAATATGTAATACAACATAATACTAATCAGTATGTATATATATGTGTTACAGTAGATATAAATACATTTTTATTATAAATACATATTAGCAATATTTTAATTTATTTTATATTTTGTAATAGTAATAATGCTATTCCACCTTTGATACAATTGATGGTCGCTTTGAAATTTTATGCAAGTGCATGTTTCTGTTTATACTTTAATATCTTATTAAGAATTTAATGAACTTTTAAGCAATTTCGGATACAAGGCACGATATTGACGGCAAAGGAAGTGGTTAAGATCTGACAGCGAAACACGTCTATAGTTTATACAGTCGTCAAGTTGGCAATCATGTAACCGTCGGTTAGACTTAACCGAGGTTGGTGAAAGAGACCCTAAGAGAGTGCACCGCATCACGTGCTGGTAGCGACGCATACTGCACTTGCGCGGCAGCACTATATGCTGCCGCGATTGGCTATATCGTCATCGATATAGCCAATCGCACGCATATAAGAACAGTTAAAGAGAGAGCTGTATAGAGAGCGAAATATTCCGAGAACGAAAAAGCAGTATCAAAATAAACGCGATAGGAGATTTAATATGTAGAAATATATATTGAAATTTGTAGAAATATGTAAAAATAATACTAACACATACTACAAAACAATATCAGACATTTTTTGAAAAAATAATGAAGCAGGCAAAATTGTCTCATCATCCCATAAAAAAACCTTTTTTTAAAAAAAGAAAAAAACATACGCCAAGTGCGTATAAAAGATACTGAACTTCTTGATCAAAAACAGATATGAGATAAATATAATTGACCAAGTGTATTCTTCATTACGCCAGTCACATAAGACAGACCGAAAGTGACTATAATTGTCAACTGGATTATAGTGAAGAAAAAACTTGGCGTGCCCGGGTCGCATTAATTGTAAACAGTATTCAGTGAAAACAT
>NW_017280223.1:4519-11021 GCF_001594065.2 Cyphomyrmex costatus | reverse complement strand
CCACTTACATACTTCAACTTTTAAATCATTTATAGATGTCCATTTTGTACCTTTAGCTCGCAATAAATTTGTTTAATGTCCATCGTCTATATTTTTACCATGATAAAGAATCGCACTATTAACTTTATAAATATTATCACCGATACAAATTTTTGACAAAGGTATAGATTTAATATTAAGATTTGTAGGGTAAACTAGGGTATTATGGCCATACGGATAAGATAGCCATAGGTTGTAATTTCTTTAATAATCGTTAAGTAGAGCGTTTTTGTAGTCGTTCTGAAAGACTATGGCCGTCTTATCCGTTTGGCCATCTTACCCTAGTTTACCCTAATCTTTATAACTTCTTCATTATTAACTTTAAATAATAATAATTGAATAATAAGTACACGTTTGGTCGTTGTTATACTAGTCTTTTCAAGTAAAGCAGTTGAATTACAATTACATGTATGTGTCACACGTACGATTGAAAAATACATGTATATGTCACACGTACGTCTGAACATACTCGTAACTGAAACGTACCCTTTTCGGGACTCGGTCTCTAGATCTCGGTATCGGCTGCACCAATTTTATTCGGACTGGTCGCAATCGAAAGATACCGATGACATTATATAATAAAAGTGTTTTTAGATTTTTGATTGTGCTTTTAAATTCTGAGTAATTTTAATCTAAAGTTTCAAGATGTGAAAACTCGAGATAAAGCTAGTGGTAGCGTCGTGAATTTGACATCGACATGAACATATACACGCATCAAGTATCATGTCATCATGTCAAACAGTTATATTTTTATTTTATGCACTTGGCGTCGCGACGCTACCGCGTCGCTTGATAATGTTATCATTTTGACGTCAATGTGATATTGATTGAATTTCTCGCATAATACTATAATTATCATCTATAAACAATGATTTTCACCTACTTCTATAATATTTCCTCACTTAAGACATCATTCTACACGGCGTCAATTTTTCGTCATATTGAACTATTTCTTTGACGCCATGACGACAAACGACAGTTTTGATGTCATATTGACATCATTTTGACTGAGTCGTTTTTACTGGGATAACACCTATGGATTTTTATTTGTGGGGAAAGTTAAAACAACTAGTGTAGGTACAGCGAAATGCCGACAACAAGAGAAGACATGAAGGAGCGTATAAGAAGAGCTTGCGTTGCCATTGATTCGAATAAAATTCGTCGTGCAATGTTATCTGTGTCGACACGTTTCAGAAAATGCGTCGATGTTCAGGGTCATCATTTTGAAAACTTGTAGCGGTAAGTACGTAAATATGTAAATTAGACACGAAATTATTCGAAGAGTGCCTTAAAACAATTTATTTTCCATTACATTCCATTATTGACCTTGCGTAACCTTAAATGACCTTCAATTATAGGTCACTGTATTCGTCTTGAGATGCTCTATCAGAATGTAAATAAAAAAATATATCATTCCATTTAAAAAAAAAATTTGACCTTTGCCTATCTTTTGCGCCTCCCCCAAAAAAAAACAATTATTGACATCACATTACGTGTCCCTCGAAACCAAGCAACTTTTGTTTGACACTTTTTTTTCTATTGTCAAAAACAAGCGAGATATTCAGGTGACCTGTTTTAAATGCCCCTCCCTGTATATGGGGCATTCCACACCAAGTGGGCCACCCATTTTACGAAATTTCATGGATTTCGTTCATATTGCTTGAACTTGAACAGTTTGATGAATAAAGACTCTATGCCGAATAATATACCTGTAGGCCAACTGGTTGCCGAATAGAGCCGTCAATTTTTGGGCTTTCTCGTCACAGCGCTCTTTTTGCTTGTTATTAGTGGGCATGAAAGGCAAGTTTGGAAACGAAATGTAGACGTTTCCTTATAGAAAATTGAACGCTCTTTCACCACAGTATAACCAGTAACGACAGTAGTTAAAATTCCAGGGTATAAAATTTCAATGCGCATGTGCAAGAAATCCAACTGACGATATGGCGGCTTGGCGGCTTGTTCGCCAATTACGAATCATAACGTTCAATAAGGTCAAAGTAACCTACAATATTATTGTATAATAAAAAAGTAGAAAAGGAATATAAAGGTATCCTCTATACCACCGTTTTTGTTTTATAATTGGGAAGGGCGCAAAGAGCCAGTTCTGCGTAGGCATTATAAAACACAAAAATAATAAAAGAGAAATATTAAAATGGGTGGATATAGTTGCGCTGTGAAAGATTGTAAAAATGTGACAGGTACTAAGGGAGTTAGTTTTTTTAGATTTCCAAAAGATCTCGAAAGGTAAAATTTACCAATCACACACACACAAACATACACTCGCACATATGTTAGAAAAAATAGTAATTTGGATACGTTTTCCCTTTAGAGCTAAATTATGGTTGCAATTTTGTAATAGATGTATAGAAACAACTTTAGAAAAGTTAAATAATAATTATAGAATTTGTAGTGAACATTTCACACCATCAATGTTTTTAAATAATTTAAGAAATAGGCTTCAATCACATGCAATTCCAACAATAAATTTGTCAGTAAATGTGGAATCCTTATCAGTAAATGTGAAAGGTAAAAATTATATATTCTGTTTTGTTTAAATCTATACTAAATTTATAGAGCACTTTATTACATACTTTTATTAATAAATTTTCATATTTAAAATGATAAATGTTATTAATGTAAATATTTATTTTAACTTTATTTCTAAATTGTAATTTTATATTTATATTATACACTTCTTAATAAGTTTCCTTTTTATTATCAAATTTAATTGAAATATAACTCATTCACATTGACTATTTATTATTAACATATTAATAATTTTACTAATTGTGTAATAAACTTTTAATGCTTTTTTCTGTTTTAACCTGTTCTATTGTTTTATTAAATATAAAAATTATTGAAACTGATTCTTCGAATAAAATGAACTTTAGCTGATGTTAATGTTTTACTATGGAATTACCAGAAATAAATATAAATGCAATAAATGTAAATGAGCCAAGTACATCTAAAACACATAAATATTTAGGAAAAGAAATGATTAATATTGACAAAGGTAAGTGATAAAAATATTCACTTTTTTATTTAATTTTTTAATTGTTTAATTTTTTAATCATTTCTAGAAGATAAAATAAAAAATGTTGAACTTAAGGATATCGAAATTATGGGTATAGTTATGGAGACTAAGTTTGCGCAAACCGAATCAAAATTATCCTATAATATTCTAAGAAAAAAAAAGTTAAGGTGCAAAAACATTTATCTTCAAAAGAAAATAAACAGACTAGAAAAAAAATTGCATTTTATGAAACTAAAATAAAAAAATTTACATTTGAAGATTGAAATTCGCATTGCGACAAATTTCTTCCGCCACAAATAGCTATTTTTGTCAAAATTCAAGCACAACTTTATAAACAATCTAAAAAAGGTAAAAAGTATTGTAAGGAATTTAAATAATTTTGTTTACAACTTTACTTTTCTTCACCAAAAAGTTATAAATTATTAAGCAATATGTACTTTTTACTTACCTACTTCAAGAACACTTCAACGTTGAATAGAAAATTAAAAAATTTTACCAGGATTACACGATTATATATTTTTCATGTTTTAAAAAGTAAAGTATATAATTTTAATAACGTTGATAAACTCTGTATTATGTGTATGGATGAAGCTACTTTAATAGCAAATCTTACTTATAATATCCATCTTGATGAAGTTGTTGATTTTTGAAGATCATGGACATGGCAAATCCTTTTTATCAGCGTGTAATGTAGCTGTTATTATGTTACGAGGTTTATATCAATCTTGGAAACAGCCGCTAGGTTATTTTTTCCTCATTTCCACATTTAAAACTAATAATGTAAGAAGAGTTATTTTAGGAGCTATTGTGAAATTACAAGATATTGGATTAAACGTAATTGCTTTCATTAGCGACATGGGTAGTAATTTTGTACAAATGTCGGAAAAATTAGGCGTTACTACCGAACGATCATATTTTGAAGTAAATAATAAGAGAATTTTTTATTTTTTTGACTCACCACATATGTATATAAAATACGCAATTTATTTTATATGAAATTTTATTTTTTAAGTATGTTTTATCACACTGTTTATAATTTTATAACGTTACATAAGTAATTAATAAAATATAATAACAAATAAATCTCAAAAATGTTTATTATTTTTTGTAGAGTGTTATTTTTTAAAATATTAATATTTTACTTTGAATATTTTTAATTTTACGATATCTGTTATTTGAAATTTGGCGCTTTTTCCAATTAAGGATATGGCTGTAGGTCACGTGTTTCGTAAACCTCAACATCAAAGATACCGACGCTTAAGCGGGGAGCACAGACTTTTGCATAACGCATAAAGCATGTGCATAAGGAATTTCATTGGTCCATTTTCTTATGCATGAGTCAATGGACCAATCAAATTCTTTATGTATATGGTTTATGCGTTATGCAAAAGTCTGTGCTCCCCGCTTTACTGTCGTTACTGGTTATACTGTGACAAGATGTCGGACAGAAGTAGTGGTGGGGGACAGTTGGCGCATCTTTGATTATAGGTCTTTACTTCTAATTGTAAGTAGACATCGAGAAACTCATTAAAGTTTGAGAGCAGGCCGCCATGTTCTTTTTTGAGTCATTAACAAATTGATGCTCTGAAATTACAAGCAATTATTTTTTATTGTATAGTCTAGTATAAATTTCAAATCAAATCTCAATAACTTTTATATTTTGTGCACTAAGAATAAAATATTGCAGTTATTTTCTAGAAAACTGTAATATACAAATTGTAATCTGTTTTACTTATATGTATGTATGTTCATTTTGAATTTGCACCTTGAATAATTTATCAGTTACTTTTCGTGGTACATATTCCACATAGAAAATATACTTTTCCTCACGCGTGCACGTAATGTGCCCTATACCGCAACTCTTTTGCGTGCGGTAAATAGCCAATACCTCAAGCAGTTGAGTTATTTCTTTAACCCCACGCAAAAGCGTTACATTATGAAAAATAACGCAACACAGTGGTAGCGCTCGTACAAATATCAACACGGAGAAACGCGCGCGACCGGAGCGTCCTTTCGGGGCATCTGAGGGGGTATGCATAGTTTTCTCTAATAATAAAAGTAATTACGACAAAACGACAATACAGTATCTATAAATATCATTCAATTTACAATAACGTTTAAATTTATATATAATTTCAAATTGTAATAATCTCACAATTATAATTAAAAGTAATGAGCAATTCAAAATTTTGTATTGTTAAATATTTATTTACGAAGTATTTTAATTTATTTTTCGGGGGGGCTGCGCCCACGCCGAATCCCCCCCTGCTTCCTGCGCCCCACGCACCATCCCATAAGTTGCACTCGCTCCGCTCGTGCGACTTTATAATTGTATAACATATTACTAACACAGTGCACTTGTGATGAAAAAATCTTTGTGCAACTCATGTGATATAATTGTCTATAGCGCGACGCGGGCGCGAGGGGGCGCACTCGCTTCGCTGGTGCTAGAGTACCTATAATAGAGTATCGTCATGAGGGGTAACGGCCTCGTGATTGGTCGCCGCCATTTCTGGACGCTTCGATGTGTTAGTGAATCTGTGAAGTTTGTATGAGCAACTGTTTCATGATCGTAGTACAAAAACAAGCGCGCGCGTTATTGTGCTGTTTCCGACTGGCGCCCAGCAATGGCGTCCTTCCGGTCTTATGACGATACTCTATTATAGGTACTCTAGCTCGTGCGCTCTCGCGCCCGCGTCGCACAATAAACAACTTTAACACACATGTTACACAATGTACTATTATATATGTTTATTGCAGTTTTTTTTTTCTAAAAAACTGTAATATGCAAATTGTAATCTGTTTTACTTATAACAATATGCGGCATTTGAACCGCGCACGGTGAGGTGAGGGGGACAGCGGAAGACGGTGGCGATTAAAAAATCAGTCAAAATATACATAAAATATTCTACGTTCTTATGTAGATATTACAAATGTCCAAGTAAAATATTAGTATTATAACTGAATTTATATCTTAATTTTAGAACTTGATAGACAAGTAATAATATTTAATAATTTCAGAAGTTTTTCTGTATAAGAAAGTATAATTTCTGAATTTTGCTTACTTGAACAAAAATTTATTTCAACATACCAAATTATTTGTTTTAACTCAATAAATTTCGCAGTTTAAGTAATTATTTATTCTGAACTTAATATAACAATTTATAAAATTTAGTAATCGGTACTATTTTATTTAAGGATCGTTTTAGTTTCAAATCTAGATTTTTCTGTTGAATAAATGTTGTTTAAACTAGAGAAGAAAATTACTTGAATCAAGTAGATATAATTACTTAAAGATCAAGTAATTATTTTTTTATTATTCAAGTATATATCCTTCTCCGGTTGATGCAATATTTACTCAACAGAAAAATATAAATTTGAAACTAGTACGATCCTTCAATCAAAAATGTCAGGTAAATATATAGAATT
>NW_017280223.1:4081-4346 GCF_001594065.2 Cyphomyrmex costatus | reverse complement strand
ATTAACGTATAATTTCTGCCATATATGTATTATAACAAGTACTATTTTACATCTCCTTCTGTTTAGAAACGTTAAACTTTCCACGCGAAGTAACTCTCACCTCCCCCAACCCCCTACGAAGGGGCACAAGACTTCTACGATTATACTGTTGCTATGATTGTACTGTCGGGGCAGACCTCTGTCGACGGTGTGTGTGTGTGTGTGTGTGTGTGTGTGTGTGTGTGTGTGTGTGTGTGTGTGTGTGTGTAAAATATCAAGAAATAGA
>NW_017280223.1:0-4022 GCF_001594065.2 Cyphomyrmex costatus | reverse complement strand
GTGTGTGTGTGTGTGGGCGTGTGTGTGTGTGTGTGGGCGTGTGTGTGTGTGTGCGTGTGTGTGTGCGTGTATTCCATTTGTTATATAACGATTATGAGTCTATTACTTAATATTTTACGGCCTTCGGCCACTCCCCCGCACCAACACCGTCGACAGAAGTCTGCCCCGACAGTACAATCATAGCAACAGTACAATCGTAGAAGTCGTGTGCCCCTTCGCAGGGGGTTGGGGGAGGTGAGAGTTACTTCGCGTGGAAAGTTTAACGTTTCTAAACAGAAGGAGATGTAAAATAGTACTTGTTATAATACATATATGGCAGAAATTATACGTTAATTTTGAAACTTTTTGTTAATAACTTTTTAACGGACAGTGACCGCCACCTAAAACCTGTGGGAGGTTACTCAGGGTCATGACCTTGACAACATATGTCATGGTCAAGATCATCAGGGGGGGCTCCCCTATTCTATATATTTACCAAATGTCAATTATTCAATTTTAGAAATTATAATAAAATATATATAAATAAAAAGTATTTATTCTTATAAATAAAAAGTATTGATTAGTCAAATTTAGTAATTATAATATTGAGTTTAGAGTAATTTATTTATAATTAATGCTTTATTTTCATATAACCAAAATGTACTGTGTTTAAGTTAATATTAACTAATGGCAAGTAAACTGTTCTTACATCGATAAAGTTATTTCATGGATTTAAGAAATGAAAAACAAGTAATTACGTTTACCCGATTTGGGAACCTTTTTTTCCCAATATAGTACATGTTTATTTCAACGCAGTAAATCAAATTTGTTGTTTCAACTTAACAAATTTCGCAGTTTAAGTAATAATTTATTCTGAACTTAAGATTATAATTTCTTAAATTGAGTAATCAATACTTATCATTTCGGTAACGCACTCGCGTCAAATCTGTACTGTTCGGTTGAGTGAATATTGTTTTAACTGAAGAAGGAAATATACTTGAAACATATAAACATATAATTACTTGTTCTTCTCAAATAATTATGTCTACTCGATTTCAATAACTTTCTTCTCTAGTTGCGGTGCTTAAATGAAAAATATTGATTACTCATATTAAGTAATTATAATCTCTTTTTTGAGACAAAAATAATTTATTTATAATTGATACATTATTTACATAATCAAAATGATAATGTGTCAAAGTTAATATTTACTAAGGGCAAGTCAATTCTAACATTGATAAAATTATTTCTTGAAAATATAAATAATGTATATAATGACGGAGAATGTTATGTAAAATAGTAGGACTACAAAAAGTAAGTAATATCCTAAAAAAATCATATCATAAAAACGAAAAGGTCAAGCCATGTTAAAAAAAAATCCTCTCAAAAATTTAGAACTTCAAATCTTTAAATGTTCATCTAATAAAAAAATGATCCCCAAAAATTTAAACCTTTAACACTTTAAATGATATTATCTAATATAATATGTTACCACGAAAAGTAACTTATATATTACTAAATGTGCCAGTTCAAAGTGAACATACATAACGTATATTTTCTATGTTGAATATGTACCACGAAAAGTAACTGATAGATTATTCAAGGTGCAAATTCAAAATAAACATACATACATATAAGTAAAACAGATTACAATTTGCATATTACAATTTTCTAGAAAATAACTGCAATATGTTATTCTTAGTGCACAAAATATAAAAGTTGGTTATTAAGATTTGAAATTTATACTAAACCGTACAATAAAAAATAATTGCTTGTAATTTCAGAGTATCAATTTGTTAATGACTCAAAAAAGAACATGGCGGCCTGTTCTCAAAAAACTTCCGATGGATGAAACAAATAGTTGAAGTAAAAGTTATAAAAATGGTTTAGATTAAAAGCAGCCTATCAAGTATAACTATCAAGTATAGTTATCAAGTATGTTGTTTGTCAGTTGGTTCACAAAAAAATGCAAGTACAAAATGTAACAGTGTTTCGATAATGATTAATTTAAATATTCGCATTAACCATTGATTGGCAGAGAGAGAATTAAAAATTAAAGAAGAACACCCTGCCTCTGCCGGGTGTTCTCGGCAGCCGGACGAACCGTCGACGATCCGAACTCCGAGCACGCACCGCGTTGTTCCGACGAACCTAGGGGGTAGGGCGTACCCTGCCTCTGCCGGACGTTCTCGGCCGCCGGACAATCGCTGCAGTTATTCCTACAAACCTCCGCATATTCTTTTTTACCTATCCCGAATATCCCGTCCCGATAACCAGCATTCGAAAGGGGGTAGGGCGCTCTCTGCCTCTGTCGGGTGTTCTCGGCCGCTGGTTATCGGATCCTTTTCCTTATTATTCTCAACCATCTTCGAAAATACGTGTCGCGAAGAGTTTCCTTTGCTGGAATATACCCGCGTTCCACCGCGTCGCTAACCGCCGCCCGCGAAGCCGCGCCGACCGTCTTTTATTTCGCGGATAAGCAAACCTATGTGATAGCATAATTATGTGATATTCTTCGCAATATATATTAGATTAATTTAAAAAGGTTTTAACGGAATTATTGGCTCATTGCCCTTATCTCCTATATTAGTTATTTTATGAAAAAATTATTTAAAGTATAATAATAAATATTAATTAACGCGTCGACTTTAGAACAACATATTTTTATTTATTCACTAACGCGATCGCATATAATATACAATTTGGTCCTATATTAAAAAATGAAGGGTTAAGTACCAGTTATGTAATTAATTCCTTAAAGGACCCCGCAGAATCCTTATGGGAAATGGCTTTCGATTAATTTTTTTAAAAATTTGATATGTTGTAGTTCTCAACACGTAGAACAAAAGTGTCCATGGCCCCAAAGTCCGATCACGGGTAGTTTTCGAGATACAGCTCTCCAAAGTTGAACCCTTCGTACCTTATTGCAGCGTAATGCGGGTTGCAGTCAATGTCGATGTACGGTGATGTTTATGATTAAAGTGTGCGTACAGGTGCTTGCTTACTTTTGTGTGTTTGTGTGTGTGTGCGCGCGCCCGCGTGTGTGTCAGCAGAGATAAGGACCCACGATTCGTCACTCCCGCAGTATGTAATAACTCCAAACCCTCTCTCCTGTGTGCGTGTACGTGTACGTGTGCGTGTGTGGGTGTGTATGTGTGTGTGTGTGTGTGTGTGTGTGTGTGTGCGCGCGCGCGCGCGTGTGCATGCGTGCGTGCGTGCGTGTATGTGTGGGTGGGTGGGTACGTGTGTTTGATGAATAATGTGCGCGCGCGCCCACATACACACACACAGGAGAAAGGGTTTGGAGTCATAAAATACTGCGGGATTGACGAACCATGGAATCCTTATCTCTGCTGACACACACACCCACACACACACACACACACACACACAAAAGTAAGCAAGCACCTGTACGCACACTTTAATCATAAACATCACCGTACATCGACATTGACTGCACCCGCATTACGCTGCAATAAGGTACGAAGGGTCCAACTTTGGAGAGCTGTATCTCGAAAACTACCCGTGATCGGACTTTGGGGCCATGGACACTTTTGTTCTACGTGTTGAGAACTACAATATATCAAATTTTTAAAAAAATTAACCGAAAGCCATTTCCCATAAGGATTCTGCGGGGTCCTTTATACTAGACCGTACAATAAAAAATAATTGCTTGTAATTTCAGAGTATCAATTTGTTAATGACTCAAAAAAGAACATGGCGGCCTGCTCTTCTTCCGATGGATGAAACAAATAGTTGAAGTAAAAGTTATGAAAATAGTTTAGATTAAAAGCAGCCTATCAAGTATAACTATCGTACTTATCATGTATGTTGTTTGTCAGTTGGTTCACAAAGTGCTACAAAATGTAACAGTGTTTCGATAATGATTAATTTAAATATTCGCTTTAACCATTGATTGGCAGAGATTAAAAATTAAAGAAGAAAAATTCAACATTTCTACATAATTCTGTGTATTCACATCGTTATAGAGCTTTTAAAGATACGGTTCTAATGCAATACTTTTTGTATTTCATGTGTTATTA